>NW_022196909.1:36390481-36406179 GCF_008632895.1 Mastomys coucha
TAACCCTTGGAATATCAATTGTCTGATGCTGTGACTGAAGTTGGCTATTGCCTGGTTTATCAGCTCCACTTTCCCAGGTTCACCGCCTCAAGGACAGTAAACAGGCTAGCCTATTGTTACCTCATTAGCCGCTCCATGCCCACCTTTACATCTAACTTAACACTCCTACTACGAGCAAATAAATGCCTTTGGAAGATGCTAATGAACCTGTTCTCCCACAGTTCATCTTTTGCCAACCCCAGAGCTAAGCACATATAATCAGACAGCACGTGAACCTGTCTGGATGGCACGAGAAGGCAGCACCTTCTCCAGTTTGCTCTTCTCTGCCTTCCTGGAATTTCTTTCAGTCTATGTGGAGAAAAAAAATTGCCTTGATTTAGTGTTTTTAACTTTTACTCTGTAAGTGCAAAAGCTTCATGAAGCTGCTTCCACATTAGAACACAGTATCCAGTGCAACCAAATCAACGTTCCTGGGCCACCATTGCTCCTACTTGGCTCAAGAATAAAGTCTTAGCCGGAAAGTGGTGGTGCAGTGGTGGCGCAGTGGTGGCACACGCATTTAATCCCAGCACTTGGGAGGCAGAGGCAGGCGGATTTCTGAGTTCGAGGTCAGCCTGCTCTACAGAGTGAGTTCCAGGACAGCCAGGGCTACACAGAGAAACCCTGTCTCAAAAAGCAAAACAAAACAAAACAAACAAAGAATAAACAGTCTTTCAGTTCCTTTAAGATGTGAGCCCTGGGTCAGACGGCAGGACAGACAGCTGTGTTCAACCCCTGAGACAGACAGCAGAGCCTCTCAGACCCTGGCTGCAGGTTGGTTAGCCTGCTCCAGCCTCTCGAGCACCAACAAGCAGGTCTGTTGACTGAGACCGTACTGCGCCTGGTGATTTTGATTTGCTCCCGTGTGTTTACCCTAGCCTACTCTTCACTGTTGGTGATTGAGACCGTCTCTGCTGCCGTCTTATTCATCTTCTACATGTGTGACCTGCATGCCAAGATATTCATCATCAGCTGGCCTTGGACTGAATTCTTCAGATCCCTCTTGGCAGCCATTGTCTACGGATCACTTCCATTGTTGTCCTTTCCGAAGGAAGAGGCAGCTCCAAAGTCCTTGCTGGGATACCGGGCCTCCCCGCTACATTGCTCTTCCGCTATGACGCATACGTCACCTTCCCTCTAGAGCAGCAAAGACGGACAACAGCTCCCTCCGACCCCACAGAAGGCCCAAGATCCTCGTTCATCTGACTCTGCTATCTGCCAATAGCTCCTTCATCAAACAAGCCCTCCTGCTGGGTGTGGTGGTGCAAGCCTTTGATCCAAGCACTTGGGAGGCAGAGGCAGGTGGATCTCTGTGGGTTTGAGGCCATGGCTACCCAGTGAGATTCTGCCTCAAAAACAACAACTCCCCCCCCCCCCCAAGCCTTCCTCCTGTTTCCAAAGCACTTATAGGCAATTCTCTGACCTCACTGAAAGTGCTTATGGTATGAGAGATTGAACCTAGAGTTGCGTGCAAACTAGGCAAGCATATCCCTGTAAGAGTGCCTTTACTGGGAGTTTGTCTTCAGCCTGCCAATCAACCCTCCTGGGTGTGGTCACCTTTATGAGTATGCTTAGGTTCCTCTTTGCTCCACAGCTGTCGCAAGCTCTGTTTGACTCATACTCCCACATAAGCTACAGAACGAGTGATCCAGTACAAATAACCTTTATCTCTGTGCGGGTTGATCCAGAGAAGGGCTAAATAAATAATAATAATAAAAATATTCTTAAAGTCTAAAAGAAAAAAAAAAGATGAGAGCTTTGTTTTATGCTAAGACTGGTCATCTCTACAGGATGTCTCATTCTGCCTCTGGGGGCTGAAGACTAGAATTCATTACTGAAGACTCAAGTCCTAGGGACTCCGGGTGTGTGGGTGGTCGTAGCTCTGGAAGAAATTGGCTCTTCCCTCCAAAGTGGTTGTGGGAGTTAAAGGCATGGGAGAATGTGAATGTGGGAGGGGGAAGGGAGGGTCGTGGAGAGGAAATGAAGAGAGAAGAGATAGATAGAAGGGGGAGACAGAGGCACAGAGTTACAGGGGAGAGAGAAGAGAGGGGTGACATGGTGGCTAGAGTGAAGAGCAGAAAGCTGGAGAAAGAGCTGGCCCATGCCGGATGGGTGGTAGTGGCACTCGCCTTTAATCCCAGCACTTGGGAGGCAGAGGCAGGCGGATTTCTGAGTTCGAGGCCAGCCTGGTCTACAGAGTGAGTTCCAGGACAGCCAGGGCTACACAGAGAAACCCTGTCTCAACCCCCCCCCCCAAAGGAAGAAAGAAAAAAAGAAAGAAAGAGCTGAGGAAAGGGTGGCTCTTCCCACGTGGTTACTTCCGAGGGTCAGCTATCTCGGAGAAGATTCCTCTGCCCTTTTCTACTGACCATTTATCTAGGGACTGGATCTGAGGCCTTGGCAGCCACCCTAAATCTCTATGGCCTCCCCAGAAGGAAGGCCAGGATCCTGGTGTCCTCTCAGTTAAGCACCCCCTAGCCCCTGCCGCCACCACTAAGTCAACTCTGTATTCACCTGTCACATGGGAGCATCCAAGGGCAAGTGACTTCTCTCTCCCTGGCACTCACCTGCCGCGGAGGGTGGAGAGGCCATTCTATCTCTCAGGGCAATCTGGACTTCTTTCTAGAGAAGAAATCTCCCTGGCTTTCTTCCTAGAGAGGGTAGAGGACTTCATGACGGGCGCCAGCCGCCTGGTCTCTTGGGTTTTAGGCTCTAGATCCTAGCTAAGCCTATGATCTAGTCACCGTGGGACACCCAGCTCCCCCCTTTCAGATTCTTGTTCACATAGATAAAACAATCCGTCTCTGACAAAAATTTAAAAACGAACGTCGAGAAGGTTGTGGTGGAACTTTCCCTCCAGGCCTAATGTGACCATTAGCTAGCAGGAAGCAGAGCCGACTTTGGCTTGGTAGTCATGGCAACAAATCAGCACACCAAAACAAAGAGAGCGAAGTCCGGTAATGGCGGCAGCTCTGCGAGTGCTTCCCACCAGAAGGAGATGAGTGGACCTTCACCAGAAAGTGTGACCATTCACTTCTCCTGCCCACGGCTGCACATTGCCTTTTTTTCTAATTAAAACTATTTTTTCATATAATGTATTCTGATCCATTTCCCACCCAAACTGCTCTCAGGTCCTCCTCACCTCCACAGCCTTCCAAGTCCATGCCTTCTTTCTCTCTTTAGAAAACAAACCAGAATCGAAGAAACAAAAACAAAGAAAAAGCACAGGAAACACACACACACACAGACACACACAGATACACATACACTGACACACACAGAGACACACAGACACACATAGACGCACACACATATACACACAGACACACACACAGAGGCACACACAGATACACACACACACACTGACACACACACATATACACACAGACACACAGAGACACACAGACACACAGACACACAGAGGCACACACAGATACACATATACACACTGACACACACATATGCACACAGACACACACACAGACACACATAGACACACACACTGACACACATATACACACAGACACACTGACACACACATATACACACAGACACACACACAGACACACATAGACACACACACTGACACACATATACACACAGACACACATACACTAACAAACACACACTGACAAACACACACACAGAAACTCACAGACACACATAGACACACACACTGACAAACACACAGACACACACACACTCGCAAACACACACAGGCACACACACTGATACACACAGACACACACTGACAGACATACAGACAGACACACATACTGACACATACACACACACACACACATACTGACACACTTACAGATATGCAGACACACACACATGGATACATACACAGATACACACTGACAGACACCCCCTCCCCCCATCCAGAGGCACACACACACATATACACACACACAGGGACAGACACACAGACACACACTGACACACACAGGTACACATATACACTGACAGACACATAAAACTCATAAAAACACAAAATTGGAAGCCACAGTATACAAGCAAAAGACCAGTAAAATAAAAAAAAAAGTCAAACAGAGCAATTTTAGAAAAAATATCTATACAAAATACCATTGAGTTGGTTTGGTGTCAGCCATCTGTTTAGCAGGGTGGTGTGGAGAGCAGTGGATACTGTAGGCCAGCTCTGAGGACCACGTGCAATTTCTAGGATAAACCACAAACTGCTCATTTCTTTTAAAATTGCTACTATACATCTAAATAAAACATTGCACAGATGTACTGGGGATGAAGAACTAGAGATTGTTTCTGGACATAACCAATCACACAACACACATTTTCTGAGGTGTTTAAAATAATTTTTGCTTTTTCTGCATTCAGACTTTCATAGTAGCGAGTATCACTGGTTGTCTTTTTTTTTATTTATGTCTGATTGGTTGAGTTTGGTCAAGGCCCAGGAAATAATGAAGTTGGCTTTGCACGACTCAAGGCTGTAAGTCTTGAGTGTATCCAAATAGTCTTGTTCCTTCCAAAAATATAAAATATTTTGATTTATTCTTTGAGAATTTCCTACATGTATACTATATATGTGTATATAAAAGATTTATTTATTTTATGTGTGAGTGCCCTGTAGCTGTCTTCAGACACAGATACACCAGAAGAGGGCATCTGACCCCATTACTGATGGTTGTGAGCCACCATGTATTTGCTGGGAACTGAACTCAGGAGCTCTCTAAGGGGCAGTCAGTGCTCTTAACCACGGAGCCATCTCTCCAGCCCTGTACACAATATATTTTGATCATTTCTGTCCTCTTTCTCTTCCAACTCTTCTTAGATCCCACTTCTCTCTTTCAACTTCATGTCTTTTTAATTTTATTTTTATTTTCATTTTTGCTAACCATACAGTTAGTAAATTCATTAGTTTATTTAATGATGCCGTTGGGCTCACAGATAGGAGTCCATGCACTGGAGCTTGCTCAGCCTATCAGGAGACACATGCCTAAAGAAAATGGACCAATTCTCCTCTAGCAGCCGTGTGCCAGTAGCTCCTGAGCTAGGACTGGAGGCTTGTGTGTCCTCTCTTCCCTGAATGCTGCAGTCTTAACCAGCTTGATTTCGTGCAGGTCTTGTGCGAGCAACCATACCTGCCATGAGTCCATGAGCATGGCTGCCTTGTCACAGGAGACGGTTTCCCTCTGGTCGGCCACGGCCTCTTGGAACTTTCTCATCTCATTTCACTCTTCCCTTTGGCAAAAGCTGTTGAATAAAAATAGTGTTCCCACCTCCTTCCTGCCACAGAAAGGGACCCCAGGGAGTTAATGTGTGCCTTGCTGTCTTTCAAAGTGGCTTTCTTGGGGTCAGGTGTTCCAGGAGCTGAGGAGCATCTTTGTGGGTTGTCCTGAAACACATTTTAAGGCAGAAAACTCTTAGGTGCAGGCATGGCTGAGAGGTCCTGGGTGAACTCTGTACAGGAAAGAGCTCTGAAATTTCCTGAATGTGACTTTGTTTTAGATGCCTCTTTATGGGCATTTATGATGGAGAAAGCGGTAGGTTTAAAAATATTATGTCTAAATTCTTCTGATTTATTATTTCCTCCCTTTGAACTAAATCTACCTACTTAAAAAAAATCACTCTATTGTAATGAGTTCCTAAGTAAAAATGTGACACAGTTGGTTTAAAGAAGCCACTCAAACCCTCACCTAATGTCTGTGCCACCCTCCAAGCAGAACCATTGTTCATTGAAACAGGTGGCGAATGACTTTATGGATAGACCATCTTAATACACACACCATTTCTTAAATGAATGTAACCTGTTCTCTGTGGGCTGAGAATGAAGTCACTCACTCAAGTCAAATAGCTTTGACCGTAGCAGGAAGTCTGTATCCAAAAATCGAGCCTACAATTCATTTCTTGGTGCAGCAGAACTATCAACTCTCAGCTTAGCTATGATGGAGGTAAAATCCTTTGATGATGTGAGGGTCGTTGAAATACAGCCTTATTACAATGAAACCCAATGTCTAAAAATTGTTCTTATTTTGGGCTTATACCACAGTAAGAACCAAAACTTTAAACTCTACTAAATACAAAACAAACAAAAAGACTTTATATATTCATGTTCATTTAAGAAAATAAAAAATTAATATATCTAATTTAGACTTGAAAACAGTAAAATTATATCTTTTTTTTTTTAAAATATAGCTATACATGTGTTTCAGTTTCTTGACAAATTACAAGGAAGAATGAAGCTCTCATCTTGCTCTAAGTGGCAAAAACATCAATTATTCCTGCTCAAAAAAAATGAGCGTTTACTGCACATCCTGGAATAAGCAATAATAATAAACACTAATATTTTGAATTATTAAAAAAAAGAAAAGAAAGTCCGTAACACTTGTCAATCAAGTGAAGTTAGAGATTCAATAACAGGAAAGCAATTCAATAAATATTTTCTGAAGGAAGAAGAAAAAAAAAAAAAGAAGCCACTCAAAGGCTTGCTGGGTCTCAAACGCAACTTCTCAGAGAGCTTCTACATAGTTCTACATAGAACAGCCATTCTCAAGCTACGGAGATTTGCTTAGGGCTTTTACAGTTTCCATATCAATTACAGTTTATTTACTTATCGACTGCAAAAAAATGGAAAAAAAATATGATGCAGTTGAAACTAGTAGAAATTTAACTCTCTATCCTCTTTCCTGGCTCTCACGCAGGAGCTGTCTCGCTGTCTATCACAAATCCAAAATAACCAATACAATGGACTTATCCTGCTTTAATTCAGGAGGAAGGACCAAACAAATGTGATCGGCGTAGCGTGCCTCAGGGCTCTCACTATTTCCCCAGAGAACACCCCAGAAGTCCCTTTCAGAGTGCTGGAGAGGCTGTACCTCTGTGTGTGATTGGACTTCAGGCCCAGTATGTCTCCTGCTTACATCTCCACACTTGCTACAGTACTCTTTTTTTTGGGGGGGGGCTTTATCATTTATTGTTTGAGATATTTTTGTTTCTTTTTTTAAAAGAGTTTTATTGCATTATAATGAGAAAAGTTACATGATTTCAATTTATCTGAATTTGTTAACATTTAAGAACATATTTTAAGTAAATAGAATTAAATCACATTCTTGTTTCCCTTATGTATCCCCACTCCTCCCAAAGACCCCCCTTCAATACTTACAATATCTTTTTTGTCATATTCTTTAAAATTTATAAAATATTATAACAATAAAAATGAGTATTATAAAAGTTGTTTGATATAAAACAACAATTTAACAGTCTTATGTAGATGCTCGTCTACAGCAATAGTGAAAATACATTTTTCTTAATATAAATTTTAAATAACTCCAAATATATTAACTGTATACTTCAAAATAATACATCACTACTAGTATTTTCTTAAATGAACATAAATATATAAAGTCTTTTTGTTTGTTTTGTATTTAGTAGAGTTTAAAATCTTGGCTCTTACTGTGGTACAAGCCCAAAATAAGAACAATTTTCAGACTTTGAATTTCATTGTAATAAGGCTGTACTTCAATGACCCTCACATTACCAATGGATTTTACCTCCATCGTAGCTAAGCTGAGAGTTGATAGTTCTGCTGCAGCAAGAAATGAATATACCCAAAAGAAACATAGACGATTAACTAGGGAGGTGGCTTCTAAGAGAACAACAAAGAGTGAGACTGAATGCTTCGCTTGAGTTTGTAACTCTTGTATCAACTTTGAAGAGGACTTTATAAGTTACTCTTTCTCTGAGATGAATGCTTTTCCAAATTATCACAGCTAATGAACCAAATTCTTACCCTCACCTAATGTCTGTGCCACCCTCTAAGCAGAACCATTGTTCATTGAAACAGTTGGCGAATGACTTTATGGATAGACCATCTTAATACACACACCATTTCTTGAATGAATGTAACCTGTTCCCTGTGGGCTGAGAATAAAGTTACTCACTCGAGTCAAATAGCTTTGACCATAGCAGGAAGTCTGTATCCAAAAATCGAGGCTACAGTACTCTTAAAATGTAGGGTCTATGGCACAGACGTTCAACCATTAGTTCTTTGATTAGTAGCTGGACATGATATCGTAGGTAACGTAAATAAGACTTTTGTGGCACATTACCTTCCTCTTGAAAAATTAGTGCAAGGAGGAAATGATTTTAACCTCATACGCAGAGCATATCTTTACCAACAAATAAAACACGGCACAATCAGCCCTGCCTTGCCTCTCACTCATGAAGCAGACTCATGGATTGTAAGGTGGACAGGAAGGAAAGACAACAAGGAAACCAGCTACTCCACGACAACACAGATGATGATGATGATGATGATGATGATGATGATGATGATGATGATGATGATGATGAATTTTGTTCTGGAGGAGATTCTGAAGAGGAAGGTCTCTGGTGGGATAATCTGCTGACAGGTTGGGGTGGTTAGAGGGCCGAAAGTGGGTGGGTATGAAGAAATTGAAATATTTTCCATTTTGGTTCATGGTTGGCCATTGTTAAGGTAACCAGGGTGTGTCTCGAGTTCAATTCCCAGCATCTACATTGCAGCTCACGGCTGTCTGTAATTCCAGTTCCAGAAAATCTGGCACCCTCACACAGATGTACATGCCGGCAAAACCAGCAACACAAAATAAACATGAATAAATTATTAACAACAACAACAACAACAAAAGAATTCAAGGTGATAACCCTTGTTTCTGGTCAGCCATTCCTGGAGACCAGTAAATGGGTCAGGGAAAGCAAGACTCTAGAGGAATGAACCGCAGTCGTTCAGGAGAGTAAATCACTTCAGTTTCTGAATTGTCACAGTTCCATCAAAACGGAGGATCTTCACAAAATGCCATGGCCCCGGTTAACCGGTGTTTAGTGTTTAGACATTGGCACAACTGTCGTGGCCACATGGAGCTGACCTCTATGGGCTGGTGGTACCTCCTACAATTACAGTTCATAGATCTGGTTCCTTTGGATGCGATAACTCCTAGGTTGCCCCAGACAGACTGTCGTAGAGAGAAGCCCGCCGTGTGGTGGTGGCACACACCCTTAATCCCAGCATTTGGGAGGCAGAGGCAGGTGGATTTCTGAGTTTGAGGCCAGCCTGGTCTACAGAGTGAGTTCCAGGACAGCCAGGGCTACACGGAGAAACCCTGTCTCAGAGAGAGAGAGAGAGAGAGAGAGAGAGAGAGAGAGAGAGAGAGAAACCCCATATGCCCCTGCTCCATTTTTTTAACATATGTGTACGGATACCCAAAGCTCTGTTCTAGGTACGTGGGTTTCACTAGCGAACAAGGTAGGGAAATCTTGACCTGCAAGGAGATTATATTCTACCAACAAAAGCTTAAGGCTGCGTAGCTACACTACATCAAAGAACGCTGGACAGCAGAATCAAATGAAGGTGGGGTGAGGGGAAGAGGGTGAGAAGCAGTGTCCGTGTTAAGCCATAGCATCTCTCTCAACAGTGACACCCAGGCAGAAATCTGATCGATGTGGGAACACATTTTACTTACGTTTCCTCCACCTGATGCCTCATTTTTCTAGAAAGCCAGTCAGAGCATTCGATATGGACAATGGGTCATTTTTAAATCCGAGTTTGTCTTCTCCTACTGTTTAAACCCACCTCGTTCTGTTTTTTTTTTTTCCAGGGATGTTCCACCTAAAGTCAAAACCACTCGCTCATTTCTTTTTACTTTCTTGGTTTGGAGGCTGATTCTGGGCGCTAAACCACTCATCCAAGCGCCGCCTTAACCTACAATGGCTATCCAGAGTGTTGAGAACGAACTCAAGCTCTACTGTGAGCAGTAAGAGATCTGCAGAACATCCCCGTGGCTCCCTCTTCTCTTTGAAGCATCTATATACTGGCCAGTCAAGATTGTTGAGAAACATTAGCTTCAAGGAAGGGGGACCCATTGGGCGTACCTGGTGGGTGCCTGGCACGTATCCCAGGGAGATAGAGGCGGTGCCATTCTAACTTTTTCTGAATGTCTCCAGAGCGGAACAGTTGAGGGCAGTTAGTCCCGGTGCTGGAGGATTCTGGGTCTGAATGTCTTTACAGGCTCCCCGCTGCCTCTCGGCAAGCAAACTGACAGAGACCAGCTGCTGCCTCTCCGCTCTTCTGACTCTCCCTTCTAATGTGTGCACTGGTCCTCCTTGATGCGAATGCTTCGCTCCAATTTTTGGGTTATTTTATATGGCATCAGTCTTGCGAGATCTCTTTTAAGAGACGTGCTTGTGTGTGTGTGTATATGGGTGCCCTTGTATGGACATGTGTGCGCATGTGCACAAGGGGGTGCATGTGCGCCCCTGTGTTGGTTCACGCGTTCATGGTAGTATTTGTGCATGTGTGTACCTTCATTTAGAGACTGGAGGTTGACTTTGAGAGTCACACTTAACTAATGCCATCTACCTCCTATGAGCCACTGTCATTCATTGGCCAAGAGTTCACCAATCAGGTTGGCCTTGCTTGACAGGTAAGTCCCAGGGACCCTCCTCGTCTCTACCTTCCCAGGTGCTAGGGTTACACATGTGTGTTACTCTGCCTGGCATTTTTATGTGCATTTCTTGGGTTACACTTGGATACTTCTGCCTGCAAAGCAAGCACTGATGTCCTGAAGGATTCTGTTCCCTAGCCAGGAAGTTTGAAACTAAGGGCCTTCCTTCAACACAGAATTTCATGGAGAGGCAAGCTGACTAAAGTCTAGGTGGACAACTTAAGTCTTTTTGAAGAGAGTGAAAACACGAGACAGAGAGTGTAGACGCTGATTCAGTTGCAGCTTTGAACTTGGTTTCATAAAGTCTCTTTGTGTTTAGTACAGCTGAGATTGCAACGGGCCAGCGACCTGTCATGATCCATTGAATCCAGCACCCGACCCCAGCACTATGGACACGTTTGTGAGAATTCTATCTCTGTAGGTGTATTTAAGAACAAGAGTAGATCACGACTGATCACGACTAAGCAATTGCGACTCAGGCCTACGGGTCTAAAGTATAAAGTATTAATCAGGACCAGGAAGACAAAAACCAAGAGAAGAGGAGACAAAGCAAGGAGCACGTGCGGGTATGGCTTTCTTTGGAGTCTCCGCAGTGAAGCATGCTGGGAGATCATGAAGGCAAGGACGAAATGGAGCTATTGGGGACCTGCGGTGGCCCTTCCTCTGTCCCTGAGGATTGTGATTCGGTGGCCAGCCTGCCTTCGGTGTCTCTGTGGGTGTCATACTGTTCTTTAAGCTTAGCTTTCCTCTTTCATTAGCAAGCTTTGCCTTACGCAGCCTGTACTCTTGCTCTGCTCCAACACCTTGTTTCTCTGGATTGCTCCTTGGCTCTATTCTTTTCTTTTTAATACAAAAATCTCCTAGGAACTGCCTAGCGCGGTACTTAGCCATTATGTTAATGTTAAAAAAAAGACTCAATTACTTCTTAATTTTTAGAATATCACACCCTGGTCTTCATAGTTTGGGCGCTGTTAGTTCTTTATAACACCAACCCTAGGAAGTCTGGATATGTTCTTTTTAAAGACATTTGTTTTCAAGACCCTTCCAAATGTTTTATACTCAAGGCTTTTGCACGTGAGTTTTCTCTCTCTCTCTCTCTCTCTCTCTCTTTCTTTCCTTCCTTTCTTTTTCTTTTCTTTTCTTTTTTTTTAAGACAGGGTTTCTCTGTATACCTTGCAGACTTTAGTTAGGACTGTTTGTATGAGTTTGGGTGAGAGTCTATATCCTGTAGCATGGGCAATTTAGTGACTTAATTATTTCCCCAGAAACTATTGGCAGTCAGTTGTTCAGGGTGCCTGTGCCTGTGCATGTGTGCGTGCGTGCGCGTGTGTGTGTGTGTGTGTGTGTGTGTGTGTGTGTGTAGCTCATGAGCCTCTTTTCCTTCTAAGAAGGAATGGTATGCAGGTAACCACAACCATTACTGAGTTTATGACTGAATGGATATTTATTTGTTTTTATTTCAAATTAGTGACTTATACTTTATCTCATCACGTCTTGTTTGAAGCAAGGGAGTAGATATGGTGGGTGGAGTATACTCTCCAGACCAGAAGGTTTGTGTTTGTTCTAGAAGTGTAGGAAAACAATCCAATACTGCATGATTTACCAACACAAACCTGCTGCTACAAAATGAGTGGGCTGACTGGTAACATACCCCTTTGGCTTCAGATGCCCCTGAGATAATTATACATATAGTTATAATATACATATACGTATAATGTACATACATGTATTAGTTAGGGTTTTATTGCTGTGACAGACACCATGACCAAGGCAACTTTTATAAGGACAACATTTAATTGGGGCTGGCTTACGAGTTCAGAGGCTCAGTCCATTATCATCAAGGCGGAAACATGGTGGCATCCAGGCAGGCACGGTGCAGGAGGAGCTGAGAGTTCTGCATCTCCATCTGAAGGCTGCTAGTAGAATACTGGCTTCCAGGCAGCTAGGAGGAGGGTCTTAAAGCCCATGCCCACAGTGTAGTGACACACCTACTCCACCAAGGCCACACCTACTCCAAAAGGGCCACAGTTTCTAAAAGTGCCACTCCCTGGGCTGAGCATACGTAAACCATTACAACATATATGTATGACACATATATGTACACCCATGTGTGTACATATAAATATAACTACACATGTAACTATAGATTATACAATTAGAAAGTAGTGGCAGTCACACAGTGCATGCTTCAGTTCCATCTGCTGACTTTACATATATATCCTGATATACATCTATCACTTTCCTATAATATCGAGGGTTGGAGTGTCATTTTTATCAAGATCATTAATTAATTTTAGGTCATTTAGAATCCATAACAGATCAGATATCAACTTATTATTTTTATCTCACTGCTTTCTAAATTTTAGTGGGATAGCATCTACTGCTATTTTTATCACTGAGGTAAAATTCATTAACATAAAATGAAACATTTTCCTATTAATAAATCTTCTGTAATTATGTGTGTATGTGTATGTTTATATGTGTGTCTCCATGCGTATATGTGTGTGTATGTGTATGTGTGTTTGTGTGTGTGAGTGAGTGCACTCGAGCATGTGTGTTGTACGTGTGTGTGACTATGTGTGTGTCTGGGTGTGTGTGAGTACACATGAACATGTGTGTGTGTATATGTGTGTGTATTTGTGTGTCTGTGAGTGAGTGCGCATAAGCACGTGTGTGTATGCATGTGTGTGTGAGTGCCCATGAGCACGTGTGTGTGTGTGTGTGTGTGTGTGTGTGTGTGTGTAGGCCAGATGTCCACATTGCGGTCCTTCTCTATCAATCTCTACCTTATATTTGAGACAGGATCACTCGCTGAACCTGGAGCTCCCCAGTTCAGCCAGACTATCCAGAAAGCCCTTCCTAACTTATTTTTATGAGGGCCAGGGATGCCTGCTGTGGTGGTTTGAAGAGAAATGGACTTGTAGACTCATGTGTTTGAATGCTTGGCCATAGTGAGTGGCACGATTAAGAGGTGTGGCTTTGGTAGAGGAACTGTGTCACTGGGGAGTGAGCTTTGGTGTCTTAGAAGCTCAAGCCATGCCCAGTGTGGCATTCTCTTCCTGCAGATCCAGATGTAGAGCTCTCAGCTCCTTCTCCAGCATCATGTCTCCCTACATGCCACCATGCTTCTGCCACGATGATAACGGACCAAACCTCTGAAACTCGAAAACAGCCCCAATGAAATGTTTTCCTTTAGAAGAGTTGCCATGGTCATGGTGTCTCCTCACAGCAATAGGAACCTTGGCGTGGGCACCTTCAGAGATCCGCTATCTGGCCGTGTCAAGAGGGAAGTTCAGAAATCAAGCTCCACTCAGGATATGACCACACATTAATGACTGATTTCTCTCTTACTAGAGGTCAACTCTGGGACAATAACCATGGCTCCAAAGCCAACAGGCACGCACAAGTGAGGTTGAAAATCCAAGTGAGATTTTATTATTAGCAGAACTGAATGGGATGTTACCTGATTGTGGTTTGTCTTGTGGAAAGAGTAAGCTGGGGGCAACCCAGTCCACCCAGTGTCACCAGGTGGAAGGTTTTCAGTCCATAGACTTGGCTGCTAGATTTGGATGGCAGAATCCTTGCAGGATTAATTCTCTCAGTATTGGAAAGCCTTGGCAGAAGGTACGATAATGACAGAATACTTCTCCCCCGCCCCCAATTCACTTCAAGAAAAGAAAAAAATGTGCCTTTTTGAGGAGAAAATATTCCTGCATGAAGGCTTTCTTCTTGTAAAAGAAAATCTCCCGAGAGTGATAGATCACAGAAGTTCACAGTTATGTTAATCAAGAATTATTAATTAGCCCAGTGACTCCTTCTTCATGCATCTTTTCTGGATTAAAACCATACCTGCCCTGATAAGAGTGATGCCTCCAATATTTAATTTATTGATAAAAATCAACAAAATGAATGATTATAATTTAATCCCAGATAATAAATTAATTTAATTTGGATGAGGTACTGATGGGCTTTTAATGACCGTAAACGACGGATTGTGCTTTGGAAGGCTGAAAATTGATGAAGCAGACACTTTCGAAGTTATTCTTGAATATTAAAATCACATTATAACATTAATGCTACTGTTTATTCCTCTACTTCTTGGGGTAAATGTAAAGCTAATTTTGTTACGCATCTCCCGAGGAACTCTACTTGGATACATAAAAGTTCTTAATAGTTCACTTGCCATAATTGCTAAATAAAAGTTTACTCTATAATACATCTTATTTCTGTGCATTTGTGAATGTGCAGGCACACACAGAAGCCAGAGAAAGTCTCCTGTCCCTCACCCCTCATCAGGAGCACAGATCATCCTGGGACCTGGGCTCACCAAGAATCCCGAATGGCTGGGAAGTGAGAGCTAGGAATATATCCATCTCTTACCCCTAGCCCCCACAAGTATAGGGATGACAGGTGAACCCTGTCATGCCTGGCGTTTTGTGTAGGTGCTAGGGCTGAATCTCTGGTCCTCATAGTTTCAAAATAAGCACTTTATGGATTAAGACATCTCTTAGCACTTCTCCCATTTTTATAGGTAATAGGAGTAGGCAATATAATCTTTTGCTGTCATTGCCAAGGGGAAAAATATACACACTGACACATTAGCTAGCTGAAGACCTTAGTAGATTTGGATTTATTAATAATAATTATTGAAATTATTTTCTATGTGACAGACCAGTTCCTGACCGTTATGGCAGTATAATACAGTTGCTATACCAAGAGCAAATTCTTAGAGTCGGATTAAATTTAAGAAAGTAGGAAAACAGTTTTCTCAAACCCTGTTTAAAAAACACAGGGTCTTCTCCTTGGATGATGGTGGCGCAAGCCTTTAATCCCAGCACTCAGGAGGCAGAGGCAGACAAATCTCTGAGTTCGAGGCCAGCCTGGTCTATAGAGCAAGTTCCAGGACCGCTAAGACTACACAGAAACCTTGTTTTGAGAAAAAAAAAACCCCAAACCAAAACCAAAACCAAACCCAAATCCAAAAAATAAACAAAAACTCCAAACAAACCGGGATCCCTGTTCCGTTATGATGGTAGTCGCCAAACCTCTGGTGTATCTGTTTTCAGAATGTATTGTAATGAACACTGCCAAGATTGGTTATCAGAAAATCTAAAGCAGAGCCCAGAAACCAGTATTAAGAAAATAAGAACCTGTGATAACTGAGATGTAAGCAGTCTTCAGTTTTTTGTTTTTTTGTTT
>NW_022196909.1:36406213-36410767 GCF_008632895.1 Mastomys coucha
TAAGATTTTACTTTTATATTATGTGTCTGAGCACTTTGCCTTCATGCTTAAGACCTGCTCGGGTTTGCATGGAAACCAACTCTGGTACTACTGCTGTCTCAGTGCCTGTCCCTGAGACAGGATGGCATGAGACCGGTTGAAGGCACCACTTCCCAGCCGCCAACTGGGCAATTTCTGGTCTTCTTTCTCTTGGCTACTTCCAACCGGATGTGCCTCCTAAGACCTGGCTGAGAGGTTTTTCATTTGAACAGAGCGCTCTGGATGTGCTTGCTTTTAACAAAATCACGGAGTCTGTCTGTCTGTCTCAGAAATGACCAGGCAGCGCCCAGTTCACAAAGATCCATCAGTCCCAGAATAACCAGTTCATAGAGGTCAATAAGGATTTTGTTTGGCAATTTCAGAGACCGTGTAGTCTGTAAAACCGAATCCCAATTGACCACTGTCAATATTGTCTGAGAAACTTGAAATGCTGTCCAGAATACTCAGAGAGACCACAGCCTGTAAGGTGGCGGACTCCCGAGGCAAACTGTTCTTCAAGTACTGCGTGATCAAGACGAAGAATCACATCAGAGGACTCGAGATTTATTTACATAGTGGTGTCGCTTCCAGCCATACCCTACTCAGGCACAAACCTTGTGGGATGCGAACTTTACAATTTTAATAGTGAATTGTCAACTACATATTTTTATAACTTTGAAAAAAAATAGTATCATTTATTATAGTAGCATTAGCAATCAGGCATATCCACGAACAGCTGAAAGCGACTCCGTGACAATCAGGCATCTTTACAGCCAGCTTCCGAAGGACCCCACGACAAGACACATTATCTCTAGCTGCCCAAGAAGTGACACGCGTGGTGCCTTGCAAGTCCCTTCGCGCATGCGCTATGGTCCCAATAAAAGTTACAGTCTCCCTGCCCCCACTTTCTTTTCTCTCCCAGAGGTTGCTTCTGTGCCCCATCCCCTCTAATAATAAACCTCCCACCTGAGACCTGTCCCATGGCGTGATCTTGTCCGGACCCGCTGCCCAGTCCCATCAAGCTGGTCACACGTTCCTCATCTTAACAGAGTACCAGCAGTTTGAAAATCAGATGTTTGATCACTTAGCTTAGATCCATACGTTCTGGTCATACTTGTATAATTAAAAACCTCGACAAAACAAAACAAAACAAAAAAGACTCTTATGAGATATATTTATTCAGCTTTCTTTCAAAGATTAGGAAGCCGTATTAAAGAAAATGAAAGTTTTAGAGGAGTTTAGTTGTGAAAAGAGGCAGGTGAGGGAAGTAACGAAATCTTTTAACTATACACTCAGGGAAACCCACCCATCAGCAGGGCATCAAAGTTCTTGACCGGGAAAGGCACCTAATTTGCATCTAAGAAAGAATTTTATCCAGTTTGATCACAGTCAGAGGCAGAAACCACAGGAGTTGAAAAAGCAAGCCATCATGGAAGGTCAGGCCCCTCACAGAGTCTTAATTAGTATGTTGGGAATCTTAAATTTGAAAAAGCTACGCCAAGGGAATGTGTTTTCTTTTCGAAGTTTTTTTTTTCTTTTTTGTCCATGTGGGTAAAAGAGATCATTAAATATCTTTCACGTGAAATATAATTAAAACAAAACAACCCAAACGCCACTTTTTTCCATTAATATTTCTGATTTTGTGTGTGTATGCGTGTGTGTGTGTGTGTGTGTGTGTGTGTGTATGTATTTTGTCTATACCAATGAGCTCTGTGATTCTTTCAACACTGAGTATCCTCTAATTTAATTTTGACATTTATTTATTATCAGAACCCAATTGGTTAAAGGCCCAGGAACTCATTCTCACAGTGGCCTGACTCTCTTCTGGCCCTTCAGATGCCAAGGTGCCACGTTCTTCCAGAAGTATATCTCATTATGTTAATTGCGTTACGTATGTGTGTCTGCATGTTGGTGTTGTATGTGTGTCAGATCCCCTGAAGCTGAATTACAGGCAGTTGTGAGCAGACATGGGTGTTGTAAAACTCGAATCCTCTATAAGAACAGTACCCACCCTCCCCAGCCCCAAGTTTCACTCAGGCTCTTACCTTTAGTTATGGAACCAGAGGTTTTGTGTGTATGTGGGAAATACGGTCACATGGCTTGGCAGCCTGGTTAGTCTAGGCTTCGCCACCCATTGCAATACTCGAGCTAAAAGGTGGAGGAGTGGGGGGGGGGGTGGTGGAGTGGTGTGGCATGGGCAGGGGCCGGTGCATAATGGTGAAAGACAGAGAAAGGGGATTTCATCAGTGTGATTTAGGAAGTGAAACAGATAAAGTGAGCATGAAGAGGATAAAGTACAGTGACTGACATCATTCTTTCTTAGTCGCATTGACTGGAATGAGCTTCGGGTTTAAATAGAGGAGGGGTTGGGGCAAGCAGTAAATAAGGAGCATAATTCAGCCATGGTGATCAGGATGTGGCTTCTCTGATCTTTCCCCCAGCCCCACATCTGCAAGGTGGTCCCCAAAGAAATTGCTGTTTCTGTTATGGGGTGTGGAGATCAACCAGGTTCCTATACACGGATGTATTCTGTTCTAGCGTGCGGCATCTATTCTGCACTCTTTGGGTGGGTTGAGTTGGGGGTGGGTGTCTATCCTGGGCTGTTATGTTCCTGGATTCCCAAGGGACTACAGGTTTAGGGCAATGCCTCTTTGTGCCTTTAGCCTTGAACAGAGATGGGGTAGGTCAATCCTACTCCTTGAGTGACTAATGCATCTCTTCAGAATCAAACGGGGATCTGAGCCACAGTCAAGGACGAAGGACAGAGGCAGTGGTGGCACAAGCCTTTAATCCCAGCACATGGGAGGCAGAGGGAAGCAGATTTCTGAGTTTGAGGCCAGCCTGGTCTACAGAGTGAGTTCCAGGACAGCCAGGGCTACACAGAGAAACCCTGTCTCGAAAAACCAAAAAAAAAAAAAAAAAAAAAAAAAAAAAAAAAAAAAAAAAAGGAAGGCAGACACAACATAACATGAAAGTGGAGAAGTGTTGGCATCAGAACACAGCTCTCACTTCAAAGATTCCCTCTGAGAGACCGTTCTGGAGCCAAATACTCATGACCATGGCCCAGGGACACAGACTTTGGGATCCTCAAATTCTACATTCCAACCTGGAAGCGGCAGCATGTTTTTATAATAGCGGAACAAGGAAAGCCAAAAATCAAGACACTTTAAAAATACCCAGGTGGGGACATGAGGCAGGTGGGTTACAAGAAAGCACTGAAAATTCTGTTATTGACCTCAAATGTTGCCTGGTGACATTTGCAGCTTTCTGGTTGGCTGGAAATGCGTTCTCTGTTCAGATATTCCAGAGGCTTTACTCAATGGTCAGAGAGACGGTGTGGGTCAGGTATGGAGGATTAACAGATGGCTACAAAGGGCTAAGGAAATCCTGAGGATAATTTGTTACTGGACTTGCAACCTTTCAAACTCTTCACAGTCACTGACATTCTAATCAGCTGATTGGCCTCGGTGCCAGGAAGGTTCCGGTTCTTTCTAGAAACTTCTGCCCACAGGTGCCTGCCAGGCTTTCCAACCGAGCCTGGGCAGAAACAGCTTCTATGAGCTAGTTTTTACTTCAGACAAACGTACTGTAAAACCAGGTCTCCAGGGCTTCTACGACACCTTTGATAATTTTCTCTGATAAGACCTAAACCTCAGAGAAACAGTTACTATACCTCTGCTGACTGGCTCCTTACAAGGGATGTTACCAAGGACGCAGATTAACAGCCTGGGAAGAGGGCGGGCAGCGGGGAGATCTTCAAGGCAGGGAGTTCTGCTCCCATAGGGAGGGACTGCGCCAGCTTCCGGGTATCTGGATAATTTTAAAAACCAATCTAAGAATTCATCACAATCTTTTTTGTTGGTCTCCCACTTTCTCCTGCTGTTATTTAGCGTTCTCTAAAGTAGCCATTCTCAAAGTGTGGGTTGTGACCCTTCGTGCGAGCGGGAGGTTGTCAAATGATCCTTTCACCGGTGTCACCTGAGACGGTCAGAAAACAGATGTTTACATTACGATTCATAACAGTAGCAAAATTACAGTTTTGAAGTAGCAACCAAAATAATTTTATGGTTGGGGAGGGGCGGTCACCGCAACATGAAGAACTGTATTAAAGGGTTGCCGCCACCTTAGGAAGGCTGAGAACAGAACCGGGAGAATGAATATATATTACAAGGGGGGACTTGCTAGATTAGAGCTGAGAAGCTCAACAAAGGCTGGTGGGAGAGGCGGAGATCCCAATGCCTCCTCAGTGCACAAGGCTACATCCCCCAGTCTGGTGCTGAAGTATTCCTGAAGAATTTCTTTCTTTCTTTTTTCTTTTTTTTATTAGTTATTTTCTTTATTTACATTTCAAATGCTATCCCCTTTCCTGATTTCCCCTCCGAAAACCCCCTATCCCTTCCCTCCTTCCCCTGCTCACCAACCCACCCACTCCTGCTTCCTGGCCCTGGCATTCCCCTATGGGGCATAGAGCCTTCCTGAAGAACTTCTGCTCTTCTGTCCATGTTGGAAGGCCAAAGAAACTGGGTCGTGTTGTCA
>NW_022196909.1:36410913-36413831 GCF_008632895.1 Mastomys coucha
TCATCATCATCATCATCATCATCAGCAGCAGCAGCAGCAGCAGCAGCAGCAGCAGCAGCAGCAGCAGCGTTGACCCATTCACCAATAAGGAGTGAAAGTCGCCAGGCAGAAGCAGAACTGCCCTTCCCTGGACCTCTATTACTTGGGAAACCACACAAAGATATTGACACTCTTGGGAGTCCATCCCCCTCTGGTAAATCCTTCTAGAAACAGCCATTCAGAAGCCTCACCCTTGCTTGACTCTAGAGCCAACTGCACGGACAACCAAACTTTACCATCTCACCCTTCCTCTTCTTGGCTAGTGGTTGGGGTCAGAATCCCAACCCTGTGTGCTGCCTCTTCCTTAGAAGCCTATTTATCTGCAGCTTCCTAGGGACCCTGGTCTAAGTCACCTCATGGACACAAACTTAGGAATAATCCCTGTCACTTAGGAAACTCCAAGAGCTCCTCCTACAGAGATAAGGGCAAAAGAACAAATATATATTTTTTTGTTATACTGTGGTAACATACGTCCATGTTCCATACATCTCAGATGAATTTTTGTGCTTACTATTATTTTTTTTCCTGCTGTCTGAATTGTGTCATGACAGGAAGGATGACATGAGAAACCAAGCTGCAGCAGGAGGGTGAAGTCTGTCTCAGAAGCATATGGCATTTCTTCAAGCAAGTATATTCAGTAATTGTATTCAGGAAACATAAGGAAACAGACACTTTTTTTTAAAAAAAAAAAACATAGTTTTTCAAATCATAAATTATGTTCAAACATATTGGGGACTACAGGGAATTATTTTTGAATGTTTTGAATTTTTGAAAACTCTCGCCAAAACATTTGATTTATTTATTTTTTTGGGGGGGGGGAACTGTTGTGTTTATAAAAAGATAAAGAGAGAAGAAATGTTTTTGGTGGATGTGTATTCAGGTGTTGAGGAAGGGGGTGCCTCGGCAGAGCCATGCTGAGGCATTCCTTCCCCCTGATGGTACAGTATATAGAATAGAGTTTATTTAGGACATGGGGAAGGGAATTGAGAGAGTAGTAGAGACAGAAAGGGAGAGAGAAAAAGAGAGAGAGAGAGAGAGAGAGAGAGAGAGAGAGAGAGAGAGAGAGAAGAGGAATAAAGGTCAGCCATGAGCACTTGGAGGGGGGGGAGGGAAATGGGGAGAGACCAGGGAAAGGGCAAGAGGCCAGAGTGGGAGCAAGAGGGCAAGAGCAAGAGAGCGGAGGGGGCGAGCAGCCCCTTTTATAGTGAGTCAGGCACTCCTGGCTGTTGCCAGGTAACTGTGGGGCAGAGCTTAGACAAAATGCTAACAGGGATTCTCTGCTTGCTCAAGGTTGGCTATAAGTTATGGCTGTTATTTAAATGGAGAAAACATTTTATACTGGAAACCCAGGTCTGTACACATTTGCCGTAGTACAGCTGGGATGGAAACAAGTGAGTGGCCTTATGCTTCAACTCTCAGAAGTCTGCAATTATCCAATTGGCGACCTTGCGTTTCTTCACAGATGTTTGCAGAGAAAGGCCCCTTGTGGTCCTGCTAATAGCTACCTGTTTGATATCAGATCAACCACTTAACCTCTCTGGCTTCCATTCTTTCCACAAATAAAATAAATAGGTTAAGCTTAACATCTCCTCAGATCCTTTCAACTCTCAAAAAAAAAAATATTCTATTGATCTTGGAGTTTTTAAGTTTCTCATCGAGCGTGTCTTATTGAACTTTAAAAATTTTTTTTCTTATATTGATTCTAGATAAAACTACTTACTAGTTGCAGGAGAAGTTAATGGTGAATGTGTAACACATGAGAAACAGTAAATAAATATCCTCATAGCTTATCAGCATACTACTTTCTTCCCAGTTGTGATTATTCAAAGATTTTTCAGAGAGACGATTCTTATTTCCAGTGCATTCTGTCCTCATTTACAAAGGCTGGGTTCACAGACTGAGGGGTTGGTTGTTCATGGAGGTGTTTCATGTGTTCTGTTTGTTCCATGATTCATTTTGTTTTATTTATTGAAAAGATTTATTTTATTTTATTTTATTTTTGTTTTTGTTTTTTTGAGACAGGGTTTCTCTGTGTAGTCTCGGCTGTCCTGGAACTCACTCTGTAGACCAGGCTGGCCTTGAACTCAGAAATCCGCCTGCTTCTGCCTCCCAAGTGCTGGGATTAAAGGCGTGCACCGCCACTGCCTGGTTGAAAAGATTTATTTTTAATTGTATATATACAGGCACATATAGGTACACATGTACATGCACGTATACATACACACACACACACACACACACACACACACACACACACACAGGAAAAGAGAGAAAGGAACCACCATGGAAGAAGAAGAACATACAGAAAGGAGAAGGAGAGTCATCGCAGGCTTCATGATAGAAATGTCGAGATAACTAAGAATTAGAAGGAACAAAACCCAGGACGCCACATGCCATTGATGTGGCCAACTGCTGACATTGTACTGAATGGGGGGAAAGCTGAATGTTTCCTGAGATTTGAAACAATATAAGGATGCTCCCATTGTACTGCTTCATGTAATAGAGTGCCATAAAACCTAGTCCTCTGGGAAAACATGTCAAATTACCACTGCTGGTAGATGATATATAGAGAGAGACCTCCCAAAGGCCATGAAAACCACAACCATACTCTTCCCAATCCTTCAATCTCTTTATAAGATCACAATGTATCCCATCTATCTCTCTAGACTAGAATTTTGGCTAAGCAGACAGTTACATCAGCTTTTACAAGAGGATGAGCCAGCCTCTCTGGGGATGGTACTTACCACTTCAGAGTCTTTGCAATGTTGGACGGAGTGCTTTCATAGGAACAGCCTTTGGAACCGTGTTGGGAGTTCAGAAAAGGTCTTTGCTGCCATTTTCCATTGCTAATTTTCCATTTTGTTGTTTTTGGAGAGAGA
>NW_022196909.1:36414148-36434497 GCF_008632895.1 Mastomys coucha
GAGAGAGGGAGAGAGGGAGAGAGAGAGGGAGAGGAGGAAGGAGAGGGAAAGGGAGAGGGAGAGGGAGGGGGGAGGGAGAGAATGAGTTAAAATCATGGATTTCAAAGCCCTACCCCAACCGCTTGCCTTGATCTAATCCTTTGTAACTTAGTAGTTGTCAAAGCAGGAGTCCAGGGTGAGGTGAACATGGAGTCTTCTAAAACACACTTGCCAGCCAGTCATTTTGTGTCACTTCAGACAACATGAATCAACATCTCAAGACAGAAACAAAGCCCCACTAGCAATCACGCAGGCAGGCATGTGTTTGAAAGGGGCCCCTGTGGCTAAGAACAAATTCAGCTTGTGTTCAAGCGGTGACTCTTCAGCTTTGAGTAAATAATCCTTTCACAGAGAGTAGCTTTTCTACCAGCTAAGAAATCAGGCAAGCCTGCCGCTCAGCATAGCATTCTTCTTTTCTGAAACCGCCCCAAACGTTACATTTTAACTAAGTGTTTGTTTATCCTAAGAGCCCCTTCCAGAACTGCCTGTTGTATTAAAGTTCACTGTGTATCATCTATCAGCTTCATACACTGTCAACTTTTCCTGTCGAAATGGGGACAGACAGACTCAAATAGTAGTCAGGATCTGGATGGTTGGTTTTATAAAGAGGGCATCACCGAGGCACAGAACAACAGCAGACACACAGCCTTCAGTTCCAGGGCCAGAGACGCATTATGGATTCCAGGGTAAGGAAACACTCACAGGCTTTGGATGGCTGACATCCGAAGGTCAGCTTGATGGGATCCACAATCAAATGAGAGACATGCTTCTGGGTGGGTCTATGGGGACTTCTTCAGGAAGGAGTAACTGAGCTGAGAGCTCCATCCTCAGAGTGGGCAGAATCTTGCTGTAGTGGTCCAGATAAAAGGAAGTTCCAGGAAAATCGCTGTGCCTTCCTGCCTTCATGTATTGCTTGTGAGTGCATCTCTCTGGCTGTTGCTGCTGCTGCTGTCCTTTCTCGACATCCAACCCAATGTATTCAGCCTTTCTGTGTGGAATGAAGACCGGTGATTCTTTAGCTCTTGGATCTTCAGCACCAGATCAGAACAGCTAAATCACATAGTGTTGTGGACTGAGTGGCTACAGGGTTCTAAGTCTCTCCAGCATGCAGACAGTCACCACTGGACCCTCCAGCCCCTATCCTGTAAACCAGCGGTTCCTGTAGGTCATGACTGTTTTGGACAAATGACCTTTTCACGGGGGTTGTGATATCCTGCGTATCAGATATTTACATTATGATTCATGACAGTAGCAAAATTAAAGTTATGAAGTAGCTACCAAAATAATTTTATGGTTGGGGGTCACTGCAACAGGAGGAACCGTATTCAAGGGTCACAGCATTAGGAAGGTTGAGGACCACTGCTGTAAACCAATCTAACAATCTCCCCTTTAATATACATCAATTCTATTGGCTGTTTCTTTAGAGAACCCTACTACAGAGCTCTACTCTTAAACTCCAGTTATTTGATGTGTAGAAAACATACCCAATGATGCCAAAAATTCTGGATTTTTTTTTTTTTTAAAAAGGAACTATACATCTTGAAAGTGTTAGTGTTAAGTGATTTGTAGATGATTGGTGTAACATTGAGTCTTAACAAATGAATCCAATGTAAAACTTTTTTTTTTGTAGGAAAACCATGTAGATATGATTAATAGTGTACATCTATTGACAAATTTAACATTAGCACTAGCAATCATAAATCCTGATGGAGGTTGTAGGGCATACTATGCTTATGGAACCTTTCCTTGCCCCCTCCCCCATTTTCTTGGTGTTTGATTTTGAGTGGGGTTTGGCCACAGATAGGACAGGATTCTTTTCTTTTCCAGAGCATCTTTTTTAACAGTTATTAATATTGAAATAGTAGGGGATAGATTCAAAGTTGCCCTAGAGACTACATAAGAGAGGTTTTAGTAATAACTGGAGGTTTCACACAAATCACAGGGTGGGTTCTCCCATTGACCTTGAACATGGTCTCCTGTTCCCATGGCGACTCATTTTTCCAGCTGAGGAATCTGATGAACAGAGAGTGGCAAGATACCTCAGCTGTAGAAAATTAACAAGTGAGAACCCGTCTTAAGCAACGTTAACTGCGTTTATTAGCTGAAGATTTTTCTGAATCTGTGGATGCTGCTGCCACTTACCCCCCGACTGTTGTCCCTGATAAAATGACAGCCATGGAAACAAGCACATCTGTCACTTGCCAGGTGCCAGATGTTAGTCAACGTTTTTTTTCCCCTGTGCCCGAGAAAGTAGGTCACTCGTCCGGGGTAGTTTAGCTTGAGTCAGAGGGAAGGCTCAGGCTAGGCTATTTCTTAAGTTCCTTTCTTCCCAGATGTCCCACCTGTGGCAGGTCATGGGGTACATTTTCCATGAGGCGTAGTTTTGGAAATGCTGGAATACAGAGGGTGAGGGAGAGAACAGAGAAAGACATCTGCAGAATGAATGGCAGAGGTAGACCATCACAGCAGTCTTGGGTATGGGAGAATCTGCCCTCATCTGGGCGATGAAATGGTTCATGCTTATGGTTAGAATTCAGGACTTTAAAACGTGTGAAATCTTTCTCCCATATCTAGTAAGGTGTGTGTGTGTGTGTGTGTGTGTGTAGGTGTGTACAACATTTAAAACTTTCAATTGTATTGTAATTCTGGCACCCAGCACACACGCAACAATCCCTACATCAGAGGCATCTTTTTTTTTTTTTTTAAATTGGATATTTTCTTTATTTACATTTCAAATGTTTTCCCCTTTCCAGGTCTCTCCTTCCAACTCCCCCTATCCCTTCCCCCCTCCCCTTTCCTCTATGAAGGTGCTCCCCCACCTACCCACTCCTGTCATCCCGCCCTGGCATTCCCCTACACTGGGGCATCAAATACCCTCAGGCTCAAGGGCCTCTCCTCTCACTGATGTCTATCAAGGCCATCCTCAGCCACATATATGGCCAGTGCCATGGGTCGCTTCATGTGCATTCTTTTGCTGGTGGTCTAGTCCCCGGGAGCTCCAGGGGGCCTGGCCTATTGACACTGTTGCTCCCTCCATGGAGCTGCAAACCCCTCAGCTCCTTCAGTCCCTTCTCCAACTTCTCCATCAGGGACTCTCTGAACTCAGTCCAATGATTGGTTGCGAGCTTCTGCCTCCATCAGAGGTGTCTTATCTAACAGTGTACTACCCTAATGTAGTAGGGGCATTGGCTTTTCTAGCCAGTTTCTACATCCAACCCCTTGCAGCTCAGAATTAATTTGAACAGGATACATAAATTCTCTTTGTATACTAGTTTTTTTTTTTTAAAACAAACCATATAAATAGGAGAAATAGATAGCTATAAGACATAGGGAAAAAATGCTCACCCTTAATTAAAGAAATGGAAATGAGAACATAAATCAAGTCTTTTTTTTCTATATTATGAATTGTCACACTGGGCAGGTCATCATATATACGGGGGATGGGAAGATCTTTTCACGTGCTGTTGGAGGGAATGAGGGCTATTACATCGCTGGAGAAAGTTTTAGAAGCCTTAGACAAAATTCATCTGAAAACTGATGTACAGTAACCCACTCTCAGGAGACAGGTGCCTCTTCCGTGAGCTCAGCTGGGTCTCCTTGAGAGAGTCCCTCACAATCTGGCCTGTGGCTTGTTGACATTCCTAGGAGAAGGACACACTGGGGAAGGTCATAAGCCCCTCTTAAGTTAATAGTTAATTGTGGCCAAATTGCATGTGGCCTGGAAACCAGGGGACAGGCTGGAGCATAGGGGCTGGATAATACTGTGTGAATGAGATTCTGTTTATGAGGCCATAGAAAAGTCTTCATCTGTACTGGGCAAAGACTTCCCAGTGTGACTGCTTTGAGCGGGGAAGGGGTCACCCAAGCTCCTGTCAGTAAACCTTCATCCAGGATCCAAGTATGCCCAACAAGCATATTGGTTTCCCAGAGTTAATTGTGGTGAAATTGTACTTTTGTTTGCCATTAGGACCTTAGGAGCTGTCTTAGTTAGGGTTTTACTGCTGTGAACAGACACCATAACCAAGGCAACTCTCACATGGACAACATTTAATTGGGGCTGGCTTACAGGTTCAGAGGTCCAGTCCATTATCATCAAGGCAGGAGCATGGCAGCATCCAGGCAGGCATGGCGCAGGAGGAGCTGAGAGTTCTACATCTTCATCTGGAGGCTTCTATGAGACTACTGACTTCCAGGCAGCTAGGATCTTAAAGCCCATACCTACAGTGACACACCTACTCCAACAAGGCCATGCCTACTCCAGCAGGCCACACCCACTCCAACAGGGCCACACCCTCAAATAGTTCCACTCTCTGGGCCAAGCACATACAAACCATTATATGAGGTGAGGGGTAGATATTAATTTTCCCCAGGAAAAGGATTTTAGGGACACAATATCCTGGAATATAATTCCACTGTTTGCTATCTCTAAAGTCATCCTGATTTTTGCTTTCTTCCAAGCTCTAGGCCATACAACTGTGCATGTGTTGGTGTGTGTACATCTGTGTAGATTCAGGTGTGTGAACATAGCCCATACGGTGTCTGATGTCATCTTTTATCATTATCTATTTTTTTTTTTTTTGAGGCAAGATCTCTCCCTGAACCCAGAGTTTGCATTTTCTGGAAAGCTTAGGCCTGAAGCCAGCAAACTCCAGCAGCATTCCTGTCTCCACTCCACATCTGTGCACCGGGATACATGCCTGTGTGGGATGCCCGGCTTATGACATGTGTCTTTGGATTCTAACTCTCACGCTCATGCTTATACAGCTGAGTCACTTCTCCAGCCCTCATATATACTTAATAGATGATGGCGGCGGTGGTATGTATATGTGTGTGTATGTGTGTTTGTGGTCATGCCAGTGTACATGTGGAGGCCAGTGGACAATTTTATAGAGTTTATCTTCTCCTTCCACATTTATGTATATTTGGGGATTGAGCTCAGTCTACCAGGCTTGCACAGAAAGCGGCTTGTGCACACCAAGCCATTGCTCCCTCCTGTGCATCCTCTTGGGAGAAACTCCTCGTAGATGGTACAGTTGTGTGGCTCTGTCTTATTAATCTGAGTGTGCTGTGCTGCCTGCTACCTCCATTCTTAAAGGATTACACCTTCTTACTGGTTCCAGGGTGACTTCTAGTTTCCCTTACTGTAGGAAAATCATATTTCTCATCCTGTTAATGGTTAGCTCGGCATGTTCTGGACGGTGGGTGTGGATCTAACACGTACATGGACCAAGCAGAAGCTTCCAGATCTATGCGTAGATATTGCTTCTCAATTCTCTCTGTTGTGATTATAAAAAAATAAAGAGGTATATAAGAATACGTTTTATGAGGGTGTGGAGAGGTGTGGGGGGAGGGGGTGCCTCGGTGGGCCCTATGCCAAGGCATCCCTTCCTCTGGTATAATATAGAATAGAATTTATTTAGGGCATGGGGAGGGGAATTGAGAGGGTATTAGAGGCACAGAAAGGCACAGAGGCTGGGGAAGGAAATTCGGAGAGAAGGGGAGCAAGAGGTTAAGAGGTAAGAAAAGAGAGGTAAGAGTAAGAGAGAAGGAGGGGGCAAGCAGCCCCTTTTATATTGGGCTAGGACTATCTGGCTGTTGTCAGGTAACTGTGGGGAGGAGCATACTTGCCTGTTGCCAGGTAACTGTGGGGTGGAGTCCAGACAGAATACCAACACCCTCTGTCAGCAGATTGAAGGTTTTGTTGTTGTTGATTTTGTTGATTTTGTTTAATTTTGACTTGGGTCTTTGAATGGAGACCACGCTGAGAAGAACTGCACCGCACTCATTTCTCTGTGTGGGAGGGATGGATATTTGAGAAGCCAGTAGGATCTCTAGTTATTGGCAAGCTTGAGTGCAGACCTGTCATGAGATAGATCACTCTCCACTTCTCCCATGGAGTCTTCCTTACATACTGTAGTCTATTTCACCCTTTAAAAAAGTCTATGAAGAATGTCCTGTCCCATAATGCATTTTTCTAACGCTGATTTCCAGTGATAGCACAATGTCTTTTGTTACTCTCAGAGGTGTTGAAAATTCCATGAAGCCTGTGACATCTTATTTCTTTTAAATTATTTCCTCTCCTCTTAGAAATGTAGCAGGCACTGAATCAGCTCTCTTGCCTTTTTTGGTATTGAATCAACACTACTGTGAAGTGGCAGTTTCTGGATATGTCAGGTCATGCAGGCTCACCATGATGTTTTCCTGAGGCAAGACCTGTGGGAGGACGAGTGATATTTGGAGAGAACATGGATAGGACTCAATGGACCATGATGCTATACACATTGCTAGCTTTGCAATGCTTCGTTGGTCTTGTGTCTTCATCTTTTGATCTGCATTTTGTTGGAGAGAGACACAGCAGAGAACTCCTGGTGTCCTGGCTGGTCCTAGTCACTCCCACTGACTCATGCCAGTTCGTTGAAGGCCTGGCTGTTTCTGCTGGATTTTGCCGCTGCTGCTGATTCATGTTTGGTATGCTGACACTACTGAACTGGATTGCTGGTGTCCTTGACAAATGAAGATTAGAGTCACCCTCAAAGAACTACTAAACAGGTCCACATCCCCTTGTCCCTTACCATCTTTTCTCCCCTACTTTTGGATGGTGGGCTAGAAGGCAGAGTAGAAGCATTTGTAGAAGTTTTTTTTTTTTTTTTTTTTTTTTAAATCTAAACCTATACTACTGTGTTTGATTAGTGCTGCTACCACTGAGGATATTTCATATGCAAACCACTGTTGCATTATCAAATGGTAACAGGATAGCCAGGGATGCCTGGGTTGGTAACCGACATCATCCACTTCCTTAGAAAAGAGGTGCTTGGTTTCAGAAGGATTCACTGGCCAGGAGATTATTTCCCAGAGGACCTTACCATGACTGCCTTCTCTGTGGCACACATTTTCACCCATGCAACGCTCAGGAGAAACTTCCAGAAGAGTAAACACCTCACAGTGGCAACACTGCTCTTAAGGAGCGAGAAGGGATGACCCTCAATTTTCAATGGTAAGCACCTTGGTTCTCAGGCCAAAGCCAAAGCCAGGTGCTCAGTGTGTTCAGTTTTCTCATGAAGAGCTTACTATTTAGGGGCTGCTTGAGTCCCGTGAGGACAGAGAGAGGAAGGCAGAAAAAAAATGAGGGTCAGTTTGCTTTCTTAGAGGCAGCTGCGGTGTGCCTTGAGACATACATCAATGGCAGTCCTGGCAGCTCACAAACAAGGTTTGTTTACAACTTCATGTGACTGTTGTGCATGGAGTTCATTATGAAATACGTTTAAGCCACTGTGCTGTGTTGTTCTGTGGCAAGTCCTCTCTTACCTGGAAGGAAGGCAGCTCTTGAAACCAATAAATACCTCCCGGTGAATTCCCACAGAAGCCCTTCTGCCTGTGATGTGATTTGGGTGAGCCTTCGTGAGGGAGGAGGGACCCGAGGCAGTAAGATTGAATGATGTTCATCCGAGAACCGCAGGTCTCTGGAATGCATATTTCTGGAATACACATGGTAAGTGGAGTGACAGAGCCCTATGTTTTCTATTTCTGCTGAATAGTTCTAAGAACTGGGACGTCTGTATTCTTTCCGGAGCTATACTCTCATGATATTTTGATCCTTAGGCAAACATCATTGAAGCACCACACAGTGAAACTTGTGAGGGTTTCTGAGGCTAACAAGCCAAGATGGTATGGATTGATGGGTGGCGGAACCCAAGTTTGAACAGTTATTATCATTCAGTGGTTCATGGAGTGTTTTAATATCTGGCAAGAGGAGAGAGTTCTACCTTCCTTGAGGGCAGGGGTGGAGGTGGCTTATCTCCCTGATTCTAAAGGGCACTAGGTATAGCAGTGGGAAGACATCATCACCCTCTCTTCATGTGTCAGAATCTGTGCTCTCACAGACTAACAAATGGGACTTTTTTTTTTAAATCCTGGAATTTTTCACTCTTTAGTAGATGCTCTTTAGCAGATTCTGAGTATTTTATAGTTCTAGATTTGCAAGGGGGCTCTGGACTTTTTGGCCGACCCATTAATTTGTCACGGTTACTCTGAGTCATTAAGCAGACTAAATTTAAAGAAGGTCTATAAAAATTGTGCCTAAAAATATTTAAGCATGCTTTAGGTGAAGGAACTTTGAAAAAAAAAAAACAAAGAAAAAGAAATCAGGCACCCAATTTGTGTTGAGGTGATCCTTGGGATTCTCTGGGATGGCGTCAGACGCCGGCTCATGTCCTCAGAGACTCTAACGGAAGAGCAGGGCAGTATTCCATGTTAGAGGGTTCTGTCAGATTTGATGGAGATGTAGGGTGGAGAGATGATCAGTTTCTCAAGGGCTTCAGCTTCCATTCTGTGTGTATTCATCCTCTCTACTGAACTGTCATGTGGGTAGCTAATTTTTATAAGTATGAAGGGAATGGGCACATGATCTGCATAATGACAGAATTAAGATTCAAAATCATTTATCCCCAGGGCTGGGGGGTGGTTGCTTAATTGGTAGAGTGATTGCTTTGCAAGCAGGAGGATTTGAGTTTGTTACATAGACCCCCATGTGAAAAAATCAGGTGTGGTGTTCTGTAATCCTGGCCCTAGGGAAACGGAGACAGGCAGACACCTGGGGCTCCCTGATAAATCAGTCTAGTCTAATTGTTAAGTACCAGGGCAGTGAGAGATCTGTCTGTCAAAGAAGGTCGGTGGCACCTAAGGAACAACATCTTAGGTTGACCTCTGGTCTCCACAGGCAGGCATATGCACACCAGCATGCACGCACATGTACTTGTGCACATGAGAACACTCCCCATATATGTACACAGGAATCACTTACACAGATGTAAACATTGAGTCTGAAGTGTTGTTATCACTGAGTAGGCAGCTAAGAGAAATAACTAAATGAATCTTTCCTCAGTTCAGGATTGCTAATATAGGCCTTGGCAGAAGTTGAAGGGGCACACACTTGAGTGTTTAAGTCACCCATGAAGCCAGTGTGGTCCAGTATACTGTTAAAGAAATATGAATACATGGCTGGGCTAATGTTCAAATTTGCTCTCTATTAGTATGATAAAGACCCTATCAAAAGCAACTTGGAGAGGAGAGGGTTCATTTCAGGCTACTGCTTACAGTTTAATCATTGTGGGACATCAGAGCAGGAACTCAAGACAGAATCCTGGAAGTGGTAAAGAGCACTGACTGTACTTCCAGAGGTCTTGAGTTCAATTCACAGCATTCATATGATGGCTCACAACCATTCGTAATGGAATCCAATACCCTCTTCTGGTGTGTCTAAAGAGAGCAACAGTGTACTCACATACATAAAATAAATAAAAATTTAAAAAAGGATAATGAATTAAAGCACCTGTTTCTATATTTTCTAAATTCAATGACTCTGAAGGACATATTCCTTGTCCACATTACAAAATTCATATATGGTTTTGATGGTATGGTGGTTTGAATGCATATCCCCCACCCCCCCATAGACTCACATGTTTCAAAATGCTTAACTCATGGTGAGTGGAACTTTTAGGAGCTGTGGCATTGTTGGAGTAGGTGTGGCCTTTTTGGAGGAAGTGTGTCATTTTGGAGGCAGGCTTTGAGGTCTCCTAGGCTCAAACTCTTCCCAGTATGGGAGTCAACTCTACTCTTGGCTCCCTGCAGGAGTCAGTCTCCTTCTGCTGTCTGTGGATCAAGATGTAGAACTCTCAGCTCCTCCAGCCCCATGTCTCCATGTCTGCCTGGATGCATGCTGCCATGCTTTCTGCCATGCTGATAATGGGCTAAACCTCTGAACTGTAAGTCAGCCCCAATGTAATGCTTTTTTTTTTTTTTTAAAATAAGAGTTACCTTGGTCATGGTGTCTCTTCACAGCAACTAACTAACACTTCCAACTAATACAGAAGGGTTTATAGATACAGGCCAAGGGCACATTAAGAGGTGACCAATGGGAGAGCAAGCAAAAAGAAAAAAAATCCTGGCTGTGGGGACGGTATATAAAATCATCTGAAGATATGATATGAGACAGTCATCAGTCCAGCCCAGTGATATCCAGTTCTCATTTTTTTGGAACTTAGGATTTAGAAGGTTGCTTGTTACAACCTTCTTGAAATAGAGGAGTCCAGGCATATAATTCTGACCAGTGCACCAGAAGAGGGAGGTGTGCATCACTGGAAAGCACTGTTGTAAAAAACTACAGTGGGACCAACTTTTACTTATGTATATATTTAAATTTTCATTGTGTTTATCGATTGTACGTGGTATTGTGTTACACAGGATATTTTCATATAACTGTGTGATATGTTGAATCCTTCCTTCCATGTCCTTCTCATATATTTGAGTTTACATATCCATGGAAAAGCCAGGAATCATAAATGAGAGAAAGTGAGTGGTATTTGTCTTTCAAATACTCCCTTAATTCTGTTAGTAGGGTCATGTCCAGCCTGGGATACAGTGTTCTATCCCTGGTCTAAGGTTCTCCAGTGCCACCATCTCTTGAAAAAGATTGGATTATAGTTTTCAATTGAAAATATTTTTTTTTCATGTAACATATTGTGACCCTGGCTTCCCCTTCTCAAGGTAAGAGCTTAATAACAGCACCAGATATGGTCCTATTTGGGAAGCTGAAACCCAAATATGTTAGGTTCTGTTCTCTTCTGTCCTGACCAAATGCTTGACAAACACAGCTCAAAGAAGGAACAGTCTCCTTTTGCCTCACGGTTCTAAAGTTCCATCATGGTGGGGAAAGCATGGTGGTTGTGGCTCTGTCCTTGCAGGTGGGACCTTGTGGTAGGGGACATCTTGTTACATCCTAGAGGGAGAGCTGAGGCACAAACTAGGGCTTGTGTATATCCTTTCAGTCCCATCCTAGTATCTACTTCCTCCACTGAGGTTTCCCCTCAAAGAGTTCCACAGCGTCCACTCAACAGCCGTGCCATCCAAGGGACAAAGTTCAAACACATGAGCCAATAGAGGATCTCACATTTGTGCTACAACAACGAGTGTCTGTTTTTCCACAGGACAGTAGTTATGCAGTGCTAGAGTGGGTCTTTGTGCAAAAGTTCTGCACATCCAGTGTTCCTCTCTGTTTACACAGACATGTCATGGATGTTCTGTGAAGGTGCATATGGGATTTTTAGGTCTTAACAAAGATAGTAACCATTGGAGCCTTCCCACTTACATAGTACAGGTGATCACTGCCCTCAAAGGAGATTTCTCAAACAGTAAGACTTTTCTAATCATTAGGATGGGTGAGAGTCAAATGAGATCAAATTCCTCCTGGGAACCAGAAGTGGCTAAATATTTATGACTTAGAGGAGCTTTGAGTACCTGTTAGGTCTTGAAAGATCCAGTTGCATGCTAGACATCTTCAATTGTGTTCTAAACTTGCATAACCCATTTTTATGATTTTATGATTAAAAAAATCATAATGAAAATCATCTGAGAATTTTTAATGTAATTCTTTCTCAAGAACTCTAGGACATAGTATGATGTTAATATGTATCACACTTCTCTCTTTTTTTGTGCCAAAGTCCAGATTTCAAAGGCTGAAAATAAGCTCTTGGCTTGATATGTGTGGATTTTATAGATGTGAGGATAATTCATGAAAGATCCGGGGAGTATGACAAAGACTTTTATTAGGATGCGGGATTTATACCAAATCTGCCACCAGATGCCATCTTTCTATGTCTCGGCTACCAGACTGCTTCTTAATATTTCCTGGAGCAAATCCTTGTGAATCATTTGATTTAAGAGTTCACTCTCCTCCTTCCCTCTCTGCACTCCAGAGTTATCCGAACCTCCCTTTGCATGGCCCTCCTGAGGCCTGTTTTATGCGAGTCTTAAATACGAAGTAGAATTCCTATGAAGACAGATTTGATGTTGCCAGATGTTGACTGTTTCATTTGTATGACATGCAGAGAAAATAGTAATCATGGTTTCTGCTTACAGCTGACGTGATGAGCCATTGCGTCAAGTGAGGCTTCTGTGACCCTTTGCCTAGAAATACAGAAGAACAGATTCATAAGACAGGCAGCTCTCCTAAGGGTAATTTACTTCACTTTCGATTCCTTGGTGCTTGTATCCATCAGGAATCACAAAGGAAGTGGGCTGTGAGGGGATGTTGCATTAGAAAAACTATGTATATCTTTAGAATAAGTTATAAGAAGTTTTACCAGCAAGTATGCTGGGTGCTGTAGCTAATGGGAAATGGAGAGAGAGCAGGAACCTCAGAAAATGTGCAGGGTCAATGGCATGGAGCTGGCGCCTCTCTTACAGCGCGCAATGCTACTCTTTAACACATGAAATAAATAACACATTATTTCTTCACACCTTCAGTCTTTGGAGAGTGGACAATAACAGTCTGATTGATACTGCATTTCCCTTGTTAAGATTAAATGAGGAAAGATACAAAGGGGTGAGTGAATTAGTAACACAGCCATCACTTGGTTCTTGTCAGCCCCACTTCTGTTATAAGGGTCCACTTTTGGTCAACATGGTGGGAATGGGCATGGTTCTTAGACTTCACCTGACCCAGTTTGTAGGCCTGGCTTTTCTGGCTCTGTGTTGAAGCACTGGGTGGATATCAGCTAATCAGATGTCTTCTCTGGATCCAGGTTAAGTTTTGTCCTATTCATTTTCTGTAGGTAGAACGAAGCACAGCAAAAGTTAGAATTCTCTAACTCTTTTCCAATTCCCAAACCTGACTGTATGCAATCATGCTGTAAAAGGCAAGTAGGTGCACAGTCTTTCTGATTAAATATCAATACCCAAACAGTTTAATGTAAGCAACGTATTAATCAAAGCAGTGGGAATGGGGTTCCTTGCACTTAACACACATTTGACTCTGCTGGGAAATTCTGGGGAATTGTTACTTTGTGAGTCTTGATTGAATAAGCTCCAGGTGCTGGTAGCCTGATCTTCTACCCAGCTCCATGATTCTGTGCAAATAGAGAAAGGATATGTATCTTTCTAGTTTGACCACTTTGCTTCGTGGTAAAGACCCCAGGAGTCCTTTTTCTCTATACATACACGAAGGAAATGAAATTGCTATCTTGTAAAGATACTTTTCGCCCACATTGGTTGTAGTGTTAGGCATCACAGCCAAGTTGTGTGTGAAAAAACTTATAAACCTGCCAGCAGGTATGTGTTAGTCACTGTCCTTTGGGTGTGGAGAGACACCAGGGCCAAAGCAACTCTTATGAAAGAAAGCAATCAATTGGGGCTTGCTTACAGTTTCAGAGGTTTAGTTCCTTGCTATCATGGTGAGTAGTATGGTGGTATGCAGGCAGGCACTGGTAGCTACATCCTGATCTGTAGGCAGAAAGAGACAGAGTGACTTTGGCATGAGCTTTTGAAACCTTAAAGCTCACTCCCAGTGACACACTTCCTCAAACAAGGCCACACCTCCTAATCCTTCTAATCCTTTCAAACAGTTCCACTCCTTGGTGACTAAGCCTGCAAATATATGAGCCTATTGGGGGCTGGGTTTTTTTTTTTTTTTGGTTTTGGTTTTGGTTTTTCAAGACAGGGTTTCTCTGTGTAGCCCTGGCTGTCCTGGAACTCACTCTGTAGACCAGGCTGGCCTTGAACTCAGAAATCTGCCTGCCTCTGCCTCCCAAGTGCTGAGATTAAAGGCGTGCACCACCACTGCCTGGTGTGGGGGCTGTTCTTATTCAAAATCACTACAGGGGGAATGTACAAAAAAAAAAGTGATGCCAGGTGGTGGTGGTGGTGGAGGTGGCGGCGGTGGCGCATGCCTTTAATCCCAGCAATCGGGAAGCAGAGGCAGGCAGATTTCTGAGTTCGAGGCCAGCCTGGTCTACAGAGTGAGTTCCAGGACAGCCAAGGCTACACAGAGAAACCCTGTCTTGAAAAACAAAACAAAAAAAAGGTTATGAGTATACATGATGGATGCTATTTGACCTTTGGTAAAGGAGATTCTGCTGTTTTTGAAAACATGGATAAACATTACAGTAAATGAAACTATCACACACTGAACAACAAATGCTGTGTGACCTAGTCATCAGGACAAGATGTGTGTCTTCAGAAACAAAGAGGGAGCAGCAGTGGCCATGTAAGGAGCCAGGAGGAGAGGAGCAGGGACTGGTGAAGCAGGAGCAGAAGATGGGGGTCAAAGGGCACAAAGTTAGAGCAAGAAACATCTGGAGATTTAATGTACAACACAAGGGATTAATATACACTTGGGACTGGGAAGATGGCTCTGTCCATAAAGTGTTGGGCATGTATGCATGAAGACCTGAGTCTTCAGTCAGTCTTCATTACCCATGTAAAAAAGCGAGGTTCAGTGATGCATGCTGGGAAGACAGAAAACCAAGATGGTTCCTGCATAAATTACTTAGTAGGAAAAGAAAAACAGTGGATGGCACATGAGGAACAATAGTCAAGATTGTTCTTTGGTTTCCATGTGCACTTACACACACACACACACACACACACACACACACACACACACCTCTTCCTGAGAGTAGATTTTAGTTACTTGTAACACATACCCCACACTTCTCTCTCTGAGAGTAGATCTTAATTATGTATAACACACACACACACATACACACACACACACACACACACATACAAACACACACAACTAATTCTCTCTGTCTCTCCCAGAGAGTAGATCTTAGTTTCTTGTAACACACACACACACACACACACACACCTATGTGAGACAGTATATCTCTAACTTGCCGAAGTAGCAATCTTCTCATGATATACGTGGACATTGAAATATTTTGCCATACCTTCCAAATAACACAATTAAAAACATCTTCAGCATGTGAATTTCAGTGTGAAATCTCCTCTATTCACATCTGTCTGGTCAAGACAGAAAAATAAGAGGCAAATAAATAATCCAAAAGGGCAGGAATATAGTACAAATTCTTCTTGGTTGCTCAAGAGTAAAACAGCAGCTTACCATGAGACTTTCAAGACGGAAGCCTGGTAGAGTCTGATGGGCACACACCAGAGTCAAAATCTCTGTTGTCTCATGTAAGGGCCTTGACCAAAATATCTGTGTGCTGGCATGTCCAAACATACAGTCTGGAGTGTACAGTCACTCCAAACATAAATGATGTTAGAGCCATGTGACTGGGACACTTGACGTCTGACGCATCTCTCACTGAAAATATTTCCAGCTGCCAGTTTGAACCTCAGCAAATTACGTGATCGGACTTTGTCATAAAATTCACTTTTTAGTTAAGAACCATGGATAATTTTGCCCTATAAAGAATTTTGCATAGAATGTGTTCTCTTTAAACTGTCAGTGTGAATCATGGAGAAGAAAAGGGCCCAGGGATAAAAATGAAATGAAACATTAACTCCACCTGTCAACTTTCAAGGGACCACGGTCATCCAGCATGAGAAGGACAGAAAGAATATGACTTCTCAGGAGGCCTTAGTAGGAGACAGATGTCCATCTCTTTCAGGTCAGGGCGTTCTCTTTGATGTCTCTGAGGTTTGGCATACTCGATGACAGGCATGGAGAATGCATGTTGATCAGCAAGAGCAGGAATTGCTTCTGCTCATGGTCATCTTCATTCTCCACTTTGAAGTCTCAGGGGGAGAGAAAGAATGGAGAAGCCAGTGTGGAAAAATATGCTCATGTTTGCTGTCAGCGATGGCCTATGGACTGACAACCAGTTTGAGCTCTTTTTTCCTCCTCAGACTTATGAAACTTCCAAGTGAAAATGTAAGCAAGAAAAACAAGAAGTGGGAAATTTTGTTCTTTTTATAATTCTAAATGTCCTTAGCAATGCAATGTCTGTGGGGAAATATTAGGAGAAAAGTCCCGGGGTATGTTATAGGAAGTAGCTATATAAATATGCCTATAGAATGCATGTGTAAATTTATATATATACTTCATGCATTATATCATACATGTTTATGTAAAAAAATCCTTTCAATGTAAGCAATTGGGTTTTGTTTTGCATGTAGAATTTTTTTTAAAAAATCAATCTCATCTTGCATCTTACGTAGCTATGAATTCTTTCATGACCCAAATATTCATTTGGCTGGTGAGGTTGAATATTTTGATATTTGCTTTCCTTAATTGATTTTTTGTTGGGAAATTGTTTACTTACTGCTGCTTGGACAGCAATCTGAGTTAGTTCTCCACTTTGAAGGTCTAATGTCAGGTTTTACAAAGGGTATTACTTGGCCTTAGTATCAAAGATCTCTAGATTACAGAGCCTAGATGTAGTCAGCTAACACAGTGCTTTTGACAGAGGATATGTCTGATCAAATGAATAGCAGTTACAAATTGTGGTCATGAGCCTCTGTACTCGGTGGTTTTGTGTGTCAACTTGACACAAGCTGGAGTTATCATAGAGAAAGGAGCTTCCATTGAGGAAATGCCTCCATGAGATCCAGCTGTAAGGCATTTTCTCGATTACTAATGGGGCAGGGGTGAAGTTCCAGCCTATTGTGGGTGGTGCCATTCCTGGGCTAATTGTCCTAGGTTCTATAAGAGAGCAAGCTGAACAAGCCAGGGAAAGAAAGCAAGCCAGTAAGCAGCACCCCTCCATGGTCTCTGCATCAGCTCCTGCCTCCATGTTCCTGCCCTGTGTGAGTTCCTGTCCTGACTTCCTTTGGTGATGAACAGCAATGTGGAAGTATAAGCTGCATAAACCCTTTCCTTCCCAACTTACTTCTTGGTCATGATGTTTTGTGCAGGAATAGAAACCCTGACTAAGACAACCTCCATGTGGATGCTGGAAATGTAACCTGGGTTTTCTGGAAGAATGGCCTGTGCTCTTAACCACTGAACCATCTCTCAGCCCTAGTGGCTGATATTTTAATGAGGAAGACTAGATTTTTTGCTTCTCCCCCTCTCCGTCCCTCCCTCCCTCCCTTCCCTCCCTCCCCCACCTTTCCTTTCTCTCTCCCTTCTTTCTTTCCTTCCTTTGTAGCTTGTTGAGGCACTGTTGAATGGGCAGTTGGAAGATGTGGGGAAATTTTCATCTGTTTTAGGTTCACTGAAGAATTCATTGTTTTGGAAGTATTTATTGTGTCTTAGGGATTTTCTGTAATTTCTCATCTGGTTCCAGAACCTTCTCCTGTTCTATTGGAAGGTTTCAGGGGTCACTAGTGATAGAAGCAACATTATCTTCTTCATACCAGTTCTTCAGACAGTATAACACCTATGGCTTCTCCACCAGATGCCAGGCTAGGCATCATCAATGTCAAATGGACCAGACGTTGTGATTCTCTCCCATCAGCAAAAGACTCTCTCTCTCTCTCTCTCTCTCTCTCTCTCTCTCTTTCTCTCTCTCTGTGCGTGTGTTTTAATTTAACCATTTTAACATTATAGCTAATCCTCAAAATTAGTAGATTCCAATTTCTGACTCAACTCTTCTTGTGTTACAATTCAATCCTACCAGTTAAAATATCAAAAGAACAATACTGTAGTGATTCTTTTTTTTTTTTTTATATGCAATTATCCAGTTAACCTATGCTGAATATAGAGAGTAGATACATTTTTGGGTTACATTTTACTTCACACACACCTGAGTTCATATGTAATGGTTCCAATAAAATTCAACCAAAGGTGAAAGAAACCCAATTCCGTAGTGTGAATGGTTATCTTTGGGGCCCGGAACTGTGTCTTGTGACACTGCGACAGCTTACTCCCCTTGTCCTTCAAACCCCAAACCATGTGGGAATCTGCGGCTCCTCACATGGAAGCTATTATTGGAGCACTTGGGTGGCTACCGCTGCTGTAGCTTTGCCCAAATTCCTTCCCTCAGCTGGCCATATTACCAGCCCAGTTAAGCAGTGGAGTCTGAGATTCTCTTAGTGACCAAAAGGTCTTAGTTGAGAGCACTTCTGTCACAATGGTACTGGCTACTTTTCTGTTGTTCTGATGAAGCGCCACGGGCAGAAGCAACTTTTAGAAGAGTTTATCTGGGTTTACAGTTCCGGAGGTAGAGTCCCAAATAGCTGCTGGAAGCTGAGAGCTCGTAACTCCATCCGCATGCTGGAAGCAAAGGGTGCAAACTCAAAGTGGGGGTAGGTTTCATAGCCCCCGCCTCCCCCCCCAAGAGACATACTTCATCCAGCAAGGTTGTACCTCCTCCTTAAACATTGCCACCAACTGAGAACAACGTATTAAAACACCGAAGCCTGTGGGGGACATTTCTCACCCAAGCTACCCACAATGATCTTCTCAGGTTGGGGCGCAGGGATACTGGAAAGGTAGGGAGGGCATGGCATTATGGGATCGCTGTGGCCCTTGCAGGGAAGATCATATTACTGCCTTTCACCTGGAGGGGTGTGTCACATAAACTTAGCAATGGAGACTCGGATGCTTTCTCTCTCCTTGGTCTGTTGTTTGATCTTTCACTATCCAGGGCTGAGTGGTCCGGCTCAGTGCTGCTGCCTAGGCTGCCGGCTCCCTTTTGGATCCGGATTGCACATCTGATCACGTGCCATAGGGAGTGTCCCTTTGATACCCTCACAAGCAGATGAAGCCCTTTACGTTACTTGCCAAAATGGTCCCATTAGAACTTTAGAGTCTTAAGAGAAGAGAAGAGATATTTGTGGTTAAATATTTTAATAAATACCTCCTTTCCATTAGCGACCCTCAGAAGGCCAAGCATGAAGGAGTTTATGTAGGTCTGTGGTTCCTCAGATAACATGGGTTTGGAAAGTTCACTCTGGAATCTCAGCCTCTGCACATGTGGTTACACATCTTGTGAATGACTGGAGGATCATGGAATGTACTCACGATGCTAATGGTCTCGTATTCTACTGATGTGTCGTAGGGGACAGTTGAGATTAAAGGTAGGGGATGGATGACAGGTTTATCATCATTTATGGAGATTTTTAACAGCTGAAGTTACACAGAGAAAAATCTCGTTTGAAGTGGGCTCTTAATTCCCTGGGGTTTGGATGAAGTCCAAGCAGACGTGTGAGCTAGCAGGGACTGGGTCATTTCTCAAGTGCCCACCTCTGTGGTGAAAGGCTTTCTTCAGTTCTTTGAAGAGAGAGGACCTGTCTTCTCAGTCTTTGGTGCCTCTGCGAGTGAGCTAGTTTCCTGTACAGATCCATTCAAGGCAAGGATTTCTTTGGGAATTAGTTTGTTTCAGTAGAGGAATGAGACAGAAACACACACACACACACACACACACACACACACACACACACACACACACAGAGAGAGAGAGAGAGAGAGAGAGAGAGAGAGAGAGAGAGAGAGAGAGAGAGAGAGTTAGAATTTCATGAGAGAAGAGTGGTTCTTGGAGTCATGTGTGCTGTTGTCCATACATGTGCATCCTGAGAACTAGCTGGCTCACAACAGAAATGGTTTTTTCCTCTTTGTGGACTCCCCCCTCACTCCCCCACCCCCCAAAAAAAGATTCTCAAGAAACAATAGAAATTAGGCTTGATGTAATCACTTAGTCTCACTGGTAGCATTTCCTTCTCAGTATGTAAAGTGAGTTCAGGGCCAGCTCTCTCCATTTAATGTTACACCATTAGCACATCTCTACCAATACAAAGGCACCACAGAAGGGCTGGGAAGGTGCTCAGTGGGTAAGAAGACCCGAGTTCAAGTCCCCAACACACACACAAAAAGGCTGGATGTGGCTGTGCACCTGTCACCCTAGAGCTACTCAAGATGGAGACTGGAGAATGGTTATCAGGGCTTGTCGGCTGCTGGTCTAGTTCCAAGTTCACTGAGAGACCTTTTCTCAAGGGAACAAGTGGGGGGAGGGATAGAGCTGGACAGTTGAAAACATCTTCTGGTCTCTACTTGTACGCAGGTTTGTGTGTCTGCAAACATACACACTGACACATACACCCACCTCTTCATAAACACTTTTAGAGGCTATGTCATATCCCATACTTCAGATCTACTATAAGTTTTTAAGCTGTCACTTGGCATTATTAAGTTAAACACGCATGTATTTTGGACAAGAATTCATTCCTTGTCTCTGTCCCAAGGCCTAAGAAATGCCTTGCATAGGTTTCCAACCTACCTGGAACGGAGTCTGATGTCTGGGCAATGGGTCAGGGCTAGCCGTCTCCAGCCTCTGTTGCTCAAATCCTGTCATCCATCTCCAAGGAGGGTTTCTGGAGAGACTGTCACTTAGGGGTTATTGATCTCATGGATAATTTAGCCTACAGCCAAGGCAGTCTCAGTGAGAAAATTGCTGTCAAAATGGAGCGTGTCCCTGGTGTGCTGTCTTGTCTCGAAGTCCTCAGGGACTCACAGAGGGCACAGGCAGGGAGGTCACATCTCTGTCCTCTCAGTAAAGAAACAAAAGGGGAACAAATGGCCCTGGAGAAATTACCACCCTTAATTGCTGCAAAATGGACAAAGTGCTT
>NW_022196909.1:36434507-36441972 GCF_008632895.1 Mastomys coucha
ACAACTGAAAACCATCCATTTAGTTCATCAAGGAAGCAAAGGAAGATGGACACTCCATTTCTCAGGCAATAAGCTCAGCGCTTGGATTACTTTCTGAGGGCTGAGGATGGGAGGGGCAGTGAAAGGGGCCTCCTGCCTGCGCAGGCATCCACGGTGACCCTCCTCTCCCTTCAGCTTTACCTGTCCCTCTACTCAAATGGATCGCAGCCCTGAAAGACATAGATTTGGAAGCCGAAAGAATATAAGCCAAAGTAAAGGCTCATTATTCCCAGCACATTCCTAGATATTTGTTTCTGTCTTTTTTTTTTTTTTTTTTTTTTTTTTTTTTTTTTTTTTTTTTTTTTGCAGAAAACTAAAGATTCTCACATTGCACCTGGGTCTTTTAGTTAAGATCAAATGTGAAGATTTTCACAAAATTATCTATAGTGGCATCTTTCTCTCTCTCTCTCTCCCCTCTCCCTTTCTCTTTCTCCTTCCCTCCCTTCTTCCTTTCTTCCTTCCTTCCTTTCTTCCTTCCTTCCTTCCTTCCTTCCTTCCTTCCTTCCTTCCTCCTTCCCCTCCTTCCTTCCTTCCCTTTTTTGTTTCTAAGACAGGGTCTCTTTGTGTAGCCCTGGATATCCTGGAATTTGCTCTGTAGACCAGGCTGGCCTTAAACTCATAGAGATCCATCTGCCTCTGGGGTGTTGCGATTAAAGGGGCGTGCCACCGCTGCCTGGCAGATTTGTTCCTTTGTTGATTTTTTGCATATTGAATCATTTCCCCAATGCTATAAGGATGATAAGGTCATCTCTTAGAAAGTTCTCTATCAATCTGAAGTGAAAATTCTCAACAGTCACCTTGCAGAGCGCCATAGCTGCTTACGTTTTGGCCCGACAAGATGGCTCCCTGGCTGAGAGGAGTTTTTCTACTCCTGCAGAGGACCTGAGTTCAGTTCACAGCACTTGGAGTGGCAGCTCAAAATCTCTTGTAACTCCAGCTCCTAGGAGACCCCAAGGCACATGCACACACTCATCCCCCTCCCAGACACGCACTGACACATTGATACACAGACTCTCCCCACCCCACACAGAATTAAAAAAAGAGAGACCAGCTTTCTTTATTTCTTTAAAAAGCAGGGTATTAAAATGCAGTTTCTACACTAAATGACACAATTTAGGCTAATTTGATGTAGTTTTAAACTTTTGCTCTCATTCTTTATTGATTTAAGTGTGTGGGTGTTTTACCTGCCTGTACGTCTGTGCATCATGTGCATGCAAGGCCTGTGGGAGACAGAAAACAAATAAGATCCCCAGGAACTGGAGTCACAGAAAGTTGTGAGCCACTATGTGGTCCCAGGTTCTTTGGAAGAGCAGCCAGTGTTTCTAACCGCTGAGCCATCTGTCCCTTAAGTGCTTTAAAAAAGGCTTCTATTGACAATGTGGACTGAAGATCTAGCATCTCAACAAATACTATCTCATCTAACCTCCACTTTGAGCACTGTGTCATTGCCACAGCTGAAGTAGAAATTTCTGGTTGTATCCTGTGATGCAGACTCTTGTGGTGTTTTTCTGAGGCAAGACTGGTGGGAGGTCAAGTCATGTTTGGAGAGAGTATAAGTGGGACTCAATGGACAGTGACAGGGGCTTGCATAGGTAGCTTTGTAATTCTTTGTTGGTCTTGAGTTTTTGCTGGTCTTCATTTCATTGAGAGAGGCATGGCAGAGAAAGAACTCCTGGCATCCTGGCTGGTTCTGGTCACTCCCATTGACTGTGCCAATTCAGTGGAGGCCTAGTGGTTTCTGCTGGATCATGCTGCCATTGCTGATTCATTGCTGAGTCAAGTTTGGTGACACTTTTGAACTGGACTGTTGGTATGCTGACAAACAGAGATTGGAATAACCCCAAAGAACTACTTCTAAACAGGTCCACATCTTCTCGCCCTATTTACCATCTTTTCTTCCCTAACCTTTGGACAGTAGGCTAGAGAGGGGTCAAAGCATTTGAGAAACCTTATTAAAGTAGGTTTTGAAAAATCTAAGCCTATGCAGAGCTCTTCATCTTTTGCAGATAGACAAAATCGAGGCTCTCCCTGGCTACAGAGAAGTCAAATGGCTTCTATAAGATCACACAGCTTGTATATCTGAAAAACCCTAACGTTTTTCACTCTCTTTGGTATGGATTCCTTCTTTAAGTCAGTCAATGAGCATCCCTCTCTTCTGTTAGTTCAAGCTGTGCTCTGCCTGAGCTCAAACCAATCAACACTCCAGCACAGAGTGGGCGGGGCTCACCAGTCCACACCTAGCTGAGGAGACATTACCAATTGATGGATGCTGGGACAGGGAGTGTGAGGTTTTCTCAGTGGTGTGGCTCACAATGTAGGCTCACATTGTAGCCTTTGTAGGCTCACAATGCTTCAGTGAATGTCCCCATACCCATGTATTAGATTCAGTGAATTATTTAAAAAAACAAAACAAAACCAAGAAACCTGAAGACATGAATTTGATGGGAAGAGGTGGGGCAGAAGGGCTCTGGGAGGAGGAAGAGGAAAAGGAGAAGGAGGAGGAGGAGAAGGAGGAGGAGGAGGAGGAAGAGGAGGAGGAGAAGAATGAAGGGTTGATGCAGTCAGAGTACATTGTAAACATCTTAAAGTTCCTCAAAGAATAAACAAAGTAAAACATACAAGCAAAAGCAATCAACTTGGAAACAATGTTCCCTTTGATTCCTGCCGACCCTCTAACACAAAGGCAACGGTCTTCAATTCTACTTCACAAAGCAAGGGATTTTTTTTTCTCCAACATTGAAATGAAAATTTAACTACACTGGTTAAAACAGAACAGTCCTAACCAATATATTTAGTACTTCATTAGCCAAGAAATTGAACTAAGAAATCTAATAAATTGATATTTTTGTTCAACTAATTCATCACTTAGCTCCTTTTGGACATTTTCTTCTTAAACCTTAAATGACTTGGATTAGTCAGGACCTTAGAAGTCACCAGCCATCTTTTCTGAACTTTCTCACCCACTTGCCTGGAAGGCAAACATTCCAAAAGCTGAGGAAAAGTCAAGTTGGAAAAAGAAACTTAAGGTTCTTCCATGAAGGACAAGAGCGTGGAGGAAAATTTCTATTCTGGGTCTGTAGCAAGTCTTTGAAGGATTTTTAGCAGGAGAACAGCTTGTTCGGAACTGTAGGAAATTAATTTGACACTGGTGTCTGGGATGCACTGGATGGCTGAAACAGCCATTCGGTGTTTATTGTGTGGTCCAGGTGAACATCATCCAGGAGTATGTGAACAGCAGTGGTGGGAAAGGAAAGGAGTCAGTGTGAGAAGAAACATCCTTTGGCTGATGGAATGAGGCTCCCTGGCTACCTAGTTGTCTTTATCATTTTCTGCTTTTTTATTTCTTCTCCTTCTTCTTCTTCTTCTTCTTCTTCTTCTTCTTCTTCTTCTTCTTCTTCTTCTTCTTCTTCTTCTTCTTCTTCTTCTTTTAAATAGGCTCACGATAGAACCTGGAGCTTGGCAAGTTGGCTAGACTAGTTTATCCAGTGTGGTGTTTTGAGTAACACTGGCCACCATAGGCTAATATATTTAAATGCTTAGTTACCAAGGAATGATACCATTTGAAAGGATTAGAAGGATTAGGAGGTGTGGCCTTATTGGAGGAAGTGCGTCACAAGGGGTGGGCTTTGCAGTTTTGAAAGCCCAGGCCAGGCCTAATCTGACTCTCTCTGTCTATGTATGGATCAGGACGTAGCTTTCAGATACTGCTCCAACATCTGCCTGTATGCTACCACACTCCCTACCATGGTGATAATGGGCTAAACCTCTGAATCTATAGGCCAGTCCCAATTAAATATTTCCCTTTGTTAGAGTTGTGGTCATAGTGTCTCTTCACAGGAATAGAATAGTGACTAAGATAACCAGTAAGTCCCAAGGATCTTGATGTCTCTGTTCCCCCAGCACTGGAATTACAGAGCCATGCCACAGCACCAGGATTTTTATGTAGGTATCGGGGATCTGAACTCAGTCCTTGAGATTACATGGCAAGCACTTTACTAGCTGAGCCAGCCATGTTTCTGGCCCCCAAAGGATGAGATACTTTTAACCACACAGAGAAGTACAGAAAGTGCCGGCTACACAGACTTATTTCTGTACTGTGACAAAGCAGCAGCATTAAACAAAGAAATTTTTGCTTTAAGATTTAAAGTCTCCATCTCAGCAATCTCAAGTTCCCTTTGCTTTTACAAATGGTCAGGAAAATTGTGTTACGACTTGTGTTTTATTGACCAGACAATGATTAAGTAAATGTGCTCCCATATTTACAGACAGTTCCAGAGTGAACACTTGTGCAGCCCTTACATCATACCAGACAGTTTTGGCTCAAAACTAAAGTCTAGAATTGGATAATTATTTTAAATTTCAAAGATGGGAAAATCTAGACTTTACAAACAAACTATAAACTTGATCTAGACACCTGAATTGATTTTTTGGTAGTTTTGGAACACTTATAAAAGGAGTCAATATAAGTTAACATCACATGGTAAGTCCAAAATTTCTCTAGAACCTGCCTGACATCACTTCATGCCTGAGGTTGCAAGGCCTCTCCCTCACGTCTGCCCTTAAAACTCACTGTTCTGATGGACAGGTACCAGGGAACTACTCACCCTGTTCTTGAAGACATGAATATCATATTGGAGTCCACATTCTTGTTAGTCTTTCTTTTTCTTTCTTTCTTTCTTTGTTTTTTTTTAAAAGATTTATTTCATGTATGTGACTACACTGTCGCTGTCTTCAGACACACCAGAAGAGGGTATTAGATCCCTATTACAGATGGTTGTGAGTCACCATGTAGTTGCTGGGAACTGAACTCAAGATTTCTGGAAGAGCAGTTAGTGCTCTTAACCACTGAGCCATCTCTCTAGCCCCCTTGTTAGCATTTCTGCTAAGTTGGCACAGGACCCCACTGTAGCTCCTGGACTGGCCAACACTCCTCTGTAATGTGGTAGCATCAGGAGTCGAAGGTGTATGTGTATTTGCATTTGTAGCTAACAGAGGACACTTATGTCAGTAAGAAGAACTGGCCAGTGGCTTAGTGGGTAAAGGTGGCTTCCTCTGAGACTGACAACTTGAGTTCAAAACCCAGAGATCCACATGGTAGAAGGGGAGAACTGACTCCTGACAAGTTCTCCTCTCACCTCCACATGGGTGTTGTGAAGTGTGAACCTTCAACCACCCCAAATGATTAAGTAAACATTATAAAGAAATCAAAACAAAAAGAACAAGTTTTGAATGATAAGAAAATACACTGGCATACATGCTAGACAGACACTTAATGTAGATACTAGGTGGGAAAGATGTTGTTTGACTACAAGCCCTATGAAAAAGCCTATTTAAATATAGTGTGATGTCTGTTGATGGAAGTATACTTTCTCAATTAAGTGACCATCAGTTCCCATCTGTCTTGATAGGCTTCCTCCTGGCCACAAGCTTTATTTGAAATTTCAGCAAGCTGAAACATGCCAGGTGAAAGAGCCAACATTCAGAAGGAGCTAGAAAACCAGATGGGCTGAAAATGACTGAAGATATGTGGTCAGAATAAATTAGGGCAGACTGACCAGGGAGGGAAGTGGGGCTCTAGAACAAGGCTGTGCAGTGGACACAACCCGACAGCTGGATATACAAGCCATGTTTGACTTAAATATTCTAGTAGCCACATTGAACAAAGTAAAAAAAAAAAAAGCCCGATGAACTTTAATAATGTAATCTATTCAGTTTGATATATGCAAAACATTTAATTTTTGCAAACATTAAAACATCTATGAGGTATTGTGCGCCCTCTGTGGCTGTAAAAACCTTTCCACTCTGTGTGTATAGACTCCGGTGCCCGGTTGTGACAGGCACACTTGACATACTCAGCAGCTGGCTCCTGCTCTAGAGGGAAGTGTCACTGGGTGTTGTCACGCAGAAAGTGAATTTATCTTTTTTGGAAGATCTGTCATAGAAGGAATGACACCGAAGGATTAAAGCAGAAGGTCTTGAACACAGATTTGAGTTAATTTTCTATGTGTTTACTTGGGTGAGAAATGGCTCAGAATGAGACACTGAACTTCATTTTACTGGACTTACTGAAGCAAAGACTGAATGATCTTCACTTAAGGAAGTAGCCAAGGAGATTCCTGTAGTAAAGATGAACTTAAAACATGAGTGCTTGTGATGTGAGTATGTGTGGTCCAGGGAATGTCACTATTTGGAGGTGTGGCCTCTTGAAGAAAGTGTATCATTGTGGGGGTATGCTTTGAGATCCTTATGCTTAAGCTCTGCCCAGAGTTAAAAGGGAGGGAGCCTCTACCTATCTGCCTTTGGATCAAGATGTAGAACTCTTGGCCCTTCCAGCACCATGTCTGCCCCCATGCTGCCATGATGATAATGGACTAAACCTCTGAACCTGTAAGTCACCCCCAGTTAAATGTTGCAGGTTATAAGAGTTGCCTTGGTTATGGGGTCTCTTCAGAGCAACAAAACCCTAGGACAGTTTCCTAGGTTATAAAATGATCATATACAAACCAATAACTCATGTAGTGGATTTGGTCTAATACTGCTTTATTATGTTAATTTGGTCCCCCAAAATTTCAGGAGCATCCACACATCTACATGTAACATGCTGAGCGACCCTGCTCCTGGTTGGCTTTGATTGGTAAACAAAGTTGCTGACGGCCAATGGCTGGGCAGGGAGACAGAGGCAGGACTTTAGGATTTCTGGGCAGGAAGGAGACTGAGGAAGAGGACTAGAAGCTATGCCTGAGGTGCGGCAGACAGAACACGGCTGTCATGTAGGTGCTGGGGAACTCAGCCTGAGAGGGCTGGGCACGAGGCAGCCAAGATGGGATATAGGTTTTAGTAAGTGATGAGTTGGTATCACTGGAAAGTATGTCGGCCATGTGGAGGTTAGGGAGTGGCCCAGCTATTGAGTTGTTTAAGACATATTAAAAAATAAAGGCTGTGTGTGTGTGTGTTTCATTCAGGGACCCAGAACACTGGGGTGGGTAGTGAGGAACGCAGCTGCCACGAGGGTCGTTTTGAATAGCTGTAAGTGGGTACTGCAACAAACTCATTCATAGTGGGGGGATCTTGGTAGAGTCATAACCAGCTCAAAGGAGAACTCAAAAGGCCACATGTTCATCACCCCATTAGGAATGCTGAAATAAGTTCACAAATGGATGCAGAGTTGACCAGTGTTCAAGAAGCGAGGAATAATGCAGCACACCCGCAGAAGCTGCATTATTCCTGGCTTTCTGTAAGTTTTATTCTACAGAGGCATGAAATAGCCCAGTTTACAAAGGAAGGCGAGAACCCAGATGGAATAGTTGTTCGGAGCAATCGTTAGCTCCTGTAACTTCTCTTATAAACAGTGTGGGGGTGATGGTGGCCTGCCTGGGATGATGTCAGGGTACAGAGTGGCCTGTCTGTGCCGAACCTGTGGTGACAA
>NW_022196909.1:36441982-36443395 GCF_008632895.1 Mastomys coucha
CAAGAAAGCCTGGATAAACTATATCCTTAGGCAGATTAAGAATCCCTGTGACTGAGTTTTCCAAGATCATGAGGCCAACCAGGTGGAGAGGAAAAAGGAACCTCGTTGTTCTAAAGCATAGGGCAGCAGAATACATAGAAAGCAAGTCCGGGGAGACTGAGTAAAACGGGAGATTCTGATTGGTGTTTGGATCTGGTGAGGATGCATGTTGGCGCCCCCTTCCCATTATAATAAAGCAGATGTAGAAAGAGGACCGCACGAACAGTATGTATGCAGAATTCATTGCTATGACATCCTTATTAGTTAGAAATCCAGGAAATCTCTCTGGGGCCATGTTTATCTCAGGAACTGTAACACCACTGAACAGTCTGATTTGAATACAAAGTTATGTCAAGTCTCCTTCGTTGGGACTTACTTTGCTTTAACTTTATTGAGAATTTGTAGGGGAAGGTGGAGCTTCTGTAGACAGAGGGGCAGGAAGCTTGTCTTCCTCATCAGTGCTTTAGTTTCGTCTTTTAACGAGATTTAAAATGCACCCAGGAAAGCCATCTTAAAGAAGGATTTTGGCTTCTGAATCTTATTCTCATAGTTGAAATCTTGCAATGTGGAGCACAGAGAAGGGGCTGAAATGTGTCTAATTAGGATCATTGGAACCGTTATTGATGATAGAATTAAGGCTACTACTTTATGCTCTACCCACCATGAGAATACTTCCCCCAGAAAGGGTTTACACAGCCTCAAAGCAAAGATAATACAGCACCAGCCATGCAGATCCCTCCAGAGTGTAATCGTTCTGTACAGTAGGAAGTGCTGCCGGCCCTCAGAACCATTTCTGGGTGTTTTTTTCCAGGACTTGCCACCAGCTCCAAGTCTCTGCTTGTATTTACTGAATTTTGCACACTCCCACTCCCAAAGCTATTTTACTCTTAGCAGTTCTGTTGGAAGCACTGTCCGTCCCCTCTTAGGTGAACTACCTGGCTTTTTTGGAAGATGGCCACTCCACGCCTTGCCTGCAATGAATGTCTTATTCCTGCTTAAAAGCAACAGTGGCTTCTTTGTGTTGGATTTGCAATGACATCCAGACTCCTTTCCTAAAGCGAGCCATTTCATCTTCCTCTTTGGCTTTCTGTACCCCAGCTATACCATTCTCCTTTGTGTCTCCTCCTAGGATAAGTGCCTTTTTAACTTAGCAATTTTGTATTGGAATAATCTTCCTTGTTCTCTGGATATCTAGTTCTTTGTGTTTCTGTCTTAGTCTAAAATGCACCTTCTCCAGGGACAAGTCTCTGACTTATCCATCTGATGTGACCTATTTTATTTATGTTGTATCCTCTCTTTACCCAGCCCTTTATAAAAATTTATTTTCTACCTTTTGTTTTAAATATGTTATATACTTTATGGATAATCATCTGT
>NW_022196909.1:36443405-36450248 GCF_008632895.1 Mastomys coucha
CTGCCTCTGCCTCCCAAATGCTGGGATTAAAGTTGTGCGCCACCACCGCCTCTGGCTTAGAGCTTTTTTCCTTAAGCTTGATTCCTACCCCTACAGTTAGAGTTGATGGGATCAAATTGTATCTATTTGGTTCACTGCTGTATCTATTGATACCCAGGAGGGTCCTGGGACACATCAGATTCTCTAGAAATATATTGTAAGATGAAATTTGATTTCTTATGGGCCAGGAATAAGTTCTCAGCTCTTTTAGTGGTATGATATGAAGGGGGTAGGAGGCAAAGTGTAGATCCTCATCAGAATTGCATTGATGTTGTTAAAGAAGGCAGTCATGTCGTCCATCTTAGTGGGTATGAGGTAATAAGAATCCAACAAAGTGCTGAGCCCATTGCTTCTTATACACATAGACATCAATGTTCCCATTTTCACATGCACACACCCTCACATGCACACACCTCTTACACTCACATACTCACACGTACAAGACACACTCATATATACACTCACATGTATGTACACAAACACACTCGTGTACACATAGACAGATTCACACCCCCCCTACTCATGCACCCATTCACTTGCATATGCACACTCACACGTACACACATACTTACATGTGTATCCCCCCCCCAAACTCACACCCCCACATAGAGGAAAACATAACGGTGGATTTGGATGTTAGAGCCTACTTCCATATTCATCTCTGTTCCTGTAGCAACGGCTGCCTTGAGATGCCAGACTTATCTTAGCACTGTGAAGACACAAGCAGCATGTAGGATGCGGGGAGTTTTAAAGTAACTTTTATTTTCTTTGAAAGAGCAAAGGTTTGCAATGAAGTTGAGGAGAAATCAGAGGGATGTGCAATGTAACTTCCCTTCATCTATGCACCAGCAACTCCTTAGTCCATCAGTGTCTCCCATCAGAGAGGTTCATTTGTGCACAGTTAATGAACCTGTATTGGATGCACCATTATCATCCTACTGTGTGTAATGGCTCACTCTTGGTGTACGTTCTGTGGGTTTTGGCAAATGTTCAATGGCATGTATCCATCGTTATAGAACCACAGAGAATAAACGTCATTGCCCTAAAACTTCTCCAGGTCTTTTCTGTATTCCAAAAGGGAAACATTCAAAACTTCTATAAGTAATTGAAAATTTCAACTAATGTAAGTTAGTAATTGGGGGAGTAAATGCATATATGACTCTTAGCCACTGTATAATGTGGTTTGCTCAGACTGGGCTCATTCCGTCATGGGGAGGTGTTGAGATCATTCCTGTAACTTGGCCTTTGAATGAATGGGTGCTTAGGAAGTCTGCATGGGAGGATGTGTTCACTGTGTGGGCAGATTCCCTTTCCATCATGGTGTGTACAATTCTGAGGTGATCCCTCCCTTCTTCTCTTGCTGTGGTGCTATCTTCTCCGTGGTGATAAGAAAGCTGTCTAGTCAGGATTCACAATAGTGTGACTAGTATGGGGCGTAGAGGGAGCCATTCATTGTGGAGCATACAAAATATGGACCAAAACAATTATTAGCACAAAGATGATGAGGGCCGTCTTAGTCAGGGTTTCTATTCCTGCACAAACATCATGACCAAGAAGCAAGTTGGGGAGGAAAGGGTTTATTCAGCTTACACTTCCACATTGCTGTTGATCACCAGAGGAAGTCAGGACTGGAACTCAAGCAGGTCAGGAAGCAGGAGCTGACACAGAGGCCATGGAGGGATGTTCCTTACTGGCTTGCTTCCCCTGGCTTGCTCAGCCTGCTCTCTTATAGAACCAAAACTTCTAGCCCAGGGATGGCACCACCCACAAGGGGTCCTACCCCCTTGATCGCTAATTGAGAAAATACCTTACAGCTGGATCTCATGGAGGCACTTCCCCAACTGAAGTTCCCTTCTCTGTGATAACTCCAGCCTATGTCAAGTTAACACACAAAACCAGCCAGTACAAGGACCATCCCTATTCTTTCCAATTTAATATTTTAGTTCAGTTAACTCAAATATATTAGTATATGTCAAGAGATCATCCATCTATTTAACATTTCTGTCAAACTTATGCCAGTTGTAAGGTTTTCAAGAATGAGAGAATCTTCTGTAATGACCCCCCGCCCCAAGGTCTGATAGAATGATAGACAAACACTTAACAAATAGGTAGGGTATTGTTTTGAAAACTAATTCATCTAGTGACCATGTGGAAAAACATGATGAACTGGCCCAAGGAGTTCTAGGCTCAGACAGACTCTTCATATAATGTGGATGTACTTCTAAGATCTCCATTCATTTAGAGAAGAGAGCCTTCCTATCCAGGAGTGAAGTTTAGTAGGATTACCACTTCCTTTGTCTGGACATTCCATGTTCCTGTGAACAGATATATGCTTTAGCTCTCCAAGTATGATGTAATTATTTAAGAAGAGTGTTAAAATAGCTAATGGTTAGAAAAATGGCCGAACTTAGTGTGGAAAACCTGAGAAACTGTACAAAACAATTGAGCCACTGGGACTGATGTCAGATGGAAGAAATGAAGTGAGTGTCCATGGTGATGAAGTGTAACAGATGAGGTGAACTGAGAGAGAAATAACAAGACAGGAAGGATTACATGAGCAGAGGCTCCAGAAAGAAATATCTTTGGCAGATGGAATAACCTGAAATAAGAAAAATATACCTCAATTTGAGCACTGCAGTAAATTCTATGTGCTTTTCAGGGTGAGGCAACTGTTGAGTTGACATATCCCTAATAGCTAAACGATGACAGTGCTAAACAGTATTTTTTTTCCATCACTTACTACCAAGCTGTGGGTATAAAAGTTTTGACTAAATGGCATATACTGTCATAGATTTGTTTTTAGTCATAGATAATGTGTTTACCTCCCATTTGCCAAAGCTGTCTACTGAGAAATGGATAAATATCATTTACCTAGGTTGTTTAGGAACATCATGTTATTCCAAGGAGAGATATAGACATTTCTATTAATTCCTTGAAAAAATTAAATTATAACCTAAAATTAATGTGTAGACATTGAATCTAAAGTTTAATTTATGTCAAGATAGCATGGCACACGTGATTGGAGGCATAAATTGTTTAATTATGGCTTGAGCTATTTTAGTAACAGTTTAAGAGAGAGAGAAAAAATGAGGATTTAGGGCCTAAGCAGCACTTTTTTTTTTTTTTGGTTGAATCAGATGAACATGGCGAACAATGTCTATTTAAATTTGTGTGAATGTTGACTGTGAATTCTGGTTCACTGATTCACACTGAAATGAGCTCTCTCTTGCTCTAACTCATTATGGGCAAGCCTTTCCCCTTGCTTTAGGTTTCTCTTGGTTTTTGTGTTAGCCTTGGCAATACTATGCTGGATTAAGAAACAATACCAGAGCTGGGCAGTGGTGGCGCACGTCTTTAATCCCAGCACTTGGGAGGCAGAGGCAGGCGGATTTCTGAGTTCGAGGCCAGCTTGGTCTACAGAGTGAGTTCCAGGACAGCCAGGGATATACAGAGAAACCCTGTCTGGAAAAAACAAAACAAAACAAAACAAAACAAACAAACAAAAGAAACAATACCAGCCAGGCGGTGGTGGCGCATGCCTTTAATCCCAGTGCTTGGGAGGCAGAGGCAGGTGGATTTCTGAGTTAGAGGCCAGCCTGGTCTACAGAGTGAGTACCAGGACAACTAGGACAACATGGAGAAACCCTGTCTCGAAAAACCAAAAACAAACAAACAATCAAACCACCCCCCCCAAAAAAAACCCCAAGAAACAACACCAGATTTTTAAAAATGTCCAAGTGGCTTGGAGCAGGGGCCTCCACTCATCTCCCAACCTGGTCATCAGGAGCTCCACCAACAGCTTCAGTGGCTGTTCACACTGGCCATGGCAGCTATTGCCATAGTGGGCATGGATGTTTCCACTTACATGGAAGTACATCAACCTCAACAGGCCAGAGAAATTTGTCCCTCTCATGTGTATGAGAGAGCCAGAGTGTAGGAGGGTGAATCCAGCTGTTTATGCTGTAAGATCTGCTAGGCCATGGCTGAGAGGCTGTGAAGTTTGTCATTTGTAAGAAGAGAAAGCAAGAAAATGTGTGATTTATGTAGTGGTAGCTAATATATATATATATATATATATATATGATATAATATATTTTTACATGTAACTATATATAAGTACATATAAAATACATAATTAAAACATGAGACTTTTTTTTGTTTGTTTGTTTTTTTGAGACAGGGTTTCTCTGTATAGTTCTGGCTGTCCTGGAACTCACTCTGTAGACCAGGCTGGCCTCGATCTCAGAAATCTGCCTGCCTCTGCCTCCCAAGTGCTGAGACTGTCCGACTGATGTGACTTCTTTAATATTGTGAGATGTTCTAGGTAAGCCATCAGGAGACAGTGGCATTGTTTTTCTTCATTTGAGTAAGCAGGGAGATAGCCTCAGAGTGATATCAGAATCCTAGGCTAGTTCCCAGTAGGCAAGCACAGCTGCCAGGTGCTTTGGCGACCAAGATGGGACCAAGGTAGAATTGTTAAGGTTGGGGTGTGATGGAGGGAAGACATTGTCTCCCTGATGTGGCATTTGATGAAATTTGATTTAAACTCTTAAAATGGTTGCTCTCGAACACTTGGGAGAGCTCTGTCAGCAGCCAGAAAAAGTAATTATCCCATTCAGCTTGAGACATTGTGCAGCCTGCCCTTTTAAAATGATTTCTTTGCCATGTTTGGTTTATCTGATCACATTGGAAAAGCAAATTGGATCTTATTTTAGGTGCACATTGCCAGGCTTTATGTAGGAGCACCAGGAAAGGGTTGTGTTGTTTGCTAACTTTCCATGGTTGAAACTATGTAGCCAATTAACCAGTGTGTGTGTGTGTGTGTGTGTGTGTGTGTGTGTGTGTGTGTGCGCGCGCGCGCGCGCATATGTTTAGCAAGCGCAAATAACCGACTAGAGCCTGGGGAGAGGATGACATTGCTCAGAGAATTCACACTCAGGCGAGAGCAACAGCAAGCTAATTTCGCAAGTAAATAGTGATAGAAGCAGCCCGGTTACTGCCCTCCTAGGATTTGTGAAATGGACACTTTAATCCTGGAGACATCTTTCAAGTTTCTCCATCATTAAGCACTCTGTTTCCCAGAAGGCAGGAGGAGATGTTCAGTTCGTAAGAACTGTGACTCCAGGAGAAACTACGTCTGTTGCTTTTAGCAGATGGACGTCGCGGTGAGGCTTGTGCGGCGTGGCAGCTCTTCTTTCAGGATGGAGCTAGCAAATAGGAACGTTGGCTTGAGCGCTAAGTTTTACTCACCTGGTAAGCTGTAACCAACACACATTCATGCTTTGGTGTTTTCCCTCACCGTCTCTCATCTTTGTTGAACGGTGTTTTTGTTCTGTGGGATTGACAAGTGGCTTCTTGGGCTATGGGTAGAGAGTTCTTGGTTGAGTTCCATGCCATATTGCTAATCCCTTTTTCAGATGCAAATGTCCAGAGTGTCTCATCATATGCTGTACCTTTATATATATGTGTATATATCCCTATACCACATATATACATATACATACATATATGTACACCATATATATATTATATGCAGTCATTTTCTTCCTATCAGTTCTGTACGGTATTTACCTGGGATTGAGTCTAATACCTTGCACATCCCAAGCATATATTCAACTACTAAGTTACAGCACCTGCGAGTTTAAAATATACACCCTGTGACATGTACTTCGATATGATATCATCCTCCCTTTATTTTAAATTGGCTTAAAGTTTTACGATAATATTTTAACACACGTCGAATGTGTTATTTTATTGTCCTACATGGGGCATGAATAACTTTTATAGTTATTTAAACATTTAATAAAATACAACAAGCCTCAACATCTATAATTGCAGTTTTTGCAAGACCAGTGGTTCGTGAAGCAATTTGCACTTCAGCCATCAATCAGGAAGAGTTCTCATTTAACTCTAGGGACCGAAGAAGCAGATGATGGTTTGACCTGGAGACTCCACGGTGGCCCACTTGCCCCTTCCGTCTACATACATGATTAAAAGCCTCATCAATCTTCGAGGCATTGCAGAGAAAAAGTTTTAAAACCACAGTACCTCATGCATGAAATGCTTGAATATTTTCAGCATCATATATTTTTGTTTTTGCGGAGAATATTAATGCGATGGTACGGAGGGACTTTGAATTGGAAGGAAAACGGAGATCTTTCCAGCAATTTTTATTTAAATTGTGCTTGTAAGCTTCTGGTTCTTTTGTTTTTCCTGGTTGATATCAATATTTCCTTGATGCTCGGAATCGGAATAGATATGTGGGCAAACACATAAGGGGAGGGACTGAGGGAGAACGGGTTGGGATATTAGCTGGGATTTCCTGGATAGTTCAGACATGACTTAACACTCAGTTACCCCAACCCTCTCCCCATTTATCTGGCTACCTCATACAGGTTTTAGGAATCAATTTAGGACAGTGTTGGTAGGGTGGAATCCCCAATTGCCCCTGCACAAGCTAGGAAACCCCATCTACCCTTCTTCAGCTATCCTCACCCACACGGAAAAAATTCGGGAACAAAGAAATGGCTCCAAGAGCCTGAGCCAGTTCCACATTCTTGGCAGCTGTAGCAGCCTCCTCCCCTGATGCTGCCAGCTGCCCAGATCCCCAAGTGCTCAGCTCTTGATCATACTCGGGCACAAACCCAGTTTATAACTGACACACCATCATCCCTTTGGCTATAGTTTATAAAAGTCCTCTGCCCTGGCCCAGGTGTGCCTCTGTTAGTCCCGTTCTTTGGGACTGATGAATTTTTTTTTTTTTTTTTTTTTTTTTTTTTTTTTTTTTTTTTTTTTTTTTTTTTT
>NW_022196909.1:36450675-36451465 GCF_008632895.1 Mastomys coucha
CTCTGGTGATCAACAGCAATGTGGAAGTAAGCTGAATAAACCCTTCCCTCCCCAACTTGCTTCTTGGTTATGATGTTTGTGCAGGAATAGAAAGCCTGACTAAGACACCCAGGAACAAAGCCTAAGAAACCTGCCTTTATCTTCTTTTAATCTGGTCTAATTTGGCCTGTATCTGAGTCACCAAGGGAGAGAATAACCCAATCAAATGCTTTAACTTTCAAGACTGGTTGGCTGTTTGTAATTACATTAAACCATTAAAAGTTTTTTTTTCCTCCAGTTTCTCTCCTCACTTAGATTCCAATGGCTTACTCTCTCTTTTTTTTTTTTTTTGTATATGGTTCCTTAGGCAGGAATAGCGTCCAGCTCACCAATGCCAAGCCTCTGGGTATTGTGAAGATGGTTCAGTGAAGTCTGGCTCTTGTTCCCCCCAACTGGCTATGCACGCTGGGCTGCAGTGCATTTTGGGTGCTGTAGCCATTAAACACGGTGAGTGCACCGAGGAACGAAACTGTGGCTGGAGAGTCACGTGAGAACCTTTGAAATCATTCCTCATTGTCATTTCATCTTGTAGAGCAGCGGAAACTCTTCTTAACTGGAAACCAGCATTTCTGAGATCTACTTTTCTTTGCCAATGCCTTCTGTGTCTCTACGATGGTAGTCAAGGTTCCTAGGCACTCTGACCAACAGTTTCCACCTTTGTTAAACGCAGTCCCTGCATTTGTTTTCTGTGGAGAGCTGCGAAGCACCGCACCTCAAAGATGGCGCTGGCCGCCGCCCCCCGCCAGTCTGA
>NW_022196909.1:36457862-36490137 GCF_008632895.1 Mastomys coucha
TAAACTACATGAGAAGAGCCCGAGAGAGTGTTGCGTCATTCTTGCTGGTCGAGGGTGGTCGCGACAGTTTTCCAGCTTCTTCGTACTACCACTACTACCACTACTACCACTACTACTACTACTACTACTACTACTACTACTACTACTACTACTACTGCTATGTAAAAAGCAACAATGACAAGCCTGGGCTTCAATCTGGATAACACTTCTTCAGACGTGAGAAAGGGTGTTGATTAACTGAGTGACAGCAAACACCATTGGAAGCAGAGAACTCTAGGGATTTTACTATTTGTGGCTGAACTACAAAATGTTGCTTATCCAATGTTATTGCCTTTAGAAGCAGAAGCAGGCTGAGTGGTCCTTGCAGCATTACTCTTCTATGACTTCAGTCAGATGACACTGCCACAGGCACTGAATTTCACACTAACTAGACTAAAGGCAAAGCACTGCCGGAGAAGGGAAAGGCACGTTATGCAGAACAGCTTCTGTAATGGGAACCTTGAAGAAGGAGTAGCCTCCAGGCCAAAGATGAGACAGTGGCTCCCATGTCTGCAGTGGAAGGATACAGGCACTGTTCCCAGTCAACCAGCCAGACTACTCTGGTCGTCACAGAGAGACAAAGGTCATGTGTTCTCTCTCTGGGAAGCTCCAAATCTTCAGATGTGAGTGTCTAGCCTGTAGTCATTACAGAAACCAGGAGAGTAAAACGGCATCATTACCAGGGTGGGAGTATTGGGGAGCACTGGAGAGAATAGTGGAGTATAAGTGGTCTCTCTGATCAGGGGGATGGGAAGAGAAGGGCTTACTTTGAGGCAGAGAGAGGCAAATACAGTGGAAGTCTGTGTGTGTGGGGGAAGTGGAAAGGCTATATAAGTGATTGGATTGGGAAATGAGGAAAGAGGGGGCTCCTTAGGGAAGAGAGATGGAGGTAAATGCAGAACAAAGAGAGAGGTAGGTAAAATAACAATTCAGATGCCTGAAAAAACCATTAACTATTTAGCTAAAAACCCAATAATTTATGTAATTCCGTCTATAATATATGCAGAGTACAAAACATATAGTTTTAATGAACTTTTCTTACCTGCGTTGTTAGTATTTCCTCTCTTCTACCCAGACCTACCTTCTCTGACCTTATCAGGTTTACAACTGGTAAGTGAAGTCTGCATATCAAAATCTTGCCACAAAATATCAATATGAAAGACCAAGCCAGTCTCTACCCACCAAGCCTTACTAGTCCAGTAGAAAGGTTTGCAAATGAGAATTACCTAGATGAATCCCAAGACACAGAGTTCAAACAGTCATATACATCATCAAAGACCTTTAAGGTTTTTAAAACAGACATAAAGAAACATCTCAGTGTCTTTAAGGGGATAGACCTTAGGCAGAATAAATGCCTGATATATGCCCAAGAGAGCAAATATAAAACTGAGGAAATGAAGACAATCCAGGACTATAGAATATAATCCAATAAGGTGATAGAAACAGTGAAGAAGACTCAAGGTGAAATAAAAGTGGAACTGAAAAACTCAACTAGAAACTTAAAGGAAATCCTTAGAAGTTGAATAAATCAAGCAGAAGACGGAATATTAGGATTTGAAGATAGAAGAGAATCTAGGTCAAACAAGCAAGGAATATGAAAACAAAACAAAACAAAAAATAAAACAAAACACCCCAAAACAACCCCACAGGGAAGAAACATACAGGAAATATGAAATACCACATGTAGTGGTTTGACTAAGGATGTCCCCCATAGGCTCATATATTTGAATGTTTAGTTACAGGGAGTGGTACTATTGAGAATGCTTAGAAATTGTGGCCTTACTGGAAAAGGTGTGTCACTGGAAGGGGACTTTGAGGTTTTAAAAACCCATGCCAGGCCCAACATCTACCCCTCTCTCTTTGCCTACAGATCAGGATATAGCTCTCAGCCATTGCTCCAGCAACTGCCTTCATGCTGCCATGGTTATTGCCATGACGATAATAGAGTCAATCTCTGATACTGTAAGCCAGCCTCCAGCTAAATGCTTTCTTTCATAAAGGTTAATTTGGTTTTGATGCCTTTTCACAGTGACATCATGAAAAACCAAATCAAAGTTATAGGCATAGATGACAGAGAAGAATTCCAAGTCAACGACGTAGATCACATCTTCAACGAGATAATAGAAGAACATTTCTGCAAACTAAGTTAAGACACACTCATACAAATATGGGAAGCACACAGAATACCAAATGGGAAAGACCAGAAAATAAAATCCCTATGGTACATCATAGTTAAAATATTGAGTATATATAACAAATAAGATTTATTGAAAGATTCAAGAGAAATATGCAAGTCATATGTAAAGGAGAATCTATCAGAATGACAGCTGATTTCTCTATGGAAATGGCTCAAATGAAAGCCACAAGAACCTAGAACCATGCATTCTAAGTTCTAAAATGCTATGATATGCCCCCTAGACTAATATACCCAGCAAAACTATCCACTATAATTGAAAGAGAAAGAAAAACATTTCATGATATAAACAGCTTAAAAATCTTATGTCCAACAAACCAAATGTAAAGAAAATACAGGAATCCATATTTCAGACTGAAGAGGGGAATGAGACTAGCAGAGAGACCATGGGTTTAGTAGCCAACACCAAAAAAAAAAAAAAAAAAAAAAAAAAAACAATAAACAATGACCACAATTAACACACACATTTCAATAATAGCTTTGAATATCAGTGGACTTGATTCTCCAATCAAAAGACATAGGCTTATTGAATAGCTAAAGAAACTAAATATATCCGTCTTTGTCTACAAGAATCACATCCTAGCTTTGAAGATAGATACTGCCTTAGAATAAAAGGAAGGAGAAAAATACTCCAATCAAATGGTATCAGGAAGCAAGAGGACATCTCTATCCTAATATCTGAAAATAGACTTCAAGCTAAAACTAATAAGAACAAATAAATAGGAATACTTCATTATAAACAGAGGTTAACCAGAAGTATGAATATCTTAAACATGTATGTCCCAAACTCTGGGGCACCTAATTTCTTTAAAAATATATACTACTGGATTTAAAGACACCGATTAACATCAGTCTATTAACAGTAGGTGTTAATACCCACTTTCTCCAATAGTCAGGTCATCTCTTTAAAAAAATTGAGAAATATCAAAATAAATTGCCACTATGCGTCAAAGAAAGACTTTAAGAACAAGAGGATCAGGGAGTTTGCTGTGACTCTCTGTGTCCTACTAACATCAGAAACTCACACCTATAAAGTCTCTACAACATAATGGCCCAAACATGAGCAGAGCAATGTTGACCCCAATGGATATGCCAAAATGGACAAGGAAAGACCCTGAGGTCTTAACCCTACTCGAAGAACTTTTGGTCACTAAGGAATGTTGAGTGGGAGGAATAGCTGTCCTCAAAGAAAAGCAATGGCAATTGGTTATCTAATACTAAATGCTCATCCCTGAAAAACATACGTCCAAGTAACCTTACACAGACTGAACAGGTTATATCCATGAGTATATACATATACATACATATACACACAACAATTAATGATAAGGAGGCTATGAATTTGAAGGTGCGTAGGAGGGTGTTTGAAGGGAGAAAAGGGAACAGAGAAATGACTTAATTAGACTCTCAAAAATAAAATGAATACATTTGGGATATAGTTTCAACCACTCTTGTGAGTCTGTTTGATTTACCACATTGTAGCCATGACGTTCTGTGTCTAAATGCAATGTCCTCATACAAGAGGATGCTTTATAAGCTTTAGTACACTTCTGCAGAGGGACAGACAAGGAAACAGGGATGAGTGCACAGAGTTCACTTCAGCACATTGTAAAAAAAATGCCATGAAGCGTGTAGAGCCGAAAGATCACAAAGACAGCTAAGTAGATGAGTGTACTCTATGCTTTCTGGTGTCACCTAGGTGCTATCTATTTTGGTTTTATTTTTTATGTCTGTATTTTTCTACGTTTCCATGTTTGCTGGAGTGATAAGCAGTACTCAATAAATATTCATACTTAACGAGGAGGTCTCTATCGACGAAGTTGTTAAATTTATCCATATTCGACTTTCAGCTACCGATTCTGGGAGAATTAAAAAAAAAGAATCACTTTTAGTAAATTCGCACTTTTGCAAAGATGGTGTGACAGAAAACAGCATGTGAAAGCAAGTGGCCAGTCTGCCTAGTTTCCTCCTCCTCTGGTATCAGAGTGTTTGTCCGAGGTCAAGAATGCACACTGAAGCATATGAGCATGTGAGGTTTGGTCTAATGTCTCCCAGAACAGTGAAGCACAATGTCCAAAAGGAGTGCACAGTCTGAAAGAGGACCATCCCCTTTCCCTACTGAAATATCTCAGTTGGTTGAAAATTCAGCCATTTATTATTTGTCTTTTCCAAGTTTGAGTTTCTTGTGACTTTTGGTCATGATATGACTAAATAAAGGAGCAGACATTTTCTCACCGGACATTTTCATCTTTTCACCGATTGTGGGAAATCTGTGTTTTTTTTCAGGTTAGTTTTCTACAGGACTTTGGTGAGTAATCACTGTAACGGATTTTTACTTTATGGACAGAAAGCACCAATGGGCTGATAAGGAAGCCATGACTTTTCTATTTGTGCTCTCTTCTTTCATATCCAAGTAGTGATATATCTGTTAGAAATATGCATATGAATATATAGATTCATCTATTAGAAATGTGCACATGACAGCTTGGTCTTCATGTGGGTCCCAAACAAGTGGACCTGGGGCTATCCTAAAAGCTGTGGCGTGTATGTGGGATATGTTCTTCTAGCTGGGCTGCCTTGTCTGGCCTCAGTGGGACAGGAAGCACCTAGGTTCTCAGAGACTTGAACTGCCAGGATTGGGAGATACCCAAGTGATATTGGGGGAGGAAGTGATCTGGAGGTGAGCGATGGGAAGGATATAAAGTGAATAAGTAAAAAATATTTAAATTCAAAAGAAATGTGCACATGAACGTGTAGATGCATTTATTAGAAATGTGCACCTAAATGTGTAGATATGTCTGTTGGAAATGTGCATATTGATGTATTGATATATGTACTGATGTATTGATATATGTACAAGTACATGTATGAGTGTTTACAATGTTATGAATGTCAATTATAAGGGCATCTATAAACATATATATGTATAATATATACATACATAGTATATATACAATAAATGTGAGTATGAATGAATGTTTCAGCCACTCTTACTAAAATCATGTTTTTCAATGTGGTCCCTCCCTCACTGATCATTCTGTATTTTCATGACTAGAAGCAGCGCCCCCTAACTCATGGGTGTGACTCATGCTGGGTTGCACATGTAGTCCTTGTCCTGTTCCTTGAGTTCACAGTGTCCAACCACAGCACTAATCCATTATGCCATAGGCAAGGGCCTAGTTTTTGCCACTGTCAAGGGATGGTTAGAGAAGAGTGAAACCTTTTCTACTTACGTCCTGATTGCTTTAGTCTCATGGAACCACTTTTGGGATTAGGAGAGTGAGTTTTAGCTTCAGTCCTGTGTTGGAATTTCCAGATCTGCTATTTGGATTGCCTGTGGCTTCGCTTTCAAGAAGCCAAATGTCCACTTCTGGTGGGCATTTCAGTGTCCTGTAAAGTCATTGCTGACACAGTGTACATGGGACAGGGTATGGAGCATTCAGCAGAGGCTGGCAAACTTGACAACCTAAGTACTATCCTCAGGACCCCATGATGGGGGAGGGAACTTACTCCTGCATGTTGTCTACATATGTGTCATGGCATGTACATATGTATACACACACACATGCATACGCACACACATGCATGCACGCAGGCACACATGCACAGAACACCCAAATAAATTAAATAGAAAACAAAACAACTTCATGTGTTGAATTTCCACTTGAACAAATGTGTACAGAAAATCATGTAATTCTTCAGTAAAATCCCAGCCTTTGCAAGTGTAGAGTTTCCTCCATATTTGATACAGGACCTGGAGTTAGGCTGGCCGCAGACTGAGGAAGCAGTCTTTCTGCCATGGCTCTCTCCTAATAACAGTTACACTGGGGATTTTCCAGAGCTAGTCCCATCTGGCTAGCAATCTGGGGATGGACGGAAGCAACGTTGAAATTTGATAATTCACCAGAATGGCTCAGGGATCTAGGAAGTACAGATGTTAAAGCTTGGCTTATTATAGCGAGAGACCATAAACTAAGAAATATGGGATAACAAGTCTGGGAGAGTTCTGTATATGAGGCAGGAGCATTGATTTTTTTTTTTTGATTTGTTAATTTTGACATGACTTAAACATAGAATGCTGCACATGCACCTCATTTAAAGGGGGCAGCTTTGAGCAAGAGATAAACAAAGGACAATTACCTTACACCTCCAAATATTTCACAGTCTTAGGCAGTGTGAACGTGTATCCACCTGTGCCTAGAGGAAGCAACCTCACTGCCATCTATCCCTGACTGACCATAAGTCAGTCACTTAACCCTTTTAGCCTTCCTCCTTATATTGAACATAATAGCTATCATAACTGAAGCACAGGTTCATATACACATACATATACAGATACATATACATCAGATCCATCAGATCCATCATATACATATACGTGCATAGTTTTGATTAACTTCTAATTTGGTATGATGGTGCTTGCTCCAAGATTCAAAGACCACCTAACCAAAAATCCAATGCCAGACATGAGAAGCATCCTTTTGAGTTATCCGTCTCGGATGTCCAAGAACCCCCCTAAACACATGGCCTATTGTTCTTGCCTTTGGTTAACCCCTAGAGGTGGAAAGCAAGCTCTCATTGCTGAAGTAACCATGGGCTTCAAAAACAAGACTCACAGACCCTCGAGCAGTAACTGACACGAACGACCCCTCCCTGAGGACTAGCTTTCATCACACTATGCCATGCAAGCTTCCAAAGGAGGCAGGCGACCAACAGTCCCACCCAGCTATGACATCTACGAACCACATAAATGACTAGGATGGCATGATAACCTCATGGGTGCATTAGTGGCATGCATACTTTGAAGGTTACCAACTGCTCTCTCATTGGACTTAAGACCAGCGGGAGATAGCTAGCTAATCCATGCCAGTCAAGTCATGATTATTAGAGTAGAACGTACAACCAGTAATTTACTAAACCAATGTAATCCCTGTTGTTGTCAAGGAGGAGTTGTAAGGCATATAGACCGTGCTACCAGACGTCATAAGAACTGGTAAGGTGGAGCATGCTCAAACCCCGGGGACTCTCAGAGACCTGAGATGATAGGAGTGGAGCTGCCCCCTCCCAGCCTCTAATGCCTGTTCTGGAACATGTAGTCATGATCATCAACTGAGAGGACAGCGGGCACTCAGTCATGCAGCATAGCTCCTGGAGTTCTTCTCCATGCCATTGAAGTATCTAGATATCCTTAACCTTCATCCAATGACCTTCCCTTCCTGGGTATCCTCATGCCCTTCCCCTGAAATTACATAACCCCTGGTTCACCCCAAACAAAGTATATATATCCACATCCATCCCCAATAAAGAAACACAAACAAGCTAAGACCATCCCAGAGAGCTGCTTCATTAGAGATCGGCACAGGGAAGGCATTTGCCTGGCTAAAAAGCCTCCACGCCAAGACTCCTGAAGAAGGTCTTTCTCTTTTCTCCTGCCCCTCCTGCACTTGGCAATCACTCCCAGTTGGACCTGATCCTGTTCGTCTTGCTCTTGAATTCCTTTCCAGGTGGTACACTGGTGGTACCCAGGTACCCTTACCCCGAGAGGAGACTGGGAACCACAGCATTCATCCCAGATCCCGCCCTCCCTGTCTGATCTGGCATGTAAAGACTCTCATTCCCCAAAGGGAGACATGGGCTGTAAGTTCCCACCCCAGACTTTGCCCTGCCTTCTCCCAGCTGGCGTACTGGCAGGGTGCCTGGGCACCCCTCCAGAGGGAAGGCAGAATGCTGTACCATAATCTATAAACATTTGTGTTTATACTTACAGATGAGTGCAGTCTCTACCACTCATCAAAGGAACTTTGCAATAGACAGAGACTACTACTACAAAAAAAAAATCTACAACAAGTCAAAATGCCTAAATCAGTCATGGAGCCCAAGTCCTAATAGATGTATCCACAAAACACTCTGGTACCCAAAGCTCAGGGAACATTGCAGAAGAAGGGTCAGAGATATTATAAGAGCCAGAAGATTAGAGAGTTTCCTGTGAGTCTATGTCTCCAAATAACTCCAGCAGCTACACCTATAAACTCCACCAACATGACCACCCAAATGTAGGCTGGACAGGGATGAAACCAAGGAACTTGCCAACTGGATGGGGAAAATGAGGCCTCAACCCTACACAAAGAATTGGTTTTTCAGCCTCAACCTCAACCATACACAAAGAACAATAGGTGACAGAGTAAAGCAGGGAGTGGGTGAGGGCCTTCCCTAGGGAAGAACACACCAGTTTTCCAGTGCCAAAATGGTCAGCTGCTGGAATCCAGTTCAAGAGAGGTTCAGGTCCCAAAGAGGAGGTGTGGAATCTTCAAGGGAAGGAGATTAACATACTATGAAGGTAAATCCAGATAGCCCATGTGTTTATGTAAAAAAAAAAAAAAGAACAAGGCTATACCTTTTATACTCCACATTTTCGTAGCAGCTTAATCACAGGTAACATTGAAAGCCAACCTAATGATTCCAAGAGATGTACGAACTTTTCACAGATTGCTTTTAACCTATTTTGGCCCTCCTTTTCAACATCCAGGATGCGAGAGGCAATCAACTTTATTACAGTGCTTTACTTTGAAGCAAAAGCAATTATGCTCAGCAAGCATCTTATGTCCCTATTGTTTTCTGGGGTTCAATAACCATACCAGGTACCCTCTTACATTTCCTTCTCCATGCTCTCAGCCTTTGTGGCCAGAGAGTGTCAGACATTGAGTCCTGAGAAAGAAACCTATGAGCAATGTTCACTCCTCAAGGGGGCATGATGGAGTGTTTGTAGCGTGTAGCATAACAAGCATTGAGCTGTTTCCTAAATGTATTTCCATGTGTCTTAATCATACAATATTGTGGGGCGGTGGGCTGGGCACAGACAGCCTGGTCCCAGGTTGAGCAAAGGTCTGGATCCCTGGTGACCCGGTGGGTGATGATTTCTGCCTGCATGGGACAGAAGGTGTTCAACTAAGCCTTCTGGGCCCCTGGCTCCTGTTGAATCACCCCCCACCCCCACAGAGAGGTATGTGTTCATCAGTCATATAGGAGCAGCACCAAGCCCTCCCACATGCAAATAAGGTTTCCCCAAAGCTCTCAGACCAAGCCAATGAGAAGTACCTGTTGTCAGACCCTCACCCACCCTAAAACTGTATATAGGAATCCTTTCTGAGCTGGGCAGTGGTGGTGCATACCTTAAATCCCAGGACTTGGGAGGCAGAGGCAGGCAGATTTCTGAGTTCGAGGCCAGCCTGGACTACAGAGTGAGTTCCAGGACAGCCAGGGCTACACAGAGAAACCCTGTCTCAAAAAAAAAAAAAAAAAAAAAAAAAAAAAAAAAAAAGGAAAAATCTAACTGGAAGGATTAAAGGTGTGCGTTGTTCGAGTCTTCTATCCTAAGAGCTCTTACACTTGGGAAGAGGTCTGCTCTCCTGAGATGCCGACTGAAGCTCCTCTGCGCTCCTCACTGGCTAGTTGGCCTCTAGTAGCCCCAGCCTGACCAGACTCAGTGCAGGGTTGGGGAGTAACCAAGTAACCTGGAAGGCAGAGAAGGAGGTGGAGCCAACTGCAGCAGCAGAATTGGCTGAAGTGACTTCGCCTCCCTGTTGCAGTCCCTTCCCTTTGCAGGAACTCTTGCACCAGGCCGGGCCAGAGATCTCTGTACACACAATATGGGCCTGTTCTCCTCATATATTCCCAAAGGGAAGGGCCTGATAGCTTTTTCTAATACACCGGCATACAACCCTAATTCCTTCAAATGTATGCTCGTGTGTATGGTCTGGGCCCATTGTTTCTCTCAATGGTGTGCTTTTACCCTTTGGCCCAGCTGTAAGTGCCTAAGAGTTCTTGGAACCATCCTTCAATTAATATTTCTTAAGTTCTTTATTCTTGATGCAAATGATAGGGGAGAATACAGGGTTTATTTAAACAAATGTTTCCAAAGTTGGTTACATGTACCAAGAAAGGGGACCTTTATTTCTTGAGGTTTGGTCTTGACTGTCTAATGCTAAGTGTGGACTCGCAAGACCTGGAGTCTATACCTAGACCCAAACGACCCTGCTCCCCAAGTTATTTCTGATTGGGAAATAAAAATGCCAGCAGCCAATAGCTAGGCAGAAGAGACATAGGCGGCGTTTAGGATTCCCGGGCCTGGGGTCGAGGGAGAAGAAGGTGAATGGAGGAGAGAGAAGCCACCATAGGTTAGGTGAGTTCAAGAGAACATGGTCCTGACGGCTGGCCAATTGGAGTTAAGAACAACCCAGATGAAACATAGTGAGTAATAACTCAGGGTTATCCATAGGGAAGTAGATTGTAATAACACAGAGGGTAGACATCTGCCCAGCTCTTGTGCTGTTTAAGGCTTATTGTAAATATAAAGATTGTGTGTGTTTTAAATCTGAGAACTAGATGGTCAAAGGCCAAGTAGAAACCCTGGATTGGGATTAAGTACCTTCTACAACACCTATCTAAATCAATGAAGCAGCAATTCCACGTGCCTCTTCCCAAGGACCGCTGCCCAAACAGGTGGATACTTTCTTTCCATTTCAGAATTGGATTTTCCCTTTCCAGCTCCTTCCTCCCCGTGTGACCCTCCTTCAGCTGAGGGCTGACTCTGTCAGACCCCGCCTTGCCACAGGTAACCACGCCTCTCTGCTCACCTCCTGCTAATAGCCACGCCTCTCTCTAAGTTCCAGTCACGCCGGAAGTCCCGCCTCCAGAGACTGAAGATGAAGCTGCTGATTGGGCCAAGTTGCTGACGGACTTGGGGGAGGGATTTTGCCTTACCTATTTACCTGTTTACTTGTAACAAGGAGAATTCAATGAATGATGATGGACTAAAAACATACCATGTGTTGGTCTAATTTTTTCAACACCTTCCAGCATTTCTGGTACTCTTATTTTCAGGCCCTTTGACTCCCATTCCAGACGACCCATTCGTATGAGTGGCTGTGTGAATCTGAGGACTAGCATTCTGCACGGGACTTGAACGCATCCTATTAAGAGATGTCAAGGAGGCAGAGAAGCAAGATGAAGATTTTCAAGTATCGTTGTCCTAGGATTGCACTACGGGAAAGCCGCTAGTTATGTTACATTATATTCCAGGGAAACTTTATCCGTCAAGTGGACCAGTCAGGATGCTGTGTGCGATGTTTCTTGGTACTACACCTCTTTTAAAAAAAAATGTTTATTATTTTTAAATTTTACGTGCATTTATTTCTCCCTCGTGCGTGTATGTGTGCCATGTGTGTGCAGCATCCTCAGAGGCCAAGAGAATGTTGGATTCCCTCAAACTGAAATTACAGAGAGTTGGGAGCCTCCGTATCTGTGCTGGGAACCGAACCTGGGTTTTCTTCATGAGCAGCAAGCACTCTTAACTGCTGAGCCATCAGGAGTGTGTAGAAAGCTTGGCTCCAGCTTGTCTTAGGAGGAGACAGGACATTTGAGGACAGGGTAGAGGCTGTTGAGATGCCACCCGAGTCTCTGCCTCCTGCACGTTAGTAGGTGAACAGCCCTCCTCCACCATCCATTCCTGCAAGAGTCATGGTGCTAGCACAGGCCCATAGTAAAAGAGCCAGATGGCTGTGGCCTGAAAACCAGAAACTGTGAGCCAGAGCAAACCATTTCTCCTCTTTGAGTTATTTGGCTCAGGTGTTTTTTGTTTTTGTTTTTGATCTTTGTTTTTGTTGTTATTGTTGCTTGTTTTTCATAGCAACAAGAAAAAACACTATCCTTTTGGGCCTATCCATAGACTATTTTATATGCAAATCTTAGATTTCTTTATTCTCCCTTTCCTTCCTTCCTCATCTCTTTCCCTCTTTCTTTGTTAAAAATTAAAATTTTAATTTTTTTAGACAACGACTCTTGTAGCCCAGGATATCCTTAAGCTGGACTTGAACTCTGGATCCTCCTGCTTCTGTCTCCCAAGCGCTGGTGTTAACATTCCTGTATGCCCGTGTCTGATTTAGTAAATCTGCTTTGCTTTTTATGAAAAGAGTTTTAAAAGTCAGAAATGCTATTTAGCATTTTTGTGAGGTCTATGACAGATGAAATGGGCTGGGTGAAATCCCATCGCCAAGTCTGTGTACTCAGAGGTGGAGCTGTCGGCCCAGGATGGCCTCTGGACTCTGGAAGTGTAGTTTGGAAGTGTGGTGTAAAAAACAGAAAGTGTGGGCAGGAGTGGGCAGGGCTCCGCAAGTGGGCGTGGTTAACATAACCACCCCCACATCTGTTAGGTGCTAATCACAGCATGGCCTGCTTTATGTTCCATTCTCGGGAGAAATCTGAGTGTAAGATTAAAGTGTTCTCAATTTAATAGCTGATAAAACAAACTGAGGGGTTACAATGCCCCGTCTGCTATCAAAAACGGTGGCTTCAGTGGTGGGAAGAATTTGAAGCAGGACTTTTTTGATCCTATAATATATGTGGGAGCCTACCTTTGTCTCTGTGTGAACCCCAAATGAGAATTTAAATCTTTATTCTGCTAGTAATGGAGGTTTTTATCTCCTGAGTATGAAAGCTGTCTTTCTTCTGTCAAAGTGAAGATGGAGCAGGAGATAGGTGATAGAAGTTGGCTTTTAGTTGTGGGTATGGTCTCTGCCGTTGTGTCTCAGGAACATTCTCAACTTCTTCTTCTTCTTCTTCTTCTTCTTCTTCTTCTTCTTCTTCTTCTTCTTCTTCTTCTTCTTCTTCTTCTTCTTCTTCTTCTTCTTCTTCTTCTTCTTCTTCTTCCTCTTCTTCCTCTTCCTCTTCCTCTTCCTCTCCTCCTCCTTCTTCTTTTTCTTTTCTTCTTCTTCTCCTCCTCCTCTTCCTCTTTCCCCTTCCCCTTCTCTTTCCCCTTCGTCTTCCTCTTCTTTGCTTATGCTTCTTCTTTATCTTCCTCCTCCTCTTCCTCCTCCTCCTTTAGTTTGTGCTGGCTGCCATTTTCTAAGAAAGGAACCTTGAAGGGTATGGAGGTATTTCTGAGTGAAGAGAGAGAGGGAGAGAGAGAGAGAGAGAGAGAGAGCCAAGTTAGATAAGATTTCCTCTTTGTGGGATTGGTGTCTCTATAAGTTTTGATGGCAGGGGAAAGTTTTGATTTTTGAAGAACACAGCTCACATTCACTCCTTTCAAGGATGCTGTTTCAACAATAAAATATGGGAGTGGAATTAGAATCAATCAAACATTAGTTCTGTACATTTCAGCTTCTCAAAATCAGAATTCAGTACATAAGAAAATGAAATTTAGAGAAATCACTATTATTTTAATAGATTTTATTTATTGAGAAATTTATAAATGCATACAATGTATTTCTATTATATTCACTCTCATTTCTCCTCCAACTCCTCCCTTGTCCTTTACCTCTTGTCTTCCATGGATTTTCTGTCTCTGCTTTCTTGAACCAATTGAGTACAATCAGCTCTTCCCATATATACATGGGTGTAGGCTTACATTATTATTATTATTATTTTTTTTTTGTAGCCTACTTTTACAAAGGGTTCAACCTTTGCTCTAGCCCGCCACCCAGCCGAGGTAGTGGAAGAGAGAAGTTATTAGGATATGTGGGAAGTGGACTGACCTGTTCAGCAATAGTTCTTCGGGGCGAGCTCAGTCTTCTTTGGCAGCAGTTCAGTCCCGTAGCAAACACCAAATACAAATCAGAAGCTGCTGTCTAGTCCCGAAGGCAGGCAGATGGAACACACAAACTGCCAGCTGCTGTCCAGTCCTGAAGGAAACGTTAGGCTCTTTAACCAGCCAGAGGTGAGGCCATGCAAGTGGCAAGCAGAAACCTCACAAGTAGTTCTTGGGCAAGCGTCTCTCAATGGCAGCGTTTAGAGCAAACCAATCCAATGCTCAGTGCTTGTCTCCCACTCTCTGTGGGGTCATAGCCACTGTACATAAGTGTGAGACCTGGCGCATGGTTAATCTACCAGAGACCATGCTGCTAATCAAAATCTGTTTTCCTTCCCCTAACAGTCCTTAGCTTTCAATAGGACCTCAGGTTGGTGCAGGCCTTTTGTGTCTTCTGGATATGACAGGACATTGTGTTCATGGATACACAGTAGTTGTGGTTGCCTGTACAAGACTCCGAACTAGATCAAGCCAGGTGACAGTCCAGAATGGATTGGGGGAGCAGAGGCCACCAGTCTTAAAGACAAATGCTCCAATGAATATTTAGAGAAATTAATTTAGGGATCAAATTTAGGTCTCCTAATCCTTTTATGGCTTTGTGGCTTAATCATGAAGTGATTTATTTATCTTCTTTCTGTCCTAAGACCCCATTCTTCATGCTGGAATTGAGGTCTTACATATGGAGTTTGCAGACAAACATGTTGTCAGGAGAGTGGGAAAGACAGAAACACATCTCTTCTTCTTCTTCTTTTTTTGTGACAATCAGGAATTACATTACTGTGGCTCAATATCTCCTCTTCTTACTTGAGGTTCAAAGTTGAAGAAGCAGAAACCTTCCTCCCTCTTTTTGCTACATCCTCAAAATCTAGAAGCCAGTCAGCACTTCTTAAATACTCAATAAATTAAGGAAGAACTATTATAAGACACTTCTTTTTTTAAAAAAAAGAGATTTATTTATTTTATGTATATGAGTACACTATAGCTGTCTTCAGACACACCAGAAGAAGGCATCAGATCCTATTATTGATAGTTGTGAGCCACCATGTGGTTGCTGGGAATTGAATTCAGGACCTCTGGAAGAGCAGTCGGTGCTTTTAACTGCTGAGCCATCTGTCTAGCCAAAGATATTTCTTTTAGGAAGAGAAATTCTTGCAGTGTTCCAATCGACATCCTGTAGACAGGAGAGAATTATGGCTGCAATTGGAACAAAAATCATGTCAAGTGGAATGACAGTTACATTTTTTTCTTAGGCCCCCCATTCCCCTAATGATAGATCTTGGCAAAGATCACCAAACTCTGCTAATATTATAAAGACTTTCAGGTGCTTTACTATGGCTCTCCTGGTGCACCCACATATCCATTTACCAGGTGTTCCTACCCCAGATTTAGCCTGATTCAAATAGGCTCCGACTTTAACCAGCTATTTGCAGGAAACATGGCATACAGCTTGCTAACACAGCCTCTTGGCCATTGTACTGGCTGGTTCTGTGTGTCAACTTGACACAAGCTGGAGTTATCACAGAGAAAGGAGCCTCCCTTGAGGAAATGCCTCCATGAGATCCAGCTGTAAGGCATTTTCTCAATTGGTGATCAAGAGTGGGAGGGCCTATTGTGGGTGGTGCCATCCCTGGGCTGGTAGTCCTGGGTTCTATAAGAAAGCAAGGTGAGCATGCCAGGGGAAGCAAGCCAGTAAGGAACATCCCTCCATGGCCTCTGCATCAGCTCCTGCTTCCTGGCCTGTTTGAGTGCCAGTCCTGACTTCCTTTTGTGATGAATAGCCATGTGAAAGTGTGAGCTGAATAAACTCTTTCCTTCCTAACTTGATTCTTGGTCATGATGTTTGTGCAGGAATAGAAACCCTGACTAACACAGCTATTTAATTGGTAGATCTAAAAAGAGGGCCTTCTATAGGACTAATGATCACCATCCTGTGTGTGTGTGTGTATGTGTGTTTGTGTGTGTATGTATGTGTGTGCACTTACACAAACAGGCCAGAGTTGATGGCCAGGTGTTTTTGTGTATCACTCTCAGCCTTGTTTGCTTGACACGGGGTTTCTCACTGAAACTGGAGCTAGGTAGCTAGGCTGGTAGAGAACCCATGGGTTCTCCTCTCTTGGCATGCACTCCCTCAGTCTGCTAAGTACTGACATTACAGGTGTGTACTGCAACCACTGTGTAGGTAATGGGGATGCTCATGCTTTGATCTCTTACACATGGAACCATTTCTCCAGCCCCCAATTCTATATCTTTAATAAGTGAATTGAAATGGAGAATAGGAAAGAAAAAAGGACATGGCCTGCTAAAGGTAGTTAGGAAATAACACAGTCGACTACATTGTGGGTTTTACTTCCCGCCAGAAAACTAACCACTTATCACTTAATGTTTTAAAATTGTCCGTAATTTTTGTTATATTTTAATGGCTACATAAGAATGCCAAAATTGTATAGATTCATGAGGTGTTTTTTGTTTGTTTGTTTGTTTTGTTTTTGGTTTTGGTTTTTGAAGACAGGGTTTCTCTGTGTTGCCCTGGCTGTCCTGGAACTCACTCTGTAGACCAGGCTGGCCTCGAACTCAGAAATCTGCCTGCCTCTGCCTCCCAAGTGCTGGGATTAAAGGCATGCACCATCACCGCCCGGCCTGTTTGTTTGTTTTTTGAGACAGAGTTTCTCGGGCTGTCCTAGAACTCGCTTTATAGACCAGGCTGGCCTGGAACACAGGGATCAGCCTGCTTGTCTTCCAAATGCTAGGATTAAAGGTATATACCACCACTGCTTGACTTAATGGGGTATTTTTTTTAAAAACTTTACTTGTTTATTGTGGGGGGGGGCGCATGCACAGTGCAGCATGTATGTGGAGGTCAGAGGGTAACTAGTCAGTCAGCTTTTCCTTTCTACTTGGTGGGTTTCAGGTATTGAACTCAGGTTGTCACGCTTGGCAACAAGCACCTATAGTCACTGAGCCATCTCTCTGGCCCCTAACTGGGTGCCTTTGATACATAAAAACTGTAGTATTTATACCTGGTGATTTGTGTACATTTGTGTTCTCTAACATTTATTACTTCTTATGGTCAAAACTCCTTTCTTCTCCTTCATTTTGAATGTTCTCTGTGATCACCCAGCATCATGCTTGTTCTTGGGCTGTGGTTGGCCAACCTTTTCTCATCTCTCCCTTCCTGCTACTTTCCCTAGCTCCTGAGAACCACCATTCAGCTTCTGCCAGATCAACTTGTTTAGATTCCCAATGTACAGGGGAACCAGCTGAGCTTGCTGGTCTGTGCCAGGTCTGTCTTAACTAACTCATGACTTCCATTCCCTCCCATGTTATAGCAAATGACTGGGGGCCCTCGATTTTCTATGGAGAACAGGTTAATATAGGGGGAAGTCATTTCAGGTACTCAGAGAAGGAAGGGCAACACTGTTGCCAGCAGAAGTGGATCCAGAAGCAAATCCACTTTTGGAATGAAGAAGGTTGTGCTGTAAGAGGTGGTAACAGGCTTCCCAGCAATAAGGAACGTCTTTTAAGCTGGGCTTTGAGTGAATGCAAAATATGAATATCTTGTCATCGTGAAGTCTTTCCAAACATTTGGAGTACTGTTTCCCTTACTTTACTCTGGGACTGGAGAGATGGCTCCACGCTTAAGAGCATCTGACTGCTTTGCAGAGTATCAGAATTCAGTTCCCAGGATCACCATGGGTCAGCTCACAACAGCCTGTAACTCCAGCTCCAAGGGACCTAACATTCTCTTCTGGCCTCCATGGGTACCTGCACTTGTGTGGTCTATGTGTATAGAAACACACATACACAGAAGTACAAGCAAAATAAGCCTTTCAAAAGCCTACCTTGGCAATTCTACCTTTCTCTTTGTATGGGTTATAATTTCCGTCCTCTACCTTCAACTTTCATTGCTTTATAAATCTATTATTTTTGCTTATCCAGTTCTCCCCATCTCACCTCTTTATAGGAGTAAATCGATTGTCATGTGACATCATCAATATGTTAGAATTTAGATATAATACTCTGGCAAGTATTGTGTCAATTACCTTATAGTCTTTCAATCTTATTAACATCTGGGAAAGTAGATGCTTTTTTTAAAATTCATTTTAGCAGCCAGAACAAATGTCATGTCTTCTCAAAGCTTATCAAAGACTTATGAATTCATGACATTGCTTCTATCTTAACAGTCTGCCTCTTCACAGACCATTTCTATTTGCACTTCCTGTTGGTTTGCTAGGATGAAGTCATTGAGTCCCTTTTTACCGTTAGAAAAACCTCGTGTTTTGCTTCTCTCATTTTTTTTTTAAAGAACAAATTCTTAGATACAGAATTCTAGTGCAACCTTTCTTCATGTACAGAGAGTTACATCTTAACTCTTCTGCCACATATTCTATCTGATGAAAAATCAGCTACATTAAAAAAAACATTTAAAAAGAGGTCTTGTTGTGAAGGACCTCCAGCTTGATGCTGTTCTGAGCTATGTAGTGATTTATAGCTAGCCTGGGTTGCAGACTGAGCTCCTGTCTTATGTATGCAGTGTATATAATGTTTTTTAAATTTTTATTTATGGTTTTATGTGTAGATGCACTATGTGCATGCAGTGACCTACAGAGGCCAGAAGAGGATGACAGATTTCCTAGAACCAGAGTTACAGATGATTGTGAGCCGGAAATTGAACCTAGATCCTCTGGAAGAACAGCTAAGGCTCTTAGTCTCTGAGCCATCTCTCTAGCTCCATTAAAAAAAAAAAAAGGTATTCTCTTTTTTTCTTTGGTGTCAGCAATTTGGATGGGATGAACTTAAATTTGTTTTTCTTTATTTCTTTTTCTTGGAATTTTCAGAGTGTGTTAGCTACATGAAATTGGTTTCTTTGTATGCTTAAGAAATCTATTGGTGGGCTGGAGAGATGGCTCAGTGGTTAAGAGCACTGGCTGCTCTTCCAGAGGCCCTGAGTTCAATTCCCAGTAACCACATGGTGGCTCACAACCATCTGTAATGGGATAGGATGCTCTCTTCCAGTGTGTCTGAAGACAGCTACAGTGTACTCATATAAATAAAGGAAATAAAAGTTTTTTTTTTTTTAAAAAAAGAAATCTATTGGTAATTCTTTTTTTTCTGCCTTATTTTAAACTGACTCCTCTCTGCATTGCCAATTATATTCAAGCAAGACCACTTGGAATTCTAGAGATTTTAGTGGTTTTCTAGCTTAGCTGTTCATTTTTTCCGTTTTACTCTTGATAACTTAAATAGTATTTATTTTATTTTAAGTTATGTGGATGCGTGTGTACGTCCATGTGTATGTGGTGCTCATGGAGCCCAGAAAAGGGCATTAGATTGGTGGGTATGCACATATAGGTGCAGTGCTCCTGACGTCCAGAAGAGGGCGCCAGATTCCTGAAGCTGGAATTATAGATAGCGATTGCTTTTCTGAAGTTCAGTTTCTTCTCCAGATGTCTGTCTTTCTTTTACTAGGTATCTGTTTCTAGATTTTTTATTTTTAAAATACTTCTTTTATATTAGTGATGACATCATTAAAAAAAGGTATTATTTTATTTTCACACTTTCTTGTCTGCATTTCATGTGTCCCTCATTTGATATTTCTTACTTAGATTTAATTAGCTTTTTTTTTTTTAAATCCCATGTTAAAATCTTTGTGTTGATTTTATTTCATGTACCAACATCCCTTGGCAACAGTTTACCTTGAGACGACCCAGTGTTTTGCTTGGTTTTCAGTCCCAGGAAGCATAGTGTGGTGGTTTGAATAGGAATGGCCCCCCTAGACTCCTGTGTTTGAATGCTTGGCCCATAGGGAATGACACTATTAGGAGGTGTGGCCTTGCTGGAGTAGGTGTGGCCTTGTTGGAGGAAGTGAGTCACTGTAGGAGGTGGGCCTTGAGGTCTCCTATGTTCAAGCTTTTCCCAGTGTGGCATACAGTCTCCTGGTGCCGGCTGATCAAGATGTAGAACTTTCAGCTCCTCTAGTACCATGTCTGCCTGGATACTGCCATGCTTCCTGCCATGATGATCATACACTGAACCCCTGAACCTGTAAGCTATCTCTTATTTAATGTTTTGCTTTATGAGATTTGCCATAGTTATGGTGTCTCTTCACAGTGATAAAGCCCAAACCAGGACAACTGGGTAGGTTATTATTATTTTTTAATTTGGGTTTTGAGACTGGGTCTCTCACTATATTCAAGTTTGTTCTGTGACTTACTCTGGTATCCAGGTTGGGTTAACCCTCTTGGCAAACATTCTGTTGCATCCTCCAAAATGTTGAAATTCTAGGTAAGAGCTGCCACATGCTGTTTGGTCAGCCCACTTACGGGACACTCTTCACTCTTTCTTCTATCCTCTCTTCTATAACTGTCCTAGCTGAAATGCAGACATTCTAAAGACAAACACTTGTGTCTGTCCTTTGGCTATCAGATTATTGAAACAGTGGACCCTAAGACATGAGAATTTCTCAGGAATCCGATGCTATAAGCCCATTGTCACTAGACCTGGAGAGTTTGTCTCTCAGAAAGAGTTCATACTCTTATGACAATATGTCAGATCACCTTTCAGGACAGACTGGAGCTGAGATGATGATGGGTCAGTGATAGGCTGGACCACATCTTGACTAGGACTGCTTAGCTAAGAACATGTCTTTTCCTTATTTGAAGATAACTTCATGCCAAGATTCAAGAATGGGTATTGAGGTGTGGTCTGTTGCTATGCATTGTAATGCTAAGTGTGGGCCCCCAGGCCCTGGTTGCCCTAGAGATAAGAGAGTTTGCACATGGACCCAAGTGATGCTGTGTGACCTTATCCCCAAGTTATTTCCAATTGGTAAATAAAGAGACCAACAGCCAAAAGCTTGGGAAAAGAGACCTAGTTGGATTTAGGGTTCCTGTGCTTGGTGTTAGAAGAGACCACGAAGGGGAGAGGAGAAGGTGGAGAGAGGAGAAGCTGCTATGGGGTAAGAATCTTAAAATAATGGCCACTGGAGTTAAGAGCAGCCCAGATGCAACATAGCACATTATATAATGGGATTATTGGCTGGGAAACAGACATAACAGGACAGAGGGTAGATACCTGCCCAGCTCTTGTGCTGATTAAGGCTTATTGTAAATATAAAGGATGCTTGTGTGTTTTTTCTCTGGGAACTAAAGGGTTAAAGGCGGGGTAGAAACCCCAGATTGAAATTAAATGTTTTCAACAACAGGTATGCTTGGGGTCAGTGTGTGTGGATATTACTCTCTCTCTCTCTCTCCCACCCCCCACCTCCCCCTTGTCTCTCAGGTGGCCACACTGAATTCAACTCCTCTCTCTGCTTTTCACTGTTTCTATTTCTTTAAGGCCAGTTGAGGTCAGGTGGCCAACTCTTATGTTGTTATGGCTGCCAGGGGCTGAGCTCTGTCCCTCACATCTCTGGCAACTCCTGTCTGACCGTCTCACTGTCTCCTCAGGGATTTGGATACTTGCCTAGTATCTTCACACCCATCTCTAAACACTAGCGATTGAAAACCACAAATATATTATTTGGCTCATTATTGGATTCCAAAGCTAGCTTTAAAAAAGTTTAAATCAACTCAGAGGTTTAGCTAGAATTTTGAAAGAGACCAGAACTATCAATTTTCATCTTTACCGATGTTGAAATTTTTATGTGGCTTTTTTTCTGTTACTATTTGAACATCAGGCTGCCTAAAGTCTTTGAAAAGAAATAATGAAGGTCTTTGTATGTAGAAAAACCTATTCTTGCTCACAAATGTGTTTCCAGAATAGGCTAACTGTGATTTTCTGCTACTAGGAGTAAATAGTCGATTCTTCAGAGAAATTGTTTTGTTTTGTGATTCTTTTAAAATTTGTTTCCTTTGCAGACAATGGTTTTCAGCCTGAGAAAAACGATCTGTTTTTGTCCCCATGCTGGTTGGTTTACCACTGTGCAAATGTGTCAAGGCAGGTTAGCACCTTAGTATTTCTAGGGTACCCTGGCACTGTTCAGGGTGTTAATGAAACATCTATGGCTTCTGGAGAGAAATTTAATGTCTTAACTGTTGTTTATTCAAGGCTTCAGGGGACCTGCTAGGAAGGGATGGGTATTTTGTACAGTCCTGGGTCAGAGAGCTGAGGGTCAACACTTTATGCTGACTAATCTTCAAGATGAAGTGTGGTGTATGGGCCGGAAAACTGGCTGCTGAACATAGGCCTACTTGCTCCCCAAACTGTTCCATAATTGGGTTGGATACATTCCTGCCAGCTGACCGACTGCCAGCAAACCTACATCTTGTCGTGTTGCCTGAGCACTGGGGAGTCCTGGAGGATGGGGTCCATCCTGGCTGTGGGTAGAGCCCCCGTGTTTGTACATAGCTCTTCATCCTGACTCCCCATGGGTGTATGTTTCAGTGACTCCCTGTTTTCTGCACTAGATTCCTTCTCTCTTGATGCAAGACAGATTCCTACTATTGATGTAGTGGTTCTTGTTATTGTGCTGGGGATAGAATCCTGGTCATTGTTCTTGATGGTTAAACTCTTTTGAGCTGAGTTATATCTATGTTACCTGGAAGGGAAGATGTTGAGTGTATGATACCCTGTTACATCCGCCCGGACCAGCAAGAAAGATGCAACCCGAGCTCTTTCTTTTAGCAGTTTATTCAGGAACGTTGTAACAGTCTTCTCCCTCCTGCTTCTACCTCCTCTCTTGCCTTCTTCTCCTGCCCTCTGGCTCTTGGGAGGCGTTACTTAAGCCCTGCGTTCCAGCCCACCCTTGGCTGTTAAGTACTCCCAAGCTTAGCCAATCCCAATGGGCCACGTAGCAAAAGCGGATAGGTCACCAAATGCGGAAGCAACCAATGGCAGCAAGCTTAGCCAAATGAGGGCTTGTTTATGAGACTGCTTGCTCTCTGATCGGCTCTCCACAATACCCGAGAGTGTAGATAGACGAACTTAATACTGGCTCTGAATACAGTTCTGAAGGAATCAAGACTAAAGGTAGTATATGGAGACCATGTGTGGAATTGAGGTGAAATGGTCTCAAAAGTCTATTCTCATCCTGTGGGGAATGAAGGGAAACAGCTAGAGGGCATCAGGAAGATGGTATCTGCTGAGAGATACACAAACAGGAGGGACTCCGGGCACTGAGACACATGAAACCTTACCTGCAGCATTCTTCATACTGTGCCTTAACAAGGCGCCAATACATTTTTAATACATTAGGAAACACTGTTAGCAATTGTCTCGAGAGGTTTGGTTTCTTTAAAAACACAGAAATGCTACGTGAACACGCTTTTGTTTTAATCCCAGGTATGGGATATGGGGGTTGCTTCAGATTGTCCATAGCAGCTGACTATTATGATTTGTCTCGTGCTCTGGCAGGGGCGTGATTCTGCCAGCTGCAGATAGTTTATGTTTGGAATTCTGGGGACTCTTTAGAGGGTTTGTAAATGCCAGAGCCTTGAGAGGCAGCTGCTGCTCCTGCTGCTCCTCCTGCTCCCCTTGCTGTGCCTCCTGCTCCTTCTCCGCCTGCTTCCCCTCCTCTTCCTGCTGCTATTGTTGATGCTATCAGTTGCTGGTTGGAGATAGCCTGCTGTTGAAGATTGGACTTTTCCCAAGGAACTTGAATCCCCTAAGCAGCAGGAAGTAGTTTAACAATATTGATGCCCCCATTCCCTTCTAAGCTTCTTTCTTTCCTACCTAGTGTTGGGGGCTGAAAAGGTGGAGAAGGGGAATAGGAAAAAGAACCCAATACATAGCCAAAAGTCCGGTTACAAGTAATAACTTTAAAGAATATTTATTTTAAATTGTGTGTATATGTGCGTGTATAGGTGCACATGAGAACAGGTTTTCTCACAGGCCAGAAGTGAGCATTGGACCCCCTAGAGCTGGTGTTATAGGAGGTTGTGAACCATTCACTGAAAGTCCTGGGAACCCAACTGAGACTCTCTGCAAGAGCAGGATATGCTCTGAACCACTGAATTGTCTCTTCAGTCTCTGCTGGCAATTATTAGTGGAAATGTTGTAATTATGAAAATCCATGGTTAAGATATAAGGTCGGAAAGCATCAGTGTGTTTAAGGACCCTTTTACTCTACACTCCCTCACATAGGATTATTTTAGGGTAAAATCCTTAGTGATCTTGATCTCATCTAAAAAAAAAAAATCTCAATTTCTGCCTGTCATGTAACATGACATTTTCAGGTTGGTTATTGGTACATAGATGTCTGTCTGCCACACCCACTACCATGATCTTAGTAGTAGGTAATAGTGATTAGTCATCTTCTCTTACCACTGTGTGTGTGTGTGTTTGTGTGTGTATGTGTGTGTGTGTGTAAGGGGACTGGCTGTATATACCCAGCTCATGTAAAAGATAAATCCGTTTTTCTCTCCCGGCCTCTGCAAAATGACCTTGAGACTAATTATTTATTAACCGATGCCTAGGACATAAGCTTTGGCTCATTCCCGGACTAGCTCATAACTTATTTAACCCATTTAAACTATTTTATGTTTTCCACGTGGTTAGTGACCTCTCCTTAGCTTCATGCATCCAAGTCTGGGGTGAATCTCCTCTTTATTTTACACTGAGTTCAGCCACCTCCTGGTTTTATGTCTGTCTACTCAGCATTCTGGGTGAATCACTCATGCCTCTTCCTATTTCCCAGAATCCTCTCTCTTCTTGCCAGTGTCCCGCCTCTCATTTCCTGCCTCAGCTCATTGGCCGTAGGCTTTTTTTTTTTTATTGACAGGTGTTGCTTATAAGATTCTCTCTACAAGTTTATTTCACTGAATGTCCTTTAGGTTCAGAGATGTTATCCCAATGACAGGATTTTACTTTTTCATGGAGGACCGCTATTTCACTGTGTATAATGTAGCACCTTTTCTTTATTAATTCATTTGTTGACTGACAGTTAATTTGCTATTGTTTTGTGAATAGTTTGACAATGAACGTGGATGTGCAGCCTTGTCTCTTGTGATAGATTTACCTACCAATTTTACATAACCTAGAATTACCTGGGAAGAGCCTTTTGATGAAGAATTGTCTACATTAGGTTGGCCTGCAAGTATGTTTTTGGCTCATTGACTCAAATTAATTGATGTAGGAAGACCTAGCCCACCTTGGGCACCACTATTCTATAGACGGGGGTTTCTGAATCGTGTAAGAAGACAAACAGAGCTAGCAAGCAAGCACATGAGTGTGCATGTATTCATCTTTTTCTCTGTTCTGGACCGTGGATGTAACATGACTTGTTGTCGTAAGATTCTACTTCTGTAACCTACACACAGACATGAACTGTAGCCTGGAATGGTGAGCTAAAAGACACCTGTTGCCCCCTAAATGTCTTGTTGTCAGGGAGTTTTATCACAGCAACGTATGTGAAAGTAGGATATTTTTGAAACAGTGATTTAATTTCTTTTGGTATATGCCCAGCATTTACCATTTCTTTGGATGACTGCGTCAAAGAGTAGAGAAAGATTTTTGGGAAACTTCAATAACAGCTTCTCAAAATATGTCCACATTTTCACTAATGTACAAGAGAAATTGTTGGTGTTACAGAGGGATTCCAACAGAAAGAACAGCAGAAAATATCTACAGTCCTATGTCTCCTAAGGAGCTAATATGCAGGGGGGGGGGGAGAGGGAGAGGGAAAGGAAGAGGGAGAGGGAGGGGGAGGGAGGGAGGGAGACAGGGAGACAGGGAGAGAGGGAAACTCATTAGCAGAGCTCAAGCAAGCTTGATAAAAGAGACTTCTCAAAAGAAGATGTATAAATGCACAGCAGGTTTAGGAAAAAGATATCCCACGCCCTTAAAAAATTGTCAGTTGGGCAAACCAGAACCATAAGATATCCTCACCAGGTCAGAATGCCATGACCTTCTCTCTCCTTATTTCCTATGGAGAGAAGAGGTGCTTTTAATTCCCAGTGCCTTAGATAATGTGTCCTGTGTCAAAATGCTTACAGGTTCAGGGCTCTTCCTCAGGGCCGTTGAGGATTTTGGGTGAGCAATCACCCATCTGTGTTTCACAGATGATGCTGTTCTTCTCAAATAACTCTTGATGCCCACCAGCAGAAGAAGATGAAGGAAATGTCTGCATTCGAAGGCTTCAACCTGGGCAGTTAAAAAGCATGATTCTTCCCCCTCCCATAAGAGCTGAGCTTTTCATAATGGCAAATGTAAAACACCAGGAAGAACCCAGCTATTATGAACTCTAACATGATGGTGGTACATATGTATTTCTTCACGCTTACAAAAGGGCCCTGGGGGAGTCTAAATGCAGTAGGAAACATTGTAAAAATGAGATTCATTTGAGAGAATTTGGTGCTCATAGTCTTTGATTTGAAAGCCACCAGCGTTGTAATGTCACAGAGAACCGAAAGGACATGTGCAAACAATACAGAATACTAACAGTTTTTTTTACTTTTATTACTAGTAAATAGCCAGATGTTTATTTAAAAGTCCCTTTCACGTTTAATCTGGAAATAATGGCTTTTTGTGATAATTCCTACATGCAAAGCCTTTCAGTTTTGCTATTGTCTGGCAACTAATGATACTGAATGAGTTTCTCTAAGTCCCAGGGCTCCTCAGAGGCATCTGACTGTATTGTTCCCTCTGCTCCTGCTCTGATAGGATAAGAGACCAATACAGAGGCAATAAAGCCATGCTCAGGACACAGGGTTTCCGGCTCACTGTCTCCATTAAGGAGAGTAACACATGTCTCTAGGAGAATCCTTCAACAAATGACTCCCTTGGCCTTCAAGGTTTCTCTCCACATTGGACTTTGGAGTCAGCTGAAATAAAAAGAATCAAGTGGGGGTAACTTCATAGCCAAAATTCTAGTATCTTTTTGTTTGTTTTGACACAGTCTCATGTAGCCCAGGCTGATGATCCTGAAATTCCCATGTAGTTGAAGTGGACTTAAATGCTGGATCCTCTCAACTCTACCTCCTAATTGCTGGGATTATAGGCTTGTACCAACTGTGGTCCCTGGTTTGTGTAGTACTGGGGATTGAAGCTGACTAGGCAAGCTGTTTCCCAGCCCAGGGCTACATCTTCAACTCAGGTCAGTTGCATTGATGCTGACCTTGTCCAGAACAGGCACAGAGGAGAAGACATTCTTCTCTTATACTTTGATAACAAAATAAATAATCTGAGATTCTTAGGGTCTAGAAGAGGGCAAATCCTTGGCATTATCCCTTTGCTATCAACATCTATTAGGAGCTGGAAGAATGGACTCTTGAGAATGTGAGCAGGACTTAGCCCCAAAGAGTATGTTAATTTCCACATGAAGCCAATCACCTGAGGCTCTAGAGCCAAGCTCTGGCTTGTTTGAAAATGTCAGGTTCGGTTGAATACGTTTTCTGTGAGTACCGTCTTAACACTTTGTTGCATTTAATTGCTTTTAAGTCAGATGGTGAAGAGGAAAAGTTTTATTTGCTTTCCTTTCTGACTAAATATGGGTGTAATAAGACACCCTTGAGAGAGGAAGTCTTTTGCCTTCTTGGTGGTAACTGCATGAGTCCCATCATATTTCTCTTTTATACTGTATCCTGGAGGCAGATCAACTTTACTTGGGGAGGGGTGGTATTCAAGGCTTATATAATTTCAGGACAGGGGTTAGACTATTCAGGATGGGCAAAGGTCATTGGTTGAAGGCTTCCAGAAATGCCTCATTAGCATGGAGAAGCATTTTGGGACTCTCAGGTGCTTGCTTGAATGGGTTCTTCTCAGGAGAAAGGAAGTTGAGCCTGCAATCTTAATCAAGACCACATGATATTCTGTATGGAGAGGCATGTGGTGATTTTCAGGCTCCCCAGACAAGGTCAGAAAAGGGGGAGTCCTGCTGTAACCAATAAATTGTGAGGAGCAGAGAGATTTCAACAGAGAGAACAGAAGAAAATATTTACAGTCCTGTGTCATCTCCTAAGGGGCTCATAGGGAGAGGGAGAAGGGAGGGAGAGAGGGAGAGGGGGAGGGGAAGGGAAGGAGAAGGGGAGGGGGAGAGGGTTGTTATAGAGCTAAAAGCAAGCTTGATAAATGGTAGACACTAAACCTAAACAGGTATTTGTCAAAAGACTGTGAGGAACAGGGAGTCCTCCATTTGTGCCTAGCCCAGAAGGCTACCGGGACTATGGTAGACTTTGACTTTAATTAACAGGGCAACAGCTATTTAGTAAGTTTTTATCATGAACCACAACTGACTTAGTTCATTTAAAAATTACCACACTTATTTATTATCTGTGTAGTTTTGTGTGTATGTGGGTGCACATGAATGCTGTCATATGTATAGGACTTAGAGTACAACTTGTGGGAGTCAGTTCTTTTCTTCCACCCTTTGGGTTCCAGGGTTGGAGTGGTCAGGCTTAGTGGTGAGTGTCTTTATCTTGCAGGGTCTCAGTGTCCTTATAAGGACTCTACAGGAGTCTGAGCAACTGGCTTGGAGTTAGAAACTTAGCAAATGATACCCATGAGATGTTCTGACAGCGCTAACCTGAATTCCAAGTATGGACCGTTCCTGGTTTGATAGACAAGGTCTTAGATGCATTCATCCTGACTGTAGGTATTTGGTTTGAGTTTTCTCATGTCTCTTTTGATTTTGGCATGCCATCTTCTATCTTTCCTTTTGTCTTTTAGAGTTATTTCTTGGTTCCTCTTCACTCTGGTTCCTATATGTCAAACAGGGATGAACTGGGATTCCCAGAAAAAAAAGCTACTTTGGTGTTCAAAACTCTACAAGGTCGGTTAGGTGGATGGATCAGAACCTCTGTGATTGCGAGATTGGAATGTGGTGGTTTTGGAATCAAATTATATTGATTTGTCTTTAGCCCGTGACATCTATTCATTTTCTGCCAACGTGGCTGACCTAATTTCCTTGTGAAGACGGGGGATGGGGGCGGGTGGGGTCTCATCAAGGTTTTTGAAAAACAGTATTTGTGTGTATATACACTTATATGCCCTGGCTTGCAAGTGGAGGTTAAAGGGCAAGTTGTAGAAATTGTTTCTCTCATTCCATCATTAAACTCAAGTTTTTAGGCCTGGTACCCTTACCTGCTGAGCCCAGTAAATCTCTTTGAAACTTTACTAATTTCCGCCATTTTGAAATGTATTGGCTTCTACCAATTTAAGAGCAAAACCGAGTCCTCATAGCCCACAGAGAGATTTTCTGAGCTTTGGTCTAATTGTTTACCCCGTGTTCCCTCTAAGAACTTAAAAAGTGCCCGATGTATGATAAGTTTTGTTCTTGCTGTCTGGGTGAAGACTTTTGAACAGTACTTCCAACAGTCAAACTTCTTCCTTTACTCGGCAGAGGCAGTTTCATTGGAAGTAACAGATAGTCTTCTCTTTTTGCTGTTGTTTTACACTTCTTGCTCTTTTCTTACCCTTTTAAGTTGAGAGTTTGTTGGATCTTTTTACCCCCAAGTCAATTCCGCCTTCTTCTTTCTATTGCATCATTGATGAATTATCAAAGAGTTGAAATTTGCTCTGGAGACATGCCAAGGGACTCCAAATGGTCACAAAGGGATTTCAACTAAAATACAGTGCTCAGAAGTCTCCTGACAACCCAGCAAGGTACAAACCTCGGCCTTGTTCACTGCCATCACCCACTTGGCCTTGTTCACTGCCGTCACCACCTCGGCCGGGTTTCCTGTGTCTGTATTTCTTTCAATTCATGCTCTTCACTTTGAGGGCAAAATTAAATGTAAGGTGTTTATGACATTATATAAGCAGACTCAAGAATTTATTGGTTGCAGCGCTTTCCAAGCCAAGCCCTGTCTATACATGAATGCTCGACTGTCTTCTTCTACTAAGCTAAAGTGAAGAGGGATGTGGCTTAGTTGGTAGAGAACTTCCCGGCATGTGTGAGGTTGGCCTTTGGTTGGAACCCTAGCCCTTCATAAACAAGCTGGAGGCAGAAAGATTAGATGTTCAGTATAATCCTTCTCCACATAAGAAGTTTGAATTTGCCAGGCAGTGGTGGCGCATGCCTTTAATCCCAGCACTTGGGAGGCAGAGGCAGGCAGGTTTCTGAGTTCAAGGCCAGCCTGGTCTACAGAGTGAGTTCCAGGACAAAAAAAAAAAAAAAAAAAAAAAAAAAAAAAAAAGGAAAAAAAAAGAAGTTTGAGGTCAGCCTAAAAGACATGAGACCTACGTGAAAGATGTTAGTAGTAACGCAATGGAATACCACGTATAAAAACACAAGCCTCAGGTACAGAATTAAGTAATGATGAGGCACTAGACCAAGGGAGCCTACAGAGGCAGCTAGCATCTAAGCCACCTAGCAGATTGCTGTCTGGTTGATTAATTTTAACTGCGTACTAGCATTCACCAAGGTGTCGTGAGCTCTGTGGGCTTTTAGCAGAAAGATTGGTGTGTGGTTTCTTAGTGCCGTTTCAATGTCACGGTGAACAATTCCCCCTGAAGACAATTTGTTTTTTTTTTTTGAACTTTAACTATGTGAGTAAGGATATTGAGCTTTTTAATCTCAAAAGTGCCTCGGCGTCTCTCAGGGTTCACAGAGAATTGAGGCTGGATGCTTCCGGAAGGTACTTGTCTACCGTGTCTTGACAATCAGCCTTTGATCTTTGGAGTACAAGACCGGATTGAGACTTGTCCTAAAATTATGAATAGCACTGGGGTTTGAATGTGGGCTTGGGGCTGGATTTGTCTAGAATAGCTTTTCACCTGCTGTATATCTTCCAAGCAAAGTCTTTGGGATACAAAATTGTTTTAGATACCACTGAGTAAGATTTTCCTCCAACCCTCTGGCCTCCAATTATAGCCTCTCTAGCTTTTCCTCTTGATTCTAAAGCTCTCTTTTAAAAGCACTTCATTGTGACCTCTTGAGGGAGTAACCTAAGTCTTAGCAGCCCCATGGGCCTTTCATTGCCGGTGTTCTACAAAGGAAGCCCACAGTGTCCTGCATAGTTTCTTCCTCATGATCATGTTGGTCCATGAGAGTCTATAAAGTCTAGCGCTGGGAAATGTCAGCCATGGTATAACCCTGGGGGTTTTAGTTGAAGAACATAATATTTAGAAACACATTTTCTGTTAGAAAGAACAAGTTTCTTTTTAGGAGAAATTGCAGAGTTGATGCCTAATGGGACAGAGAGTGAATAAAGGTGTTTTGTTTTGTTTTTTTTTTTTTTTTGTTGGTTTTTTTCCTAGATGAAGCCAATGCTCTGAGAGCTTATAGACACGAGGAGTGAGCAAGTTCTGCTGACCCACTCATCTCCTGGGGTTTTATTAGCTGAGATGTATACGTTATCTTGGCCAGGGACTTCACCTATTCAGTAATTAGGAGACTGGCTGCTATGGAAACAGCCATTCATTTCTACCTAAAGACCTAGCTTTCACCAGGGTTGCAAAAAGTGACTTCTAGATGTTTCAAGCCCAAACAAATATGATTTTGAATTCAAATATGAATTCTATGGGTGTGGAGGCTTAAGTTTATTTTGTTTGTAACATTGTTATTTGAAATCTTAATATAATGCTAGCTATGAACAGCTCTATGAGACCTACTGGATGACTACATTGCTGGAGGTTGGGGAGAGTATAAGCAGATGGATTGACAGATCTGTGGATGTTACAGTGTGTCTTTGGCAGTTGTCTATTTGGTGATGTGTTTGATCAGCGACTAGATACAAAGCAAGAAACCTATGGGCAGTTTGTGAAAAGTGGCAGAGTTTGCGTGAAATTAATCTGACACCTGTTTTCACCACCTTCTGTTTGCTGAACTGTTAAGCTCATAAGGACCTTACATAGAGAAGGAAATGTTTGCTCACAAACTGTTCATTATAAGGGGGTGGGGCACAATGTATCCGGGCAGCTGTGCAAGTGGCTATGACTTATCTAGATAGTTAACAGTTTGGCCACAGTGCTCAAACTGTTGAATCTGTGGTGACAGGGCCATGAAATGATGTGTTTGACTTACCATTCGAGTAAGGGAGATTCCAGATGTGGAGTAGATATCCTGACAAACTGAAGACCGTGACACCATCCAATCTCCCCACTCGAATTATCCATTGATGACTCTGTCCTACACAGTTACTCACTGATATGCGTCTTGCTTCCCCAAACCCCATTTCTTTCTCTCTCATGATGGTTAGCATGATGGGACTGCCAGACCAAGGGGAAGAGAAGCCATGTTGTAATATGAGCTACAAAAATCCAATACTGACTCTCAGATTCAATCTTCTGTCCTCTCACCTCTACATAATCCGAGGTCAGATCTCATGGTCAGTATCAAGGGTATTAAAGGTATGTCATATCTAGACATACAACCTGGGGGGCCTTGGCATTCTTACAATATGTCAACATGAAGTTCACAGGGCTGACTTTGTTGGATAGTTCTTATTCTTCCAAATGAGGACTGCTTTGAAGGCAATTTAGGTCCCCAGCAGACTATTCATTGCTTATTTTCTTTTTCTTTTTTCTCCTCTCTCTCTCTTTCTTTCTTTCTTTCTTTCTTTTTTTTGTTTTTTTGTTTTTTT
>NW_022196909.1:36490263-36509223 GCF_008632895.1 Mastomys coucha
CAGAAATCCGCCTGCCTCTGCCTCCCAAGTGCTGGGATTAAAGGCGTGCGCCACCACTGCCCGGCTCACAGACCGTAAGCGATTCTTGTTTCAGTAGAGTCTTTTACATCTTACACATTTAATGAAGACACTGCAATGAGCTCTCCTTTTCTGGGTTTTCTTTTCCAGAGCAGGCCTACAGCTCTCCTCTCACAGTTGGGTGGTCATTACCCAGGTTACAGGAATGGCAGGGCTTGGCAGTCCAGGCTCCCTAAGGCTGGCTCTCTGGGTACTTGCACTTGGTACTCTTCTGCTTAGCGCTTACTTCCCTATACCGCCCTTCTGCATTCTTGCCACTCTCATTCCTAGCTTGGTCAAGCAGAGAAAACTCATATGGAGAGAAACATTATCTGTTCACGTCATGCTCTAAGCATATTTGGTTTTGACTAGAGAATAATTAATTTGTGAGTGACAAGGAAATGGCGATTATGAATTTTGGGCAGAGATTTTTCTTTCTAACCTGTATCTGATAATCTTATCTGCAAAGCCTAATTTATTTTGTTTTCTTAGCCATACTTACAAATGAGATGTCAGTGTTGGCTGGCTGCCCAATACAAATGGTGTCACACACGGAGAACCTGGGCGCCAACGTGTATTAGAGATATAATGGATAATTTTATTTTTAAAATATTTATGATTTTAATATTACCTGTGATGAAGGCCCCTTCCATTGAGCTTTGGCTAGGTAAAGTTTTATTAAAAGTTTAAGTGCTGTATTTCCTGTCTAGAGAAGCTGAGAGGTTAAACCTTATTAAATTCTCAGCGAAATGTCATAAAAATTTAGCCTTGCCACAAATCCCTGGGATGCGGTGAGCCTCATTATGGAGCACAGGCACAGAGACAATGCTTTGTCTGCTAGGCACTGTGACCAATAAGTTCTCATGCTTGCCTACGTTAGTGGTACACATACACCTTATATTAAATTTCCCCCTAGAGTGAGAGGCCTGAGGCAAAAGAAATGTACAAAGACAACAGCCTCAACCCAGGCTGCAGCAGCGGTAAGTGAGATGACAGATTTTCCTCCGTAAGTTGTCATGAGACCTCTGCGTGTTTGTTTTTTTGTATTTTAGTCGAAATCCCCTCCGTGGCCTTTGGAGACCTTTGTTGGTGTGTCTCCGTAGTAAATGTCAACGATGTGGTCTTTCGTCAATGTGGCAATGCAAAGAAAAAGGTTGAACTGATTTGTAATAGAAAGATATAGTAGAACAACAACAAAACAACAAAAATAACAACAAACAAACAAACAACAACAAAAGGCACACAGACTCATGAAAGGGAACGCAGAGCCTTTGGAATTTGTGAAAGCGTTTCAGGAATGCCCTACTCAGCCGATCCATGATGGGGGCTGGACAGATGCAGGGTCGCTTCAGGGAGCTGGAACAGGTGGCAACCATTGGTATCACTTGTGTCCATTTGTATCTGCCCTAGGATTGTCGTCTGGTGTTGCAGTTCCCAATTAATCTACTCAAATCGATCTGGCAGCGGCTGCTTCCCATCCCAGTGTTCTGGGTTCTCAAATGAAAGACATAAACACACAGCCTTTGTATTTTGATATGCCTTAAACAAGTCAATGGCTGGACCACTTCTGAAACCTCCATATGGAGAATCTACTTCCATCCAATATTCCCTAGTTACTACTTACTAAAAATCTATATTCCACTTTTGCTGTCCTGGATGTAGTCGGAGGGCCCTCTTGGGGTTGTTGTTCCCCCTCCTACATGGTGGATGTGTTCTCTGTCCAGCATCTTCTCAGGTCCAGGGTCTTTCTTCATCGTCCCCCAGCATGGTGGATCTCTTTTCTCCCTTCTCCTTCCTTGATTCCTCACCCTGGAATTCTAAAGGTCCCACCTCTGTCTCACTGCCCAGCCATTGGCTGTTAGCATCTTTATTTAACAATCAGAACCAACTGGAGTCAGGATCTCCCAGTCTTACATGTGGCACGCTACAGTCTGGAAGCCCACATGCACGGCCATTCCGCCATACCCTAGGAAAACAAATTATACAAATGAGAAGTATGCTCCTTCCAATGTGGTGATTGTCGTAACCCCTGCCAGATTGAAGGTGCAGGAATGAAAAAGGTACCAATTAAAGGTACTAGGCCTTCCCTAAGCAGCAAGAAAAAAATTTTTTTTGGGGGGGGGCTATACAATAAGCAATCTGGGAGGTAGCAGAAGTGCATTTATCAATTCAAGTTCATCTTCCAATTAATCAATTTAAGTTCATCTTCCGAAACCAAACTCCCCTCCCTTAACGATTTTTACCCATGAAATCCCAAATAGCCAGACCGCCAGACCCACTCTTCTAAACCTGTGGAGAAAAACCACCCTAACTGATGGCCTGCCCAGAGACGACCCTCCCACCCCCCAAAACTCATGATCAATAATGTTTTGAACGAGCTCTCTAGCAGAACAGCTGTCCAGCTTGCTCCCTGAAAAAGCACAACTCAGGTCCCTGATGTCATCTCCTGCTGGGATGAAAAGCCTTTCATGATTCCGCACCCCTTTTCTTTGTCCAAGTGGTAGTCTCAGCGCTCCTTCTGTACAACGCCAGAATGTCAGCCATTGTATAGTCAGAACTATGGTCTAGTGGCAGGGCTGAGCAGTGAACCAAGTATCCCAGCATAGAAAACAACCAGCCATATATTCCAGCCCCAACAGGGCAGTGTAGGGCCTTCAGTTTCAGCACCACGGCCAGCACACAGACATACACTCTGCAGACAATATCCTTTACACTATTCACTTTGGGGATGCCTAGGCTATGAAAATCCTTTTCAGGGTGATGTATGTGGACACAGATGTAAAAACAAGCATGATTTTGCCTGATGTTTTCCAACACTGTTATCAACTGGTTTGGCGTTGGAGGCTGGGTTTGTAGCTCTGCTAACCCACAAGAGAAAGTTACAGACCACCAGGCTTTAACAAGACAATTAAGGGTGTAATTGAGTATGCTAGGAGGGTGACCAAAATCAGACTTAAGCCTGGGAAACTCTGGATGCAAGGGAGAGGAGGGATTTTAAACTCAAATCACATCTGGTACAGGTGTATTTCTTTGCACTCTAACCTCTGGTCTTGTAAAACCTCCCATAGGGAACCCCCTCCTAAGGAACAAAGTTGTTTTTATACACGGGGACCCTTTCTCAGCAAGGAAGGAGGGCCCTTTGGGTTTTGTAAAACACCTTTTCAGACGAGAAGCCATTTGTCTTCAGGAAAATATGGTTTCCAAGGTGCTTTGACCCTTCTTAAGTCATTCGTTTGCAGGCAAATGTGGTTCCTAAGTGGAGGAGGGGTGGGCTAGGACAACCTGACTGCTTCTAAGTCATTTCAACTTTGATCATCGTTAATAATTAAAAAATTATGCATTCTATTCATAAACATAGGTTTGATAGTGACAAAAAGTTTTGTTAGGGTTATTTATGGTCAGGGTTATTTACACATTAGACAGTTCGATGCACTAGTGCCTTTTTCCTTTCAACCTGCGAGATTTGAAATATAGAAATAATCTTGCTAGGTATTCAGTTTTTCTATCCTTGTCCTTAGTCTCTCAGGGTTATCCGTATTCTCCATGCTTCAATATATACATTGCAACTAAATTTTTTTTTTTTCCTTGTGAAATTTGTGTCGTAGTTTGGGTAACTATCGCTATGATCAAACACCATGGCAAAAGCAAAGGTTTGGGAGAAAAGAGTTTATTTGGCTCACACTTCCCACACTTGCATAGTCTATCAGTGAGGGAAGTCAGGACAGGAACTCTAACAGGGCTGGAACCTGGAGGCAGGAGCTGACACAGAGGCCATGGAGGGGTGCTGCTTACTGGCTTGCTCAGCCTGCTTTCTTTCTCAAACTCAGAACTGTCAATCCAGTGGTGGCCCCACCCACGATGGGCTGGTCCGTCTCCCATCAGTCACTGGCTGAGAAACTTCTCCACAGGCTTGCCCGGATGGAGCCCCATTTTAGAAAGGCATTTTCTCAGTTAAACTCCTCTCCTTTCAGACGACTTGAGCGTGTGTCAAGCTGACGTAAAATTAGCCACTACAATCTGTTACAACCTATTTCAGTGTTTGGAGAGAAGCTGCCTTTAAATTTGCTCTTAACCGAAGTACTGCTTTCATTCATAAAGTTTAAGGCAAGTCAAGCTGTTTCATTTCAGTTATCTCAGTGTGAGAAATACTTTTCTTCCGGGGGGGGGGAATATAAAACAATTGTTTTTTTCAAATTTAAATTATGAAAATGAAAGTCCAAAAAAGTTGAAAGTCAGGTCTAGGTTGAAAATTGTGTTTGATATTTAAAATATGCTTATGTGATGTTGAGTCTAAATATGTTAGTGTTTCACGGATGTTCTTCTTCTATTTCCTAGTAATGTTTTAAAGCTACAGCTAAATACATAACAGTGCACGATGCCCTTTTTAATGTGAACCTTTCATTTAAATTCTGCATCCTGATACTATTAGTGTCAAGTAAAACTGATAACTATATTCATAATCTCGTTCTTCCCGGACTTTGATGATCAGAGAGGAAGTGGAATTCACCCGTCTTATTACAATATTTCAAAACAATCTTCAGAGTTTCCTTTAGAAAAGTTTGCTTTCTGTCCATTTATTGCCTGTAATTTCCAAGAAGGTGGAGATAGAAAACACAGAGGGTGTGGCGGTGAGGAACTAGCCACACAAATCAAGACCATACCCCGGAAGATCTCCGTATCCTCTCCAGAGTGGTCCTCGTGAAGTGCTTTCTGTAGATTCTGATTGTAATTCTTTTTTTTTTTTATTTAATCTTTTTATTTGTTTACATTTCAAATGATATCCCCCTTCCCGGTTACCCCTCCACGAACCCGCCATCCCATCCCCTCTCTCTCCCCTCCCCTTTGCCACTGAGGGTGCTCCTTCACTCACTTGCCCACTCCCACCTCACTGCTCTAGCATCCCCCTACACTGGGGCATCAAGCCTCCACAGGACCAAGTACCTCGCCTCCCACTGATGTCAGATAAGACAATCCTCTGCTACATATGTAGCCAGAGCCATGGATTCCTCCATGTGTACTCTTTGGTTGCTGGTTTAGTCCCTGGGAGTTCTGGGGGTGCTGGTTAGTTGACATTGTTCTTCCTATGGGGTTGCATTCCCCTTCAGCTTTTTCAGTCCTTTCCCTAGCTCTTCTGTTGGGGTCTCAGGCTCAGTCCGACGGTTGGCTGTGTGATTTTAATTCTTACTTGAGGTTTTAGGTCTTTGGGGATAGTATCAGTATGGAACTGATGGGGTGTTCGCCATTGTGGCAAAGGATGAAAAGAGCAAAAGGTAATGTAAAACACATCTAAACATGCCATTTAATTGGTTTATAAGAACAAGACTTGCTAAATGAATTTATAATGGTCCAAGTAGAAAGCTGGTGTGTGTGTGTGTGTGTGTGTGTGTGTGTGTGTGGTGTCTGTGTGTTATGTAATAGCTAGCTTACTCTGAAGAGAGCTTGGCAAAATGAGGAAACATTTTACTTACTATTGGTTTCTTTTTACTTTCTGAAAATCTCATTTTTTCAATTTGATTAATATCTCAAAATTGCTCCTAACAGGCTTCTTAAAGAAGTGTCCTATTAAGCATTTGTTAACCCAAAATGACCTCTTACAGTGAAGCAGAGGGAAATATTAGGGTATCTACCCATTAAACTCCAAGTTCCATGTTAGCAGAACTTTGCCCCCCCCCCCGCTAGGAAGCCAATCAGAGGTTGTCTGTGCTTGCATACCAATTTTTGACTCATCCCACCTCCCTTGTTTATAGTGTAGCACCAAAGACATTTTTCTCCAAAGGGGAATTCTCCTGTGACTCTAACTTTCTAATCGTTTTGTCTATTGCTTAAAGCTCCCTCTGGTTCTATTAGTTAGTTTGTTTGTTTTTTGTATTGCTTTCTGGATACATACCTCAATTGTAGTACTTAACCACTTTCCAGAAAAACAAGCAAACACAAACAAAAACTAGGTTGTCTCTTGGAAACTTTGCTAGTTTTAAAGTTCTATTCAGCTGAAAGCAAAAACCCCACATAGACAGTGAAACCTTTCTTGGCAGAGGAGGAAGGCCAGGGTCCTTCTACATGTCTGTTGCCACTGATGCTTGGGAACCGGAGGCAGGATGACTGGGAGAGCCCAGGGGTTCCCTACCAGGCTGGGAACCATTGCAAGACCATGGAAAAGAGCCCCCTTAAGGCAGCATATCACCCAGACGTGGTGGGTCAAAGAGCAACATGTGCTCCTAACAATGACAGATGTTAGTTGTTTTGAAGGTACATCTCCTTTTAAATGTAGAAATATTTTCATAATTACAAACTATAAGGAAACCCCTAATTTTCCCATAGCACAAAGATCATGCTGGGTATGTTAAAGATGTTGATGCATAAAGCTACAAACTCTTCTAAGTGCAGAAACGTTTTGAAGCAAATTTACCTTAGAAACATTTTTGGAGTTGTGCTTTAAAAAAATAAAAAGATTTGGGATTTGCTTGAAATGTTCTGAGTTAAATTTTGTAACTGGGAAAGATGCTAGATTATTTCCTTACATACTAAATGTGTTCCTCATTTTATTTTTAACTGAGTGTTTTACAGAAATGAGTTTTTAAAAGTTTAAAATGAGCTATTTATGAACTATTTCCATTAATAGACAGAGAGAGAGAGAGAGAGAGAGAGAGAGAGAGAGAGAGAGAGAGAGAGAGAGAGAGAGAGAGAGAGAAAGAGAACATAGATGTTTAGAATTTTGGTTCAAATTGTCTTCAAAGAGTGAATGCTGGGTAGTACACAAAGTCTCCCAGAGACTGCAGCCCTGCTTGTGAGCTACAGTACACAGTCAGAAATATAACCTCTCTTCTATTAGATTGAGTGCATCTGGTTTTACATTGAGGTCTTTGAACCACCAGGACTTGAGTTTCACGCAGGGTGATAAATATGGAAATATGGATCAGTTTGCATTTTCTACACATAGACATCCAGTTAGATGAGCACTGTCTGTTAAGGATGCTTTCTTTCTTTCTTTTTTTTTTTTTTCAATGTATGGATTTGCCTTCTTTGTCAAAAATAAACTTTGTGTAGGTATGTGGGCTTATTTTGGTGTTCTCTAATCAACTCCATTGACCTATTTGTCTGTCTCTATACCAATACACTGCAGTTTTTATTCCTATTGCTCTGTAGGACAGCTTGAGGTCAGGGATGATGATACCTCCAGAAGTCTTTTATTGTACAGGATTGTTTTAGCTATCCTGGTTTTTTTTTTTTCCATATGAAGTTGAGAATTGTTCTGTCAAGGTCTGTAAGAATTGGGTTGGAATTTTGATGGGAATTGCATTGAGTCTGTAGATTGCTTTTGGTAAGATGGCCATGTTCACTATGTTAATCCTACTGATCCATGAGCATGGGAGATATTTCTATCTTCTGTTCTTTCTTCATAGTCCTCAAGTTCTTGTCATGTAGGCTTTTCACTTGTTTGGTTAGAGTTACACCAAGATATTTTATATTATTTGTGGCTATTGTGGAGGATGTTGTTTTCCTAATTTCATTCTAAGCCCATTTGTGTAAAGGAGGGCTACTGACTTTTTTTTTGAGTTAATTTTGTATCCAGCTACTTTGCTGAAGGTCTTTTTCAGCTGTAGGAATTCTCTGGTAGATTTTTTGGTGTTATTATGTATTCTGTCATATCATCCACAAATACTTTGAGGTCCTCCTTTCCAATTTGCATCCTCTTGATCTCCTTTAGTTATCTTATTGCTCTAGCTCGAACTTCAAGTACTATATTGAATAGATAGGGGGAGAGTAGGCAGCCATGTCTTGCCCCTGAAAGTGGGGAATATCCCTGAACTCATTGGTATAGGAGACAACTTCCTGAATAGGACACCAATGGCCCAGTCTCTAAGATCAACAGTTGATAAATGGGACCTCATGAAACTAAACATTTTCTGTAAGGCAAAGAATACTGTCAACCGGACAAAATGGCAGCCTACCCATTGGTAAAGGATCTTCACCGACTCTACATCTGACAGAGAGTATCCAAAATTCATAAAGAACTCAGGAAGTTAGACCAACAATCTACACAATCCAATGTAAAAAATGAGGTACAGAGCTAAACAGAGGATTCTCAACAGAGGAATCTTGAATGGCTGAGAAGAACCTAAAGAAATGTTCAAAGTCCTGAGTCATGAGGGAAATGCAAATCAAAATAATCCCAAGATTCCATCTTACACATGTCAGAATGGCTAAGATCAAAAACTCATGTGATGGCACATGCTGTGAAGGACGCAGAGCAAGGGGAACACTCCTCCATTGCTGGTGGGAGTGCAAACTTGTACAATCACTGTGGAAATCAATTTGGTGGTTTCTCAGAAAACTGGGAATAGCTCTACCTCAAGACACAGTTATACCCCTCCTGGGCATGTACACAAATGATACTTTACCATACCACAAGGACAGTTGCTCAACTATGTTCATCAACTAGATGTCCTCAACTGAATAATGAATAAAGAAAATATGGCGCATTTACACAATAGAATACTATTCAGCTGTTAAAAACAAAGATATCGTGAAACTTACAATGAATGGAACCTGAGAATAGCATCCCGAGTGAGGTAACACAGTTCCAGAAAGACACATATGATGCGTATTGACTCATAAGTGGACATTAGCCATAAAGTACAAGAGAAACATGTTGCAATCCACAGACTCAAAGAAACTGGGTCATATGGAGGTCCAAAGAGAAGATGCGTAAATCTAACTCAGGAAGGGAAACTAGTTATCTAAGCTAGATGAAGAGAGGGAACTGGGTAGGAGGAGGGCCTGAGGAGGGGAGCAGGGATGGCCATTGTGTGTGGGGAGAAGGGGAGTGAAGAAGGACTGGGAGTGAGAATGGAAATGCGGGGTATCTCTAGTGACTAGCTAGAAGCCTGAGATGCGGAGAATACACGGAGTCTATGGTGGTGACCCCAGCTGAGATTCCTACCAGAGGGAGATATGAGGCCTAAAGTAGCTACCTCCTGTAGCCAGGAAGGATTTCCAGAAGAGGGAGGGGGAACATCAGTCCACCCAGAAAACCTTCAACCCAAAATTTGCCCTGATGTGCAGGGATAAATATAGAGCAGAGACAGAGTGAACAACTAGCCAATGACTGGCCCAACTTGAGCCCCATCCATGTGAGAGAGCCAACTCCTGATGCTGTTAATGATACTCTGCTATGCCTGCAGACGGGAACCTAGCATAACTGTCTCCTGAGAGGCTTCATCCAGCAGGAGATGGAGCAGATGCAGAGACCCACAGCCAAACACCAGGTGGAGCCCAGGGAGTCTTGTGGAAGAGTGGGGAATAGAAGTGAGCAAGTCGGAGGGGTTCAAGGACACCACAAGAAGACTAGAGAGTCAACTAACCTGGGGCCATGGGGCTCACAGAGCTGGAGCCTGCCAGGGCACATGCAGGAGCTGGTCCTAGGCCCCCTACACACTTGTAGCAAATGTGCACCTTGGTCTTCACGTGGGTCCTCTCACAAGTGGAGTGGAGGCTGTCTCCATCTCTGTTCCTTGACATTGGATTCCTTCCTCACCTACTTGCTCTGTCCGGTTGGGTCTCAGTGGGGAGAGGATGTGCCTAGACCTGCTGGGACTAGATGACTTAGGGTGGGATGATACCCAAGGGGGGGGTCCCCTTCTTTTTGGGAAGGGGAGGGAGGGACAATAGAGGGGAGGAACTTGTTAGGATAGGACTGGGAAGAGAGGAGCGAGGGGGTCTATGATTGGGGCATAAAGTGAATTAAAAATTCAATAAATAAATAAAAAAAGAAGAGATATAACCTTGTATTTTATTTATTTATTTATTTATTTATTTATTTTTGGTTTTTCGAGAGACAGGGTTTCTCTGAGTAGCCCTGCCTGTCCTAGAACTCACTCTGTAGACCAGGCTGGCCTCGAACTCAGAAATCTGCCTGCCTCTACCTCCCAAGTGTTGGCATTAAAGGCGTGCACCACCACTGCCTGGCAACCTGGCATTTCTTAAAGTAAGTTGCCTGAAAATTATCAGGATTTCAAATCCTTGATAATATGATAGGAGACCAAGTTAATCTTGCTTTAATTTTAATCTTTCTATCTTACAGTGGAAGTGATTTTTTTTTTTTTCCACAAAGATGTAAGTGCTGAGTTCTAATTGATAGGCGGTAAGATTCATGATTTTTTTAAAAGTCCAGGTGAGTGAATTTTGACAAGTGATCAACACCACAGCCAGACTCCTGCCTCAGTCTTTTGCCTCTAGACATGCAGTGTTAAGTTCCTGCAGCAGTTGCTAGCGACCTCCAGCCTCTGGGCCTATCACCTTTTCAAAGACCTCAAGAGACATCCATCTAGAATGCCCATCTCACCAAAGTGCTTTTCCCTTCTCTATGATTTCCCTATATCTCAGCAACCTCATCACCATTCTGTCATCGTCTGGGCTGGTTAGCTTTTTTGTTAACTTGACACTAGCTAAGGTCACCTGAGATGGAACCTCAAGAGAGAGAATATGTCCATCAAATTGATCTTTAGCCAAGTCTGAGTCATTTACTTGATAGACGATTGATGTACGAAGGCTCGCCTCACTGTGGTAGCACCATCCCCGGGCAAGCAGTCCATGGGGTGTGTAAAATAGGTAACTGACTAAAATAGGAACCGGGCAAGCCAGTTCATCCTTCCCTCATGCTTTCTGCTTTAGTCCCTGCCTATAGGTTCCTGCATTGAGTTCCTGGTTTGACTTTCTTCAATGACCTATGACATGGGAGTGTTTGGTGAAATAAGCCCTTTTCATGCCAGGTTTGGTCATGGCTTTTTATCACTGCATTAGGAACCAGACTCAGACATATTCTTCAATAGTTTCGTATTTTATTTACCTTTTCCAGTGGGTGTGCTAACAAACAGGCCTTAGCTTTTTCTCTTGATGACAGCAGCCCCTTGCATCAAGATTTTATAGCAGGGTGGCTACCACAGTTAGTCTGAACCGATTTCAGATCTCAGTATGTGATCAGCTGAGGGAACGCACTGTTGTCTTGGGACCGCCTATCCACCCTGGGAGACCTAGTGATGGTGGAGACCTAGTGATGGAGACCCTTCCACTATGTAGTTCCCTCCCTGCAGCACAAGGCTTCCTGGGCTGTAGGGACAGAGATACTCAGTTGAGTCCCTATCCCTACTCTTTTGGGTTGTAGCTAACACTTTGGTCCATGGCATCACAGTCAGAACAAGACCCATGGTGCTGCCCAACTGAAAAAAGCTAGGAGACCTCTACCACAGAAGCCAACAGTTGTTGAATGTCTACAGACTTATATATATATAGTTTTGGTATTTTCAAACATTTATTTAATTTTTCTTTTTTGAGAATTTTATACATGAGTATCATATTTATATCATTTCCACATCTCCCCTCTCCCTACTCCAACTTCTCCCATACCCCACCACCTCCTTCTCAAATTATCAACCTTTTACTCTTTAAGTATTATTTTTACAACTAGACATGTGTATGTGTACACGCATGTGCACGTGTGGATAGACCTGTTGAGTCTTTAGTATTGCTTATATGTCTACATGTGTAGGGGTGACCATTTGGGAATCGATAACCTATCAGGGGCTCGCCCCGTGGAAGACTGATTCTTTCTCAGTAGGCATTAATTGCGTGCTCCTCTTCATCAAGGGGTGGTACCTTGTAAGAGTTCCCCCATTTATATGGACATATCAACTGGTGTTGTCATTGGGCAGTCTTGTTGAGGTGGCCATGATGCTAAGATTTTAAGGGTCCAGCTCTTTGTCCTTCGGGCTGGTTGCTAGTGACTTATTTTTATGGCAAGCAGCCCGTGGCCTGGGTATGTCTATGTGAATGAGCCTGCTGGACCATCAGGATTTGAATTTAAGATGTTTTGGACTCACCATTGTTGCTCCCTCGTGTGCAGATTAACCATGTAATAGTGAGCTAGTAAACTGAATAAGTCAATTACAGGAGATGGCTCAGTCTTGTTCAAAACTTACTAGTGAAAAATGTAAAAAAACAAACAAACAAACAAAACAAAACAAAACAAAAAAACCCCAACCAAACCTGTCACCCATGGGATGAACCAATTCATGCTACTGTAGGGAGGGCATTTGAGAACAAATTAATTGCTCTGCTTTTAGTTAATCAGAATTTATCCTGATGTCTATCCTTACAAAAAAAAAAAAAAAGAGTTCCTTTTAATAGAAAGGGTTTGTGGACTGGAAATATATGGGGAGTAGGCTAGAAAATGTGACCTGATCCAGTGTAACTTCTGTAGGTAACTGCGGCCTATTTTACAGGGATTTTTATGGTAAGTAGTATGGTCTAGCCACAGCCATGAGTGACACATTACACTCTCACAATGACATAAACACCAAGAGGCTTTAGCTTTCAAGAAGCCTCGGCAGAAGATGTATCCCATCTGACAGAGTACACTTGCAGTAAAGTATGAGATTGTGACTTTAACACTTTCTTATTTTCTCTAGCATTGAGAGATGTGTTCTGGCAGCTGAAAAGGTGACTTTCGAGTCTGCTGTTTTGAAATGCTTCTTATGTAGAAGGTTAATTACCATTGCACCGAGTTTGCAACATGAAATTGGGACTTGGGATGACATCACTCCGTGTGATAAGGACAAGGGAAGAGGTGCTGAGCCAAGTATGTTTTTTGCGTGGTCGCTAACAAAACAGGTCCAAGGGCTGGTGAGTTATTAATGAGATTTCTGGAGAAGCAAGGGACCTGGGTTTTAATTTGTGGTACCCACTTAAAAAGCAAGGCCCACCCATGTGTGTCTCCCAGTGCTGAGAAGGCAGATGCTGCCAGCTAGAATATCCACATGGGCAAACCTCAGGGTCAGGGAGAAATCATGTTCAAAAAATGAATTAAAGAGCAGTTTGAAAAATAAAGAGGACGATAAACATCAATCTCTGACCTGTAAAAGCATACTGGCACATGTGCACACACAGAGACACTGTATTACACACACACACAGACACACACACACACACACACACACACCCCTAGAACAAGTCCAGTATTCCAAAATGCTCTCAGAACCATGTAGCCTCAATACATTTGCACTTACATGGGTACAGAAGTGTCTGGCAAAGTCAGACTGATGAGGTCAGGTTTAAGGAAATTGAGGAAGGTTATGTGGGATGTAATCCAGTGTCAAAGAAGCCCTTGGAGGAGGAGAATGGAAAATTCTTGCTATTGTGGCCCTTCAAGGCCACTGTGGCACACTGGTTTATAGTTTAGGAGTTACCTAACCTGAGAGAAAGTGAGGCTGTGGTTTTCTCATTGCTAACTCTTTATTTGCAACATACCTGCAGATGTCCTATCTGGGGATGACTTTGCAGCCTTGTTCTTCTGTTTCCATTCTTTGGAATGGTCACGCGGAGGACTGCTGCTGTCAATAGAGAGTGGTTCATCTTTTGAGCCGAGCTTGAACTTTGGTGCTCTTGCTGCAACCAGATATCGATCGCAGCCTGGGGTGCTTGCCCCCTTCTCTTCTAAGGTCTGGTAGTGATTGCCTTCTACTGTTAACAAGACCAAAATGCACGCCTTTCCTTGAGCACAGCTCTCAGTGATCCACGGCTCTGCCCAGTAGATTTTTCTCTATCTCCCTTGTACTGTGAAATCCCCCACTATGTCGTCTCTAACCATTGGACTATTATTACCCAAGTATAGAAGTTTAAATTTCATGGTGGACTGGTAGGTCGTCTTCTTTTTTTTTTTTTTTTTTGGTTTTTCGATTTTTCGAGACAGGGTTTCTCTGTGTAGCCCTGGCTGTCCTGGAACTCGCTCTGTAGACCAGGCTGGCCTCAAACTCAGAAATCTGCCTGCCTCTGCCTCCCAAGCGCTGGGATTAAAGGCGTGTGCCACCGCTACCAGGCCTGGTGGGTCTTCTTAAAACTTTCTTTTGGAGGTGGCATATAGTGACTTCCATCCACATTTCATTAGCCGAAGTAACTTCCCAGGCTCTGCTTTATTTCAAACAAGGGAAGGAAATTATATCCCTACTATATTTTCCAAAGTGGGGGAGCTAGAAATTGTCTCAGTATTAGCTCCCCAGTACTGATATGTGCACCTCCCAATGTTTAAAGACTTACATTTTTCAACGCATACACAGATTTGAAGACTCATCAAATAGACTCTTGAAACTTCTAATGTTACAGATTGTTTTTAAAGTCGACCCGAGACCACAAATACAATGATGTTAATCTTTTTGACCCAGGCTCAATTAGTAAAGTCTGTCCATTGTGAGCATGTAGAGCTCAACGAAGACAGCCTGCGCTCATTTGTTTCTTTTCTCCAATATTTTAGATTGATAAAGTTCAGACATGCAGACAGCTTGAAATGATTTAATGTTGAAAGAACATTCATCGATTGGCTAGGTTCTACCAATGAATACTTTCTAAACTTATTTTATCACATATCTACCATCTATCCATCTATCTGCCTGTCCATCATTCTGTCTAGTTTTCAATGAATTCCAAAGTAAGTTCCAGAAATCAATATATGTCCCCCTACACTCGCCAGCACGCTCACATTAAGTGGATTTCCATACCTATTTCTGGTCATTCCCACTGGAACCCAGAAAGTCATCAGCATTACCATTCAGTGGGTTTTGATAAATGCTTTATCTACCTGCACCACTTGTTTAAGGTACAAAGAATAACTGCCGCCCTTGAATATTCCCCCTTCTCCTTCATAGTTGTGGTGGTCTGAATAGGTTTGGCACCCGTCAATTCATGTGATTCAATGTTTGGTCCTAGAGAATGGCACTATTAGGAGGTGTGGCCTTGTTGGAGTAGGTGTGGCCTTGTTGGAGGAAGTGTGCCACTGTGGAGGTGGGGCTTTGTGATCTCCTATGCTCGAGCTCTGCCTAGTGTGGACTCTGACCCTCCTCCTGGTTGCCTGAAGAGGAGGCAGATGGTTATCCCTGCAGATGCAGATGTAGAACTCTTGGCTCCTTCTCCAGCACCACGTCTGCCTGCACTACTGCCGTGCTTCCTGCCATGATGATAATGGACCGAACCTATGAATGTTTGCCTTTATAAGAGTTGCCTTGGTCATGGTGTTTCTTTACAGGAATAAAATCCTAACTAAGATAATAGTAAACTATCTTTTGGCTCTACTTCCTGCCCCTGAGAACTATCAGTCACCTGAACTTTTTTCTCCATACACTTTGTTTTGCCTTGTTGGGGATTTAGTATAAATGAAATGCTTTCATACCGGGCTTATTCCTTTGTATGAGGCTTAGCCTGCTCTGAGACTCACCTATTGTGCCCAGAACACGTTGGTTAGTGTCTCTTTCTTACTGCACAGCACTCTGCTGCACACTAGACTTTTTCATTATTAATGCACTCGGGTCCTCTTCAGACTTTAGCTCTTTGAAAATAGTTCCTAATTCATTCTTCTTAGGAAAATCTACGACTTCTTTTGCCACATTTTCTATTCCCTTAAGGAAATATCTGAGATTTGGAATCAGGTATGGTACATGCCTGTGATCCTGGCACTGGGTGGGTAGAGGAAGGAAGGTCTTGCTTTGGAGGACCACTTTGGCTACATAGTGAGACCCTGTCCCAAATAAAACAAAATGGATGTGTGTGTGTGTGTGTGTGTGTGTGTGTGTGTGTGACAGACAGAGAGAGAGAGAGAGCAAGAGAGTGAGAGTGAGTAAAAGAGAGAGAGAGACAGAGAGAGGGAGAGAGAGACAGGGAGAGGGAGAGGGAGAGAGAGATAGGAAGAGAGAGAATGAAGTAAACATCTACAATTATGAGTTCTGAGTCATGGGTAGGCCTTTATAGTTACCAGGCGTCTTCAAGGGAGCTTCAGGGGTATGTGTGAACACTTGTACATGTGTAAGTATGGGCACATATGTAACTGTGAGAAGTAGCTTATCAGATTGGTTTATAAGAACAGGAGCGGCACCATAACCAAAGCAACGCTTATTAACAATTTAACAACATTTAATTGGGGCTGGCTTACATGTTTGGAGGTTCAGTCCACTATCATCATGGTGGGAAGCATGGCAGCATCTAGGCAGGCATGGTGCTGGAGGAGCCGAGAGATCTACATCTTGTTCCAAAGGCAAACAGAAGACTGTCTTTCAAGCAGCTAGGTGGAGGGTCTCAAAGCCCATCCCCATAGTGACACACTTCCTCCGACAAGGACACGCCTCCCAACAGTGCCACTCCCTATGGGTCAAGCATATTCAAACCACCACAGAGGCTGAAGGTTCTGGAGTCTGACATTTACTGGCCGCCATGGCAGCAGCTCAAACTGTACGTGCTTAGGAAGAGAACAATGCTGATTTAGGCATGTTTCTTTTTAATTCTGCCTTTGATTGCATCTGGGCTCCCAGCCCACTGGACAGTGCCACACATCTTCAGAGCAGATCTTCCCAACCTCATCCTCTCACATGCATGGCGGTCATTGATGGAATGCCCTTGTGGGCACACTCAGAAGTGTGCTTTGATGAGTGCTTTATAAGTGGGTCTATTTGGCCAAATTATCAACCCAGAATAACCATCATGCTTAAGCTTATTTGTATACATATGCATGTGTATGTGAAGGTATGCATGTACATGTGTGTGTCTTGCTAGTCTTAAATCATACTGAGATTCTATCAGTGTGAGCATTCTGTTTCCCCATCTTCTCCCCTACATTAAGTGCTGCCAATAATTTGATTTCTAGCTGTTTTGCCGCGCATATGTAGGCAGATTGCTGTGGTTCCACTCTGCACACATCTGACATGAATTCTCGCACAGTTCTTTCTGCATCTTTTGGCTGACATCCGATTTCTCTTTGATAAACATTTACTTTGATATTTTGCTTGGACAGGGTAATTTTTTTCTTAATTATTAAGTTGTATCTCTTTATAATTCCTGTATGCATTTGTCAGAGATATGTTTTACAGACATTCTCTTTCTCGAAAGGATGTCAGCCATCAAAATTCTCTTGGTATTATTTTTGGAAGAACAAAAGCTTTTACATTTCAGTTATCGTTTTTTTTTAAAAGAGGAATCAGCCATTCTCATGACACAGATATATCCTGTATTTTCTTCTCAAGTTCTTTCAAAAATAATATGTAACTTTCACATTCCAGCCTACAGCCTACCTTAGATGATTTGTATGTGTGTAGTGTGAGCCAGGGCTTGATAGATGTACATTGTTTTCCTTGCCCAGCTGTTGTATTATGCTGTTGTCTGAAACTCCCTTCCTCTAGCATTGCATTGATGAGTCTAGGTTTTGAACATTACATGGCAACATGACATGTACTCCACGTTAGGCATGAGCCCCAGGCTCTCCCAAAATATAAATATAATTTTTAAAAAGTTAAGAGGTTTCTAGAATCATGACATGGGTTGTGAAGAATCCATATGTGAGTTTGGGGAGCACTGACATCTGAAAAATAGGAATTTCTTGATTCATGCCTATAGTATCTCTCCAGATTTAGAATCTTTTAAAATTTGGTCCAGGCAATGGTCTGTGGCATGTGGCCTCAGAATACTGAAGTATCTGGCTTGTGCCTTTGCTTGCTTACCACAGTTGAGTTCTTCAGAGTTCTATCTAAGTTGCTTCAAATCTGCCCCATTTGCTCATGTTTCAGGGATCGACACTGATGTGGGAAAAGCGTATGCCTAGAATTTCAGCATCTTCTCTGGGTCCATCTTTTCTCTGTCCTCCCTCCTCACTGGGCAGAGGCTGCGGTACCTTGAAATCCCAACCCCTGCTTTTGTGGATCAGCAGGAGACTCATTTCCTAGAGTACAGACACTGGGTATGAGTATGTCACTGACAGGCTCAAAGTGCCGAGTGGGAGTTCAGTCAGTGCTGGCCCAGCTTCAACTGTCAGCTCCGGAGAGTATGGGTGCCTTAGTCTGCTTGCTAACATACCCATGCAATTTAAAACAGACTCTAGACTCAGTAGTGGTCATCTGTGGGGCCAGTCAGACCTGTAGGATGTTACCAGAAGAAGCCAGTTAATCTGGTTCAGATATCTAAGCTTTACTAATTTAACTCTTGACTTTAGTCTCGAGAAACAGATTTATTGCAACTTACTAAACAGAAGTTCTCTCCATGTAGGTGAGGCACATCTGTCACTACAGCATTTGAGAGTGAATAAACAAGCAGACTTACTGACCAATAGACAGACTGACAGACAGACAGAAGCAGCCCCCAAATCCTCAAAAATACCCAAATCAGAAATTCTATACCCATGTGTTAATTTCTTAATTTACTGATTTTAATAGATAGCTATATATCCCATAATAGGGAGACCTGGTGCTTCCTTGACCCCCAAATCCAGTGAAACCCTCAGCTGGATGCGCCTGTGGGAACGTGAACTCTGATTCTTAATCCCCTTCCTTAAGATTTCTGTGTCTACATTTGGTCCATGGTTTCTTTTCTGGATCGTCTCTCCTGCATTATTTACTTATGTTGTTTCGAGGATCTCGGTGTGATATAGAAATTCTTGTTCATTTATTTATTTTTTTTATCTTTCTCCCCTTGCTGTAAATTGGAGGTCTCATATATGTGGAAGGCTTAAGGAGCAATGTTTATACACCATTTCTATTTCTATTAATTGCATCACAGTTTACATCTCTGAGACTCAGATGCTGCAAGGCAGCCGATGTCCTCTCTGTGTTACTTTCCTCCTCTGCGTCTCCTCATTTTCCATTTTTGTTTCCTTTGACACCACTATATTCTTGACATCCTGGGAAAAGAAATGAGAATTTATTTCAAGCATGACCTCACAATGACTCTTGTCATATTCATTCCATCACACCCTTAGCTACTTTATACACCGCAAAGACAAACACTTTCTTGGTGGCAAGTGTTTTAGGAGTTTAGTGTACATTTATTTCCTAAATATTATGGGTAGACTGCATTTCTTCCTAAAGCATTTCTTTTTTTTTT
>NW_022196909.1:36509233-36514357 GCF_008632895.1 Mastomys coucha
TTTTTTTTTTTTTCGTATTTCAAAAAAAAATTTAATCTGGCTAAATAGCTCGCAAAAGACTTTGAACTTTAGAAATACACTATCAATCTAACAGATTATTTCCTGGAAGAGAGATTTTGATGAAATAAATCTTGAGTGAGACTTGGAATGAGTTTCTGTTGCTTTACACAGTGATTCTCATGTCACGGTGTGTCCTGCCATTCTGTGTGGCACATGTGGCCCTCTCAGCTTAAGATGTATGCATGCACCTATGCATCTGGTGTTAATGGAGAGCTTGAAGCATAGACTCAATGAAGAGTTCGAGATTTAAAGTTCCCAATCATTGCACGACTTTCCCTGGGACAGGAGAATAATCTTCTGTTTACCTCAGGCAGGTCACCTACAACAAACCCAAGCAAAGACTCTGCTCAAGGATAGCTATGACCAAGGTGTCTACTGCCATTGGCTCTTGGGTACATGGGTGACAATACAGAGACGTATTGTAGAAATTGTTTTAAATCACAGCCCGAGGTTTCTACTCCACCTTGGTTATTCAGTTCCCAGATAAAAAAACACACTCCCAGTCCTTATATTTTTACAATAAGTCTTCAGCAGCACAATTGCTTGGCCGTTGTCTACCCTCCATGCTGTTAGAATCCACTTTCCTATCAATACCCTGAGTTATCACTTAGTATTTACTATGTTCTATCTGGGGTTGGCTAACACACTCCCCACCGATATTCCTCAATTATTATTTACTAAAATCTGCATTCCATCTTTGTTGTCCTAGACCCAGTGGGAGTGGGGGGAGGGGGCTGGGGCCGCTTTTCCCCAGCTCTTACATGTTAGCTGTCTCTGTCCTACAATTCTCAGGTATGGTAACTTTCCTGGCATGGGGACTCCTCTTTTCTTCTCTTCCCTAGTCCCTTGCCCAGGAATCTGTCTCCCTGCCCAGCCATTGGCCACTGGCAACTTTATTTACCAATCAGAACCAACAGGGGAGCAGGGACCCTCAGCGTCTTCTATGCAGATATGCGGATTCCCGTGTAATTTTGGGGACCACATTAACATAATATAAGTAGCATTAGGCCAAACTCACAACACCTAACAGCCACTTCAGTGTGGTAGCTCAGGAGCATAGACTTCCTAAAGCCCTCTGGAGGGCTTGCAGGCAGCAATCCCGTGGCTCTTCCCCTACAACGGTTGTTGATTGCTCGGACAACCTTGGAGAAGAGGCAGTGATCTGGAAGTTTTATGAGCTTGTACCTTCTGCAGCTTCTTGAGCTCCACCATCCCTCCCATCTCCCTCCAGGAGGGAAGGTTTTAATTTAGGTGAAAGATCCATACGGCTTGTTCTACCTCCTCTTTCATCCTCTAGGAAGGTGGGGTTTTCCTGGTCGCTCTGTCAAAACAATTGAGTGATTATAGTTCTGTGCTTGATCCCTACTGGATTTTAATTCATGGAATTGCTGGACACTAAGATAAGATCTAGTAAAGAGTAAAAGAGGTTGATTGTAGCTCCTTTGCTCTGGATTACTGTTTACGGGTATACTTGCTGAGACCCTAGTGGGACATTTGCTGGTGGCCCTCATTGTGCCCAAGTACCACAGGCAGTTTGGGTCCAGTTTGAGCGGAAGCAGTTCTACCAAAGATGAAACTACTGGATCCCGTGTTCTAAAAACTAGTTTCTCTGAGCATATACGGGCTGGTCCGAGCCTCCCGGCACATACATAGCAGAGAACTGTGTAGTCTGGCCTCAGTGGGAGAAGATGCACCTAAACCTCAAGAGACTTGAGGCCATAGGGAAGGGGGTTTCTTGGTGGAGGGGAGGGGGAACACCCTTTCAGAGGCAAGGAGGGAGGGAGAATCAGATGAGAAACTGTAGGAGGGGGGACCGGAAGAGGGGGAGGAATGGCTGGAATATAAACAAATAAAATAACTACACAGATTCCTGCTTTGAACAACTCTTCCAAAGTGATGGTCTCTGTGTGTTGCAAAGATTGTTTTAATTATTTTATTTGTGTGTGTGTGTGTGTATGCCACTTATGTGTAGGTGCCCATGGAGATTAGAAGAGGGCATTAGATCTCCAGGAGCTGGATCTACATGCAGTTATGAGCTGCCTGACATTAAGTGCTAGGAACTGAAGTCTGGTCCTCTGGAAGAGCAGCATAAGCTCTGTCACTGAGGGCATGGCTCTTCTGCAGTGTTGTCTACTAACAGTGTTGCACAGAGAATACACAGAAGAGACTCAGGTACATAGCCTCAACCCATACCATCCTCTGTCCTTCATCTTTCAGGGTCTTCATCCCTAGTCTCTTTGTGGAATACCTGTGCTTGTAGAGTGAAGGTTCTTGTGCTCCCCCCACCCCCAAGGTATTCCAGACTACTGGGACTGTAAGAGACTGATGAAGGCTAGACAACTGATTTTTAACAAATGGTCATTTCCTGCAGTTGAAGATGGATTAGCTGAACCTGTTGGTTTATGTCTGCGGTGTTTCATAGGATTCTGGAGGGATCCTTTCAGGTAGCAGGATAAACTTTTCTCACACATCTTAATCACGTGGACCAAGCTTTGCATATGCTTGTCTGCCATTGCCCTGTGTTGTCAGGAACCCTGGAGTTGTGCAAGTGATGGCTGGGTGCTCATGCTACAGCACTCTGCCTTGTTTTTTTTTTTTTTTTTTTTTTTTTTAAGATTTATTTATTATTATAGCTAAGTACACTGTAGCTGTCTTCAGACACACCAGAAGAGGCCCTCAGATATCATTACAGATGGTCGTGAGCCACCATGTGGTTGCTGGGATTTGAACTCAGGACCTTTGGAAGAGCAGTCAGTGCTCTTAACTGCTGAGCCATCTCTCCAGCCCCTGTCTTGTGTTTTTAATGTTAAAGGGACCAGCCTTCGCAACAGAGCAAAAGGTGCACATTGTTTGACATCTTATTCTTTGCTCTGCCCACATTTCCCAAGGTTATGGTCTTCATTCTACTCCCTCAGTTTAAATATTACAGGTAATGATTGTGTTATTGAACAGAAGGTACTAGGGCAAGGCACTGTCATAAGTGGTAACAGACAACATGCTAAGTGCAGTAGGAGCTAGGCATTGTATTAACTGCTAGCACTAGGGGCTACATGTTATAGTAAATGCTCAAACGAGGCGTTAGATTTCCTGCCAAGTGCTTGCATTCTTTACTGCACAACATGCTAAGGGCTAAGTCTAGATAGTACTCACTGTGCTAAGTGCTCAGACTAGGTACTAGGCATTGTGCTGAGTGCTGACACTAGGTATTAGGCATTGCACTACATTCTAAAAGTGGCCCTTAATTTTATGCTTCCTTATGAAGTAAATGGATTTGATCACTATCTTCACAATGCACAGAGACCATCACTTCCGAAGAGTTGTTCATAGCAGGAATCTCTGTAGTTATTTTCAGAAGGGGAGACACTTCCCATGGGAAGCAGTTAAAGGAGCTGGTGGCCATCCGAATCTGTGTTCTGCTTGTTGAGGCTGTACTGCTGGACGCATCAGGGATGAATGTGAGGGCCAGCCTGGAAGCTGTTATCTGTGCCAGCCAGTAGCAGGCTTATTTGTTTCATGTTGGGGGGGAGGAGGGTGGGAATTGACAGAGCACGAGACAGGTTAGTTCTAGAATGAGACATTAGCTCCGAAAATGCAATGACTTTCTATCACCCGTACCTTTTCATAACAGTGGATGGAAATGGGCTGTCACTACTGATGTATGGGACATTATCACCGTGCCATACAGTGTCTGTGGGATCCACGGTGATGTAATTTACTTCTTCATAGTTTCACAAGAAATCACTTGACTTCTGGGTTGCCACTAATTAAAATGGAGCCAGAGTGGAAATTATTTTGCAGGGCAATTTGTCTGTTATGTGTCAAACGGATGGTATGGACCCTGAAAATAAAGTCTTTTAACATTACTCTTCTTGGAACAGTTTTTCCTTGTAATGTCTTTAATGGTGTGACTTTTTTTTTTTTTTTTGAAGCAGAAGGAATATTTATGTGTACCTTCAAGCTGGGAGTTATTTTGGTCGCATGAAAACTTTTGAAAAGCTTTGATGGTGTTTTATCAGATGTTTCTAAAATTTGTATTCTTCTTAAGTGGAAGCTTGTAGGTCATTCTGTACCAAGCCGTTTGAGAAATCTGGTGCCCCCTTTGGAGTTGGTGTCACGTGACACTGCTTGCAGCCCCGAAGCTCGTCACGTGACACTGCTTGCAGCCCTGAAGCTCGTCAGAAACCCGAGGGCACAGGGAGAGTCTGATTTAACATTTTACTTAACAGGTTCAGGACATTAACCTGAACACTATAGACAGCTAAATCTCAGGAATCCACTAGGCGTGTAGTAGCCTGAGCATTATGTATATGCATATATATACATAAAATAAAAGTATATATATATATACTATATATTATTTATGCATTATATATGTATTTATTATATGGCTGTATGTATTATATATGTATGATGTACACGAATTATATATGTATAATATATGTTTATTATATATTATACATATGTACATATGTATATTATATATACTATATACTATATGTATTATATATATGTTAAATATATTTTTAAATATCAGGGACCTGTTAGGCATATCTATAGCAGTGACTCTCAACCTGTGAGTCATGGCCCCTTTGGGGGAATCACATATCAGATATCCTGTGGATAGTATATATTTACATTCTGATTCAAAACAGTAGCAAAATTACAGTTACCAAGTAGCAACAAAATAATTTTATAATGGGGGGGAGGGACCACAACATGAGGAACTGAATTGAAGGATCTTAGCATTAGGGAGGTTGAAACCACTGATTTATAGTGTAAATTTTGTATGATTAGAAAACAAATATACTCTTGCTCTTCTTCTTCTTTTTTTTTTTTTTTTTTTTTTTTTTTTTTTTTTTTTTGAGACAGGGTTTCTCTGTGTAGCCTCAAACTCACTCTGTAGACCAGGCTGGCCTTGAACTCAGAAATCTGCCTGCCTCTGCCTCCCAAGTACTGGGATTAAAGGCATGCACCACCACGGCCCAGCACTCTTGAGCTCTTCTTATTTTCTTCCTCTCTACCCTCTTTGTCCCCTTTCTCCCTTCCCCTCCCCCTCCCTCCCCC
>NW_022196909.1:36514367-36519534 GCF_008632895.1 Mastomys coucha
CTCTCTCTCTCTCCCTCTCTCTGCTTTCTCTGTCTCCACTACCCCACTACTCCTCATCCCCACGCCCTAAATAAACTCCATTCTATACAAAAAAAAAGAAAAGAAAATTGCATGTGTTTCACTAAGAAAACATATATAATGTGTTTTTTCATGGTAAGGTATGACACAGGTTTACAAGTTGAGCAGTTCTGAATATCTAAATACTTAGGCTCCCTGTGTCCCCTGCCCCTCTGCCATTCTTAATTCCATAGGCTATTTCTATTGGTACATGACTCTGCATTTCTGAAATGTTCTCTGACATCTTCTCTTTCTTTTGACTAATTTTAGATGTGTTTTTTCTTCATGCCCTCCACCCACACCATGCACGTCCGATTTTGGGGTGAGCAGATGTCCTTGTCAATACGGATTATCATTGACTTACAACAACACAGTGTTCTGTAGTTAAGCATTTTGACCCTATCTTAGTATTTCCTGTTGCTTAGTTTTTTGAGCCAATAGCAATCTCATACCTTTTGTAAGTTTCTCAAGGGTTCCTGAACTCTTCTAAACTATGATTGTAGCTGCCGTAGGACCCACTATTTTCATGCTCTCTGTTCTCGCTGGGCTGACCTTCATAATTCATTTCTTCACACTCTTGCTCCTGTCTTTGCTAAGAATAAGCTCTTAGCAAAAGATTCCTTATTTTTTTAAACTATGTACATGTGTGTCTGTCTCTCTATGTGTGTCTGTCTCTCTCTTTATGTCTGTGTCTTTCTGTCTATCTCTGCCTGTCTCTTTCTTTCTCTCTTTGTGTGTGTGTGTGTACACATGAGATCTGCCAGGGCCAGAAAAGGAAACCACATCTCTTATAACTGGAGTTATAGGCATTTTGAGCTGACCCACATGAGTCCTGGGAATTGAACCATTATCTGAAAGAGCAATGTGCATTCTTAAATGCTGAGCCTTCCCTACATGTCTTACAAAACTCTTTAAGAATTCTTTTGCTACCAATCAAAGAGCATACACAGGCTGGTCTGTAAGTCCCGGACACATATATAGCAAAGGGCTACCTTGTCTGATCTCAGTCTGATCCTGTAGAGACTTGATGCCCCAGGGAAGGGGGATACGAGAGGGGTGGTTAGGGATGGAGCACCCTCTCAGAGGTGAAGGAGTGAAGAGAGGGAACTGGGAGAGGGGCAACATTTGGTATGTAAATAAATAAAATAATTAATTAAAAAATAATGATGAATGAACAATAAAAAAGAAAAGAGTTCCTTTTTGTCACTTTCTTCTTCTTCTTCTTCTTCTTCTTCTTCTTCTTCTTCTTCTTCTTCTTCTTCTTCTTCTTCTTCTTCTCCTTCTCCTTCTCCTTCTCCTTCTCCTTCCTTCTCCTTCTCCTTCTCCTTCTCCTTCTTCTTCTTCCTCTCCTCTTCCTCTCCTCCTCCTGCTCCTCCTCCTCCTCCCCTCCTCCTCTTCCTCCTCCTTCTTTTTTTTTTTTTTTTTTTTTGAGACAGGGTTTTTCTGTACAGCCCTGGCTGTCCTGGACTCACTCTGTAGACCAGGCTGGCCTCGAACTCAGAAATCCGCTTGCCTCTGCCTCCCAAGTACTGGGACTAAAGGTGTGCACCACCATGCCCGGCTCGCGTATTCATATTTAATCTTTGAAACTATTTGCAAACTTTCATCTCCCTCACAATTTTTCCTGCTAGCCGTCGTACTTCGTATTTGAATAGGATCTGTTTTCTCCGAGGCTAGCAATAAAACCCAGTTAGTGTCTCCACATGAAGTAGTCGTCCCTGTCCTGTGTAATGAATCTCTTCTCCTCGTTGAGAAAAAGATGTACCTGTGGTTCTGAAGCGCCACGTTTTCATTTCAAACAGTTAGATACTGTGTGTAATAATCTCACAAGTGGAAGCGATGTGGAGGGTAATAATGTCCTCTGGTTTCCCGAACTGTGAGATGCGACTAGAGCAGCGGGCTATAGCCGGTGCGGAGTGGGTTCCCACTGCGGCAGAATGCTACCTATGCAAATGAATTGAGACAAACAACCCGAGTCAGGATAGCAAGACTTTTGTCTTACTCTTTTAAGATTTTTAATAGACAAAACCTGAAGAAATATATTCAAAGAAGCAGAATCAGTTACTGGTGGACCTGTTGCTGCTCCCCCCACCCCCGAAACCAATAACAAACAAAAACAGGTTTAGAAATGTCTTCAGTCACAGGATCAGAGTCAGGAATTCAGCCTTGCCCCTAAAGAAGCTGAAAGGAGGGGTAAGTCCCTCATACCTCTGTATCAGGAGGCTCAGTAGGAAGCCAGACAAGGAGACAAGAGAAGAAAGCCAAGAGGAGACAGAACAAATACCATCCGTGTACTGGAGCTCATCATCAGACTATATGTTTGGCCTGGCAAGATGGCTCAGTGGGCAAAGGTGTTTGTCTGAGTTGAAGCACAATATGGGAAACAGAGAAAACAGACTCCCTCAAGTCGTCCTCTGACGTCCACATGCGTAGTCTGGCACGTACATACCCGAGAATACACATACGAGATAAACACATTCAAACTTTTAAAAACAATCTTTAGTGTTTTAATTTTCTTACTTCACATTAAAACTCTGATAAGTGTCTGTTTGACTAGGAGTCTACAGATTCAACTCACTGTGTGATAAAACACAATAGTAATAGCTATACCCGTGGGAATATTGACATCCCGACCCTGTAGTTTCAAATGTAGCCCTGATTGCCTTCTCTAAAATGTTGTGTATTGGGGGGCGGGGGGTGGGCTGGTGAGATGACTCAGCGGGTAAGACTACCAACTGCTCTTCCGAAGGTCCTGAGTTCAAATCCCAGCAACCACATGGTGGCTCACAACCACCCTTAATGAGATCTGATGCCTTCTTGTGGTGCATCTGAAGATAGCTACAGTGTACTTATGAATAATAATAAATAAATCTTTAAAACAAAACAAAACAAAACAAAAATCCCCCAACATGGTGTGTGTGTGTGTGTGTGTGTGTGTGTGTGTGTGTGTGTGTTGGTTTAAATACACTTGGAGTGGCACTATTAGGAGGTGTGGTCTTGTTGGAGGAAGTATGTCACTATGGAGGTAGGCTTTGAGGCTCCTATGCTCAGACTCCGCCCAATGGGGAGGTAAAGCCTCCTCCTGGCTGCCTGAGAGAGTCTCTTTCTGCTGCCTTTGAATCAAGATGTAGAACTCTCAGTTCCTCTAGCACCATGTCTGCCCGCATCCTGCCATGTTTACCCCCATGTTGATAACGGACTGAACCTCTGAAACTGTCAGCCAGCCCCAATGAAATGTTTGTCTTGGTTATGGTGTCTCTGCACAGCAATAAAAAACCTTAGACAGGTATGTGTGTGTGTTCTCAGTAAGACAGGATTCTATATAGACCTAACCTCAAATTTCCTGCCTCCACCCCGTTCTGATCCTCCTGCCTCCACCCTGGAGTGCTGTCATTATAAACTTGGGTTAGCTCATCTGTTTTTATGCAGGACTGGGGACTGAACCCAGGGATTCCTGCATGCTAAGCAAGTATCTACCAACCAAGCCCCACCTCAGTGGTGAGGCCTTTGTGGTATTGCTGCTCTCTGTAACATTTCTCTCTTCTAAGCCATTCTAGCACTTTGCCATCCTGGGGCCACATTTATTTTCTCTCTGTCTCTCCTTCAGGTAACAAGCTCTGTTTGTTTTGCTCTTTTGACAGGCACAGGTACTCTAACTATGCCTTCAACTGCTTTGTGCATCACACGAAGAGGAATTGTGTGTGTCTTGGCATGTATTGGTCCCTGCACTGTTTGTGGAATAGTTGACCTACTGAAACACTATTATGGCTGAAGCCCTTCATCTAAGAGACGCAGCTGTTTTAGAATTCCTTCTATGTATTCACTATATACATATATCCATGACATATATGGTGAGACAATAACAAAACTGAAAATAAGAACCATATTTAATTCAATTACCCATAAAATATTTCTAGTTGTCTGAATAAGAAGAGAAAATTTTCTATAATTTTTATGGTTCACAGTTTACAGTTGGAACTACTCGTGGAGTTTCATTGACCTTGAAAAGGGACTGGCAGGTAAGTTAAGTTGCCTTCCATTTCCATGGGTTCTCCACACTTGGACTCCATCAATCAAATGCATGTTAACAGTATTTGGAAAACATTTCATACATACTGAACACTCATAGACCTGTTCTCTCATCTTTATTCCCTTATTGATGCTTTATAGCAATTATTTACTTACTTAGAATGCATATATATCCATTTAAAATGTATTTTTTAAAGTATTGCAAGTAGTCTAAGCATGAAGTATAGGAATGGTTTTCATGGAAACATAGCATCGTTTTATACAAGACCTTGAGCATCTGTAGGCTTTGTGCCTGTGGTGTTTCAAGGACTGGTTCCCTACAGACACAGAAGATCATCTATATGCTATGATACATACAAGCCAATCCTATCAGTTTTTTTTCCCATCTTGATTTCGAATTGAAATTCCTCCTTTCATTCTCCTAGATTCATTCTGAAGTAATTCATGCACAACATGTACAAATGTAAGGCAATTGATACCTGATGATAGGGCCTTATAGGCATTTATGTTTTATACATGGTAACATGGCGGCAGGATTTTAGATTCAGTTGTTATATTTTGAGATGACAATAATTTAGAGGCTGGAGGGATGGCCTAGCAGTTAAAGGTGGCTTATGATCTAGGAGAGGACCTGAATTCAGGTCCCAGCACCCATGTGGAGGCTCCTAACTGTTTATTCCAGCTCCAGGGATTCTGACAATGCCTTCTTCTTGCCTCTATAGGCACTGTGTTCACATTAATGTTACCATCATCCTGTAATTAATATTGCTAGCAGCCTTCCCTTGGTTTTCCATAGGAAGTAATGCTTTTTGTGGTGACCTTGTGTGGCATAAGCATTTGGAACATCTATAGCACTTGACTGTGTTACACACAGAAAGGCAATATTTAGAACATAATTCAGTGAACTTCTAAAGCTCCTTGTTAACAATGAGCCTTCTCTTTGAAAAAGGTTATATTTACTTATGAATTTATTTAAAAATTTACTTGATTATGTATAGTATCTCTCTCTCCATCCATCCATCCATCCATCCATCCATCCATCCATATACCCACCTATCTATCTATCTATCTATCTATCTAT
>NW_022196909.1:36519544-36534129 GCF_008632895.1 Mastomys coucha
TATCTATCTATCTATCTATCTATCTATCTATCTATCTATCTAATCTATCTCCTAGTGGTTGTTTGCTTCCAAGGCCTGTCAAAATCAAGAAGTGGCAACTCTTTCCTATGTTAAAATAAGAATTACAATTTCACCCATCCGTGGTGCCAAGAGGCAGGGACACTAGGGAGTAGCAGAGAGTGTGGCAGTGTGGGAAGAACCAGATGATAATGAGACCCAGTGTGACAGATGTTTGCATTATTCAGGAAATTAAAAATGTGGATTTCTTCCCCAAATATTGGAGAGTTCTCAAATTTAAATGCTAGAAAGTAATTTTTTAAAAAAGTAGCCAAAGAGCGACAGTGGCTTATGGGTAACATGCCCGTGGGCTAGATGTGCCTCGTATAATCGACTCGCCGCCTCTGATACATGTTACATAGCAAAGATCATGTACCTAAGGGACCCCAGGTTACAGAATGTGTTTTGGTGTTGAATTAGCTTTTATAGTCTGAGAACAAAGGAATCCTGCTTCCTCTTCAGCTATAAAGAAATTGCTGAGGTTTTATTAATGAGAACATATGCTAATGCTAACTTAGTAGATCTATCTGCGATAGAACATTTGACCAAACCCTGCAATAAAGTTTTAGTGTTTAACTGGTTACAGTTTCATATGACAGTTATTTGGACATGAATATGATGTTAGCATTTTATTGGACAAATACGTGGCTTTTTACTAGCAGGCTCAGTCCACCTGTAAAGTATCCCGTAGCACAGTGTTAGAAGCTAAGGGGTTGATTAAAGATCCACTCTTCGGAGAGCATTGTTTCACATCCCAGTGATTATGACTATTCTTTAGTTGAAGCTTATTTCCCTCACAGTTCATGTAGTTAAGTTCCGTGACTGTAATTCCATCACCTCACCCCGTATCAGGGAGTTTATTTCTCTTGTGTCCTTTAGATGTGAGTGTCTGTCATCCCTGCTCATTTGATAACCATGAATTTCATTTCTACCAGGTTGAGGTTAATTTTGTCTGAATTCCACACAAATAGAATCCTCATCTAATCACTTCCTTAATCCTTGTAAATGACTCTTGCTTCTTTGACTTGGCTTTATGTGTGTGCAAGTCCCCACGTTACTTTGGTAACCGTGTTTTCTCATGATTATCCAAATTCCTTGCACTGCTTGAGGGGTATCACACTGTGTGAACAGAACACAAGGTCATACACATCCATCCCTTTTGTGAGAGATACTTTTATTTATTCTTTTTTGGTTTTGACCATTAAGACCCAGGCTGGTAAAAATATCTGTGTAGAAATGTTTGCACTAATATAGTGCTTTTATCTTCTGTCAATCTACAGAGTGAATTGCTACTTAACATGAGTGTAGTTTTAACCTTGTATTGAATAAACTATTAAGCCATTTCATTTTTTCTTATTCTATCATCAATACATGGAAATCTAGTTTCTCCCTTTCCCTGATTGATACTATTGCCAGTCCTTACTGCTAGCCCTGTGCCAGGTAGAAGACATATTTCACAGGGTCACTAACTTACACTTTACTAAGGATGATTAGCCATGACTATTTATCACAAGCTAACTAACAGTTTTGCATGTGTGTTTATGGTTTATGGTGCATGTTGAGGTGTTTAATCCATTCCTATGTTTTCTCCTTCTCCTTCTTCTCCTTCTCCTTCTCCTTCTCCTTCTCCTTCTCCTTCTCCTTCTCCTTCTCCTTCTCCTTCTCCTTCTTCTTCTTCTTCTTCTTCTTCTTCTTCTTCTTCTTCTTCTTCTTCTTCTTCTTCTCTTCTTCTTCTTCTTCTTCTTCTTCTTCTTCTTCTTCTTCTTCTTCTTCTTCTTCTTCTTCTTCTTCTTCTTCTTCTTCTTCTTCTTTGTCTTCTTCCTCCTCCTCCTCTTCCTCTTCCTCTTCTTCTTCTTCTTATTATAGAAACTTTTTAACATATATATTAGAAAAAGCCTTTGCTTTTCTATGCAGGATATTTTACCCCCCAAGGAGTTTGCTGTTTCATCCCCTAATAGGGATCTGGAGAAATGGCTCAGCAGTTAAGAGTACTGGCTGCTCTTCCAGAGCACCCAGGTTTAATTCCCAGCACCCATAATGAGATCTGATGCCCTTTTCTGGTGTGTCTGACTACAGTGTACTTAGATATAACAAATAAATAAATCTTAAACAAAAAAAGAATGTTTACCTCCTGCCTTTGGGAACTCACTTTTGCTTCCTGAACAAAAATTTCAGTTTGGTTGGCATAATCTCACATTTGTCTCAGTCTTACTAGTTATGTGAATGCTTTCATTGTCTAGCATTGAATTCTTTGTTTCTCGTTTTTTGGTTTTTCGAGACAGGTTTTCTCTGTTGACTTGGCTGTCCTGGAGCTTGCTAGACCAGGCTGGCCTTGAACTCAGAGAGATTTGCCTGCCTTTGTCTTCCAAGTGCTGGGATTAAAGGTGTACACTATGCTGCCTGGCTAATAATGTATCATTAATTAACTGGTCTTGATATCTTTCTGAAGACACCTACTAAAATTGAAGGTAACAATGCTTCATTGTATATTTTTAAAATTTCCAAGTTTTTAATGAAGAAAAATTGAGCTATGAATTGCATATAGTTTTGGTACCCATAGACATGAATTTCTTAATAGCAATAATGAATATATTTATATGAATATCTCAGTTGTGTTTTAATTAATAAGCTTGGAAGTTTCTGAGCAGAAACCAATAAAAGTAAATTTAAACTTTTTAAATTACTGTTATTTTGAGGACATTGGCTTCATCGTGTGCTTATTTACTGTGCTTTTGTGAGAACTGGTTATTAACTAACGATCTAAACCAGGAGTGAGAAAACTTGTCTCCTAATTAAGGATTAAAAATTTAGGTACACTCTTAATGGTGCAGCGTGCATATTTACACATTAGAAGTTGCATTGTTTCTAAAGCTTATTAAAATTTCATATTGATGTCCTACCAGCAACTTTTATTTCCCATGAATGTTTTTATTTATTTATCAAATAATCCAAGTGTCCTTCAGCATTTGTTAGTCTGGAGTCTCCAACCCACACTAGGGGGATGTACTTTGCCAATGCATTCCTTAACATTGCTTTGTCGTTTTGACCAGAGTTTTCTGCCTTTGTGTCTTCTAAGGTTGGGAAAATGAAATATCCATGACAATCAGCAGTGTATCAATGCTTTCTACTCCGTGTTCTTTTTAAATTAAAATTACATTTCTTTGTCTGTCTGTTTGTTTGTTTGTCTATTTGTTCGGAGCTCAGAGGAGAATTTGCAGGAATTGGCTATCTCCTTTCCACGACGTGGAAAGGGACCGAACTCAGGCTGCCAGGTTTGGTTGCACAAAGCCATCTCGTTTTTTTAAAAAATAACCTAGATCTGCAAGTCCATGAAATCCTTCTGCTTAACACAAATCTTCTCTGTGTGAAGTTGAATTTGCAACCACGTGTGGAGGCTTCTGGGGGGAGAGTGGCAGCTGGACCCTTGTCAGGCGGCAGAGGGAGGTCATGTGATGAGGAATCATGGGTAAGACTGACACCAATTCTGTTGTTCCCATAGGTTTGGTGACAAGGATTCTGTCTAGCTCATGATTCTGGAAAGGAGTTGATTGGTTCCATTCTCCTCAAAAGCAAGACTGATCCAAAAATGTATGCTAGATGGTCTTGGAAAAGAAATTACTGCTCTTTGAGGGGGAGTAATGGAAGACCAGAGTCAGTTAGTAGAAAGGGATAGAATTGGAGCAGCTAGCCTGGTTTTCTGAGTCCTAGAGTTCCAGGCTGTTGGGGGATCTTGTCTCACTCCTCATTTCGGGTTTTCTTCAATAATCATTGTCCTTTTTTTTTTTTTTTTTTTAAAAAAATGGCTCTGTTTTAGATTATCCGAGATGGAAACCTACTTTGTAACCCGATAACAGTCTCATTTTTAAAACTCGCAGAATAATGATTCGGGATCTGCTTGAAGAAGCTATCCAATATCTCGTGTTTGAATAAAGACTTGAGATCCTCCGAAGCTCTTACTAGCTCTTTTCCTTTAACTCAAGTACAACTTGGAAAACAATCTTGACTCCAGTAAATCTCTTAAAGGCTTACCTTTCCAGGAAGAGCCAAAATTTCGACTTGACTCGTTTGTCTTCGGTGTGGCCTTTTCCCCAGCCATGTAACCTGTTTGCCACATTTTGATGAGTGTAGTTAAAAGAAAAATAACTAGTCATAAAGAATATGTTCTAAGCTTATTTGGAAGCCAATAGTAGCTTTTACAACATAAGGTCATCTGTCTATTACAGTCATAAATCAAGAGGAATTGTGTTTCACGCTGTGACCCAGCTGTGTAGAAACACTTTATTGTTTTTTTTGAGCTACTCATTTAATTTGGTGTGTACGAGGGCTTCACTTGCGGGTTTGAATTTGCGTCACACACATGTCTGGTGCCTACAGAGGTTTGAAGAAGACACTGGGTCTCATGCAACCAACGTTACGGATGTTTATAAGCCACCATGTGGAAGCTGGGAACCAAACTCGAGTCCTCTGCAAGAACAGCAAATGCTCTCAACCTCTGAGTCATCTCTCCAGCCTCCAGAAATATGTTCCTTTGAAAAATCTTTACTGTTTTACTAACAAGAGAAGCCCTCTGATCCCCGCTAGGGCAGATCCTGGGATTGTCTGCGGTGGAAAGTGCATTAGATCAGAAGTTTTTTTGGAAAAAATGATGAGCTCTTTCCAGGCAGCCAGCTTTCCTCATGAAGTTGCGTGAGGTTACACGCCTCACACCTGTGTGCCCCATATGACATCCACACAAATAAAAGATAGGCTCACAGGTTGCTTTTGCTCTCTATGTCATAGACACACGGGAAAGGAAACAGAATCATAGATGTAAGAGAAATTTTATTGCTGATGATTTAGTCAGAACTGAGCATTAGAAAATTTTGTTTCTAATTTTTGTTTTAATAAACACTCAGTTTATCCAGCCAGGAGGCACAGGCCTCACAAGTCACAGGGGAGTTGCAGGGCGGCAGGGACAGGATCCTCTCAGTGACAGTAGTGGATCAGCAACCCTCTCTGCCCCTTCCCTGAAAGTGGAGAGTCTGCCTCCAGGGAGTGCTTTAACCCAGGGACTGACCCATCTGTGCCTGGGATTTACCAGAGGAGAGCTGATCTCCCAGAAGTACTGACACAGGCTTACAGACCCACAGGAGGAACAAGCTCTAGTCAGAGACAGCAAGAACATCTAACACCAGAGATCAACAGATGGCGAAAGGCAAATGCAAGAATCCTACTAATAGAAACAAAGACTACTTGGCTTCATCAGAACCTAGTAGTCCCACCACAGCAAGTCCTGGATATCCCAAAACACCAGAAAGACAAGATTTGGATCTAAAATCATATCTCATGATAGTGCTAGAGGAATTTAAGGACATGAATAACTCCCTTAAAGAAATACAGGAGAACACAGGAAAAGAGGTACAAGCCCTTAAAGAGGGAACAAAAAAAAAATCTCATAAAGAATTACAGGAGATCACAAGTAAACAAGTAGAAGCCCTTAAAGAGGAAACACAAAAATCCCTTAAGGAACTACAGGAAAATACAAACAAACAGGTGAAGGAATTAAGCAAAACCATCCAGGACCTAAAAATGGAAGTAGAAACAATTAAGAAATCACAAAGAGAGACAACGCTGGAGTTAGAAATAAACACTCAGTTTAATGACTGGTTTCATCAGCAGAACAAGAAGGCTGTCAGAGATGTGGAAACAGATGTTTGAAAGGAATGATTGGCTGGGTGCTTGTTAGGATTGTTGGTGGGGGTGATTGCTCAGTTCCCCGATATGTTAGACACTGACTTCATTTTCCCATTGTTTTCCAGACTACACGCCAACATCCTTTGCAGTGCCTCTGGCAGCCACCAGTAACTTCATGAGGAAAGCTGGTGGCCTGGAAAGAGGAAAGTGAGGTCCAAGAACCTACTGGGCTCCAGATTTATCTCCAGGGTCAGTGAAATGGGAAGATGCTTACTTCTTTTGCACAAGGGAAGCGACTCATCTTCCTTTTCACCCTCATTGGCTGTTTCCAGAAAGGATTATATCATGCATATGTATGTATGTGGTGGTGTGCATGCATGCATGTGTGTGTGTGAGTTTTTGAGTGTGTGTGTGTGTGTATGTGTGAGAGTGTGTGAGCGTGTGTGAGCATGTGTGAGTGTGTGTGAGTATGTGAGTGTGAGTGTGTGTATTAGTGTGTGTGCTTATTCACCTGCATGGAGAGCATTTCTAGGCTGGTGGGTGACATCAGGTGTCTTCCTCGGGGTCTCTTACTGGGTCTGCAGCTCTCTATTTAGGCTAGGCTTGCTGGCCAGTGAGGTCCCAGAATCTGCCCATCTCTCCACCCCAACACTAGAATTATAGATTTGTACCACATCCCTAATGTTTACATGGGATCCAAACCTAAGTCCCTCTGTTTGTGCCATAAGCACATTCCCCCTCTGAGCCATCTCTGCGCCCCAACTGTACACAGGCGGGCAGTGTTTTCCCTTGTTGTTGCTACTAACGTGACATATTTTGTCTCAGATTGTGTCATATATATTAGTATTAAAAGAGGACTTTAAGGTGTCTTCCTTTTTAAACTATTAATTTAATCATAGAGTTATCTTAGTGTATTGCTGCATATCTTATCAAAGTTCTAACTCTGAGACTCATAGGGTATATATGTATATAAAGCCAAGCTTAATAAAACAAATTCAAACGGCTGTGGCAGCAGTGAAGCAGATCTTGGGATGAAACATTGGGAGATTTTTGGCGTCTCTCAACTGCTGTGCCTGGTGGGAAGCTCTTCTGACCGTTGAGACCTAAAATGTTGGCGATGGTGCCTTTGTGCACCAGCCCTTTCCCAATGTCCCTCCCCCCACCCCCAGGTACAGCTTTATGTCTTCTCTTTGCTCATCTCAATGGTCTTTGTTTGTTGCCCTCAGCCACAGGCAGTGATGCAATGGCCTAGCACATAAAAGATACGGAACTGAAGAACACAAATGGGTTCGATCCATGGAGTTGCGTTAGGGTGATGTTGCCAAGTCATTATCCTAAAACCTATGGCTGGTCCAACTCTTAGGCAAAAAAAAAACAAAAAACAAAAAACAAAAAACCCCAAAAACCAAAAACTGCCATCCCAGGTTTTAATCGATATTGGCAACTCCTATTTCTAGGCACTGGTAAAGCCACCAGTGACATAGAACTTGGCGTCTGCATCCAAAGGGCAGCCTAATGGACAGTAAAAGGAAATGTAACTGTAAGATATCTGTGACCGATGACTCACAGCAGGATTTCTCTGATATATTTATATTTTCTTTCCTGCATTGATATCTGGCCATGTCCACAGATTTGACTCCATGATGTTGTCAGACAAGGGTGGAAAAGGTCATGTTTTAGGTGAGTGAGAATGAGAGGCTTCTGTCAGTTTACCCGATGTAAATATGAACTGGACAGTGACTTTTGACCCCACAAATGTAATGACGAGCCCAGCTCTTTGTGGAGGGAATTGATCCTGATGCCTCAGAAGTCAGATCGAGGATCAGATTGCAACAAACTCACACAAAATATGACATTAATCCTGAGGCGAGTTTGATTTCTTTTTAGATATGTTTATTTTATCTTAAGTCCCTGCATGTTTCTGTATGTGTGCCTAGGTGAGTATGTGCACGAATGGGTATGTAGGCGTCCTTGGATGCCAGAAGAGGATATCAAATCCCTCAGATCTGGTGTGAAATAGCCATTTATGAGCAGCCTGACTTGAGTGCTGGGGTTTTAAACCTCAGTCCTCATGACCGGTCAGAAATCACTCTTAATCACAGCACCCACTCTCCAGCACCCAATGAGCTTGATGGTTTATAGCAAAAATAATCCCTTATCATTTAATAGATATCTATTTAAAATAATTATGCCCACTTAACTACAAAATCATTAACACTATATTGCTAATGTCTGACTGCGACAATAAGCATCCATTAAGTTTGACAGCTGCTGCTGAGGTGGAGGCTCAGACACATAAGTCCCCATATCTACAGTAATCAAACCCACTGTCCTCTCAAGGTGGAGATCAGTTATAATCAAAACTAAAACCAATCTGTTCCTCTCCACTCAAGCTAAAAAACAGCATCCATTTTCCAAAAGCATCAAGACATCTTGAACTTGGTTTTTCAGCAACAGCAGCAGCAGCAGTAACAACAGCAACAAACTGTCTTAAATCTAGATATTTGCATTTTTCTTTCAATTACGAACCCTATAACACATCTAAACTGTGTTGGCAAAACGCCTCAGAGGGTGAGCAGTCTTTGGCAAGCCTAATGACCTGAGTTTATTCCCTGGGGCCCACATTACCTATCTAAGGGAAAACTCTGAATTTTGTCCACAGTCCCCTGTATGCATTCCTACTCAGGATCAATTCCCTCCACAAAGAGCTGGGCTCATCATTACATTCGTGGGGTCAAAAGTCACTGTCCAGTTCATATTTACATCGGGTAAACTGACAGAAACCTCTTATTCTCACTCACCCGAATCATGACCTTTCCCACCCTTGTCTGAGGACATCATGGAATCAAATCTGTGGACATGGCCAGATATCAATGCAGGAAAGAAAATATAAATATCTCAGAGAAATACTGCTGTGAGGAATTGGTTGCAGATTTCCCTAGGCACAAGTCTACTCCTCCTCAATAAATAAGTAAACATTAAAATGTGAAAAAAAAAACACAAACTCTTTAACACTTAAGATTCGCTAACTCTGATTTATGATGTCTAGTTCATGGTTTGAGGCTGAAAATTAAAAATTGGAGCCTAATATTATTAGATTGTTAAGCCGCGATATTTTCAAGTCAAAAATAACATACAAAGCAGGTTTATGTCCACTTTGCATCAAACGTGAATCAATCATCCGCATGTTGGCTCATGCTAAGGATTTAGTTTCTAAAAGGCCAGCAGCGGAGCAAAATTGCTCTTAATTGAGGTTTCTCATGAATCTCAATAAACCCTCAATGGACTGCTCCCTTGAACTTTGACTGAAACACCAACAGTTTTGAATGTTTACTTTCTGCGGACAGTGTGTCATGAATGGGGATATCCATTCATTGCTTCAGTGTCTTGATGCATATCCAAGGAGAATGTGGATTCTGTGTATGTAAACCATTAGTCAAGGAAATGCTTGGCGGCGCCGTGTTTTAGAAAGTTTGAAGTGCTTATAAATTTTTAGGTTGGTGCTCTTTATGCAATTCAGTATGTTCTTGGTATTAGCAGAGAGCTGTATTTACCTGACCCCGTGAACAGCTGAGAACTGGGCTAAGACCTCTGATGTGTCTGGTGTTCAGTGGGTTGGTCTGATGTTGCCTATATTCTTATCCTAATACTGGCTCCTCAAGAGGTGGTTGAGTTCTCCATGGTCATGACTAGAGTTGTTTGTGAAGGAGGGGGAAGGGGACAGGGAGGGCAGGGAGGCAGTTATAGAGCCTTCAGAGACAACATGGAAGAAAAAAAAGATATGGTGTCACTTGATGATTCAAGAAGGGACAAGAATTCAGAGAACCACTTTGGGAAAACAAGGATCCCTTGCCTCTGCTCACAGTTGTCCTCAGTGTTTACTGTACCAGTGAGCTGTCCACATTTCTCTATCAGTCAGTGTGCTGGGATCACTGCATAGACAAATCTCCCTTGGTAGCTCCTTGGAAGCTTGCATGTTCCCCGTGCTCATTACTCCTCCTACTTGGGACCAGAATATCCAAATTAATCCTTGTGTGCACAGATGGGGCATGTCTGTTAGACAATGTGCACAGATTCATGAAGGCATTTGTGGCCAGATGGCGGAGTTCGGACAGAAGGATGTGCGCAAGCATGTGTGGCAAAGGAGTTGCAATGAAATCTCCTTGGAATTCTCTTCATGTTCAGAGCCTTAACGAAGATGGCGGCAGCTTGTATGTGGCTCATGGGGCCGATGGCTGAGCGAACAGATGCTTAAATTCAGAACTCCTTGGCACAATTTCTCGATTCGGGAGTAGGAGTGGGCCAAGACGGCAACAGCTTCCAATGTTCAAGCCAGAGAGGATAGTTTGGATTTCCATTCTATTAGCCCTAGGAGCAATGTGTATTATTTATGTTTCTATTTTTGTAGATTTAGAATCAGTTCCTTGGTTGATGTTTCTTCTCTTCATAGACACTTTTTGGCAATTATAGTAGTGATGATGGGAAGTGGGATGAATACACATTTCTTTGTAAAAAATGATTTACATGTACCGTTTTCTTTTTTTCATTCTCTCAAACATCTTCTTAAGAAGGCATTTAAAAGTGGAATAGTTGGGTACACTGAATCTCAGGGAGATGACACACACTACTGAGGTCAGGTTGGGCAGGAGAGACAGGAGATGAGGAGAGGCTGTACCGCTGTGGGGGTGATGGCTACCTGCCTGATGTTGGCAAGGATCAGGGCTTCTTGATCTGCAACTGTTTTCACTATAGATGGGATATGAATGGTACTTTTCCTTGCAGGGGGGGTCAAGGCAAAATGGGATAAGACCTCTGATGTGTCTGGTGTTCAGTTTTCTGCATCAAGTCATAGACCTGAGGTAATCAGCATTCTCTACGTTGCATCATAGACCTGGGGTAGTCGGCAGACAGAGGAAGGTTCATCGGACTCATTATTTTGCAGGTTTCAGTCTCTGATGCTTCCAGGCTGGGTCAGTCAGGAAGCTCCTCAGAACATGGTGCGTGTGTGTGTGTGTGTGTGTATGTGTGTGTGTGTGTGTGTCTAAGTGAAGTCAGTCACTTCTTGACTATGATATAAAGGAAGGAGCCATGCTCCCACTCATCTCCTGGAAGTCATATCCATAGTGACCTAAAGACTACCCACTAGGCCTTGCCCCTGAAGTGTCCTATAGCCTCCCAGGGTGACCTGAAGACTTAGTCCTGAGCACATAGACCTCTTTTGAAGACAGTCCAGACACAGTGTGCTTAGTTAGCGTAGGGACGTTGCCACCAACGTGGCTGTCCTAGGTGGGTTTTTATTGCTGTGATAAAGATCGTGACCAAATGTAACGCAAGGAGGAAAGGACTTACTTCTTTTTACAGCTTACGTTGTCTTATGAAGGGAAGTCGGGGCAGGAACTCAGGGCAGGAGCCTAAGGGTAAGAACCGAAACAAAGCCTATCTGGGAAAATTGCTTACTGCTTTGCGCTCAGGCTCACTTTCAGCTACCTTTCTTGTTTCTCCTTGATCATTTTCTCGGGTTGAACTGGGCTCACCCATATCAATTATTACTTAAAGAAACGACTTCCACATGGCCCACTTAACACACTTAACACAAGCCAGAGTCACTGGAGAGAAGGAAGCCTCAATTGAGAAAATGTCTCAATAAGGCCAGGCTATAGACAGACCTGTACGACATTTCCTTAATTAGTGATTGAGGTGGGAGGTCCCAGACCATTGTGGGTGGTTCTATCCCTAGGCTGCTGGTTCTGGGTTCTATAAGAAAACAGGCTGAGCAAACCACAGGGAGCAAGCCAGTAAGCAGCACCCCTTCATGGCCTCTGCATCAGTTCCTTCCTGCCTGCAGGTTCCTACCCTGCCTGAAGGTTCCTATCCTGCTTGAGCCCTTTCCCTCACTGCTTTTGATCATGAACTGTTATATGGAACCGTGAGTGGATATACCCTTACCCCCCCCCAAGTGACATTGGGCCACAGTGCTGTAACAGAGCAATGATAACACTAATTAAGATAAGAAACCGTTCCATTTCCTGTTGGGATTTGAGTTCTTACCCTACTTGGATATATTTTTGAGATCGCAGAATTCTCACAGCTCATCAAAATATAGCTTTCTCTCCCTCCATCTCTTACATCACACTAAACATACACACTGTTTTTGGTATGATCGTGGGTTTACATTGAAGGCTTTTGCAAGTGTCTCACCACTAAGTTGGAACTCCAGATCTCCTTCTTCTTCTTCCCTCTTTACTTTTGTTAAGTTTGAGACCAAGTCTTAACTAAATTGCCGAGGCTGGCCTTGAACTCACTATCTTCATGCCTCAGATTTTGAGTATCGAGAATGGCAACCTGTACCAGCAGGGCCTCATTTGTATTTTAAACAAGCATTCTGTACAAAAAAATTCTTAAGCATGCAAGGTTAAAAAATTTTTTTTTCTCAAGAGGCAAGCAGATGTGGGGTTGATAAATCAGTGTTCCTTTGGCATTCACCAACTGGTTCTCTTTGTTTTAGTTGAACCTTAAATTTTGGGGGGGGTGTCATCTTATGACATATTGCCTACAAAAGGCAGGTCTCCTGAAAAATATTTAAAGGAGTCTGCCGGTCTCTTATTAGACACTGAGTTTCATAGAGAGATTGAGAAAGTTGGTTTTGGCTTGGTGAAGCATATTTAAAGTTTTGCTTTTCACTTTTGGGTGTGATGGTTTGTATATGCTTGGCCCAGGGAGTGGCACTATTAAGAGGTATGGCCTTGTTGGAATAGATGTGTCACCGTGGGCGTGGGCTTAAGACCCTCCTCCTAGCTCCCTGGAAGTCAGTCTCCTCCTAGCAGCCTTCAGATGAAGATGTAGAACTCACAGCTCCTCCGGTACCATGTCTGCCTGGACACTGCCATGCTCCCACCTTGATGATAATGGACCGAACCTCTGAACCTGTAAGCCAGCCCCAATGAAATGTTGTTCTTATAAGAGTTGCCTTGGTCATGGTGTCTATTCACAGCAGTAAAACCCTAACAAAGACATTGAGCTTTGGGCAAGTTGCTTTAAAAGCCCAGATTTCCTTAATCATGAAATGAGTCTTGTACCAGCCTCATTAGCTCATAACTAACACAGACAGTTCTGCATTGTGCTGAGACACACATGGAACAAGGGAGTGGGTAGCTTTGTAGGATTCTGAACTGACAGTGCTCTGAAATGCCACAGGTATTCACCAGCAGAATGGGACAGTGATTTGCCGAGTGGTAACTCAAAGGTCCATACACTCAAGAAAGCAGCCCTGGTACCCGAAAAAATTAGGTGGCTTTTCATATCAGCAATTACCCAACCCATCTCTGTTGGATTTGTGTGTGTGTGTGTGTGTGTGTGTGTGTGTGTGCATGTGTGCATGCATATGGTGGGAGCTTTTCCTATTTTAGCAAATGGACACTTAGCAGTAAACTATAATTCTAAATTCAAACAGAGCTTTGGCTACCACGGAAGTGAGCCCCACAGCAACTGTAAACATACAGCCTCACCCATTTTGACCCTGGGCACACTGTATACTCACTTTGGTAAATTCCCTATTGAGCGTTTACACCATGCTGTGGTTTTGATCTATGGCTGCCCTTGATTTGCACTAGGGAAGATTGGAGGCCCGAGAAGTGAAGTAACACTCCTTAGAGTGAACAGCCACAAAGCACCGGATGTAGAATGAGAACACAGCTACCCAGCCCCTAATCTCATGCTTAGTCATAATGCTGCGAAGAGGGGGCTACCAGCTCTGATTTACTTTACTATCTGGTTCAGACTTTTGTAGACAAAATGGGGGAGTTCAGGAATTACAGACCTGTGAATGTTTTCAATGTCATATTCACAATGGATTCTGGTTCTGGTTCTACATTTCAGCATTATTTCCTCACTGCTCAATATCAACTATCTTGGTTATTTATTTATTTATTTTAATTATACAAATTACAAAATAATTGTTCATTTCTCCTGGTGACTACATCTTTCAATCTTCTGGTGCTCCAAATAGGATAAAGTCGTCGGTTACATATATTACACTTGTTCCAACTTCTTGCTTTGTACCTATACTTACTGGCATATGAAGTATGAGCATTTTACCTCGTTACAGATTGGCAATCAGGTATCCACGGTGCCCAGTCAGACTGTGATCCTGCCAGGCATAGGATTATGGCCAGGAGAAATCACGGGATGTGGGGGTGATGTTTAGACAACTTATAGTTTGCACCAGTTCAAACTTCTAAAGGTTACCTGCCCATCCCTCAGGCTTTTCCCATTAACCTACCACACACCAGATCTACACCAAATCCTCAGCAAATCCACTCTGTTACACCCCCGTGCTCCTACCCTCCTTGTTGTTGTTTGTACTGTAGAGAAGTGGACCTGACATCAACAGTGTCTTTTGCTATTTTTTTTTTTTTTTGGTCTCATTTCCTTCCCAGTGGGTCAGAAGGTTTTATATTTTCTGTATAATACTTGTAGTCTTTCCAGTGTCCAACTTCCCAGAGCATGCTGAGTTGAAACCTATAGGTGATGCTCCCCAAGTCCTGCCGCCTCAGCTCTGAGGGGCTCCTAAACCCCACCAACACCAGTGCCAGCTGACAGTCCCTGTGAGCTGCTCTGTCAGCAAACCACTTTGGCTGCGTGGAATCCTCTTCTTGCCCTGTTTGGAGATGGAGTGCTGCCTTCACTGCGGACCTAGGCTGTTACTTTGTAGAAACAGAAATGTAACCCTTTCTGGACTAACAACATGGCTTCTTGAGGAAACGCTGTACAGCTGTTAAAAATCTTTTGCTTGCCAGGCGGTGGTGGCACACGCCTTTAATCCCAGCACTTGGGAGGCAGAGGCAGGCAGATTTCTG
>NW_022196909.1:36534414-36543456 GCF_008632895.1 Mastomys coucha
CTCCTCCTCCTCTTCCTCTTCCTCCTCATCCTTCTTCTTTCTGTAGTCTGGAAAGGTTATAACAATTTATATATTTTTTCCAGCAATGTATTCTGGTGAAAAGATTTATCTGTGTTATAAATATCAGTCAGAAATTTAAGTAGTTTTTACTTCGGACATTAATATTTTAATTCCCCAGGTGTTAGGCAATGAGAATGATTTTGGCGTTCATTTAAACAGAAAATAAATTGTATAATAATAATAAAACCAAGGCACGTGGACTGAACAATAAATCTGCAAACTCTCTGTCTGGCAAACCCCAAAAGTTCAGGATAAATGTGCTGTCACTGACACCCAGCCCACAGGAGGAGGAATGAGCCATTCTTTTTCTTCTAGCTAAAGCCCACTCCATCCATGCAGAGTCACTGCTTTTCAGCTACCGAGGGGCTTGGCGAGTGGAGCGACTCTTCAGGGAGCTATCACCTGGGCTCAGAGCTGCACGAAGAAGAAATAGTGGGCTCGTTAGGGTAGGCTCCGGAGATCCGATGAAATGGGCACTCCTCTGGAATTTGATAAATGCTGTCATTCTGGCTTGCCTTTGCAGGGTTCTGGCGGTGTAGAGTGACTAAGAAGGCTTCCATCAAACTAGTCTGGTTATTGCCACAATGACCTTCTCCTCCTAAGCTCCGGCTGTTCCTTGGCCATCTTCCTATGTGGACTAAGAAGTGAGAACATCAAGCGGATGGCAGTCTGAATTCATTCCTTCAAAGCACAATCCCCTAATATTTATTTTGTTATATAAAATCGATTGTTGAGGAGAATTTTAATATACTGAGGTCTTTTAGGATACTGTTGACAATGTTATTTTTAAATTTTAATGTGTGTGTGTGTGTGTGTGTGTGTGTGTGTGTGTGTGTGTGTGTATCTATGTGAGCATGCATGCACATGTACATCTAGGTCCATGTGTAGACCAGAAGAGAGGGCATCAGATCTGGAACTGGAGTTACAGGCAGTTGTGAACTGGCTAGCATGGGTGCTGGGTACTGAACTCAGGTACTCTCCAAGAGTAGTAAATGCTCTTAACCACTAAGCCATCTCTCCATCCCCATATACCTTACAATTTTTAAAGGGTTAACAAAATTGAAATTTACTTTGATACCATTTGTAAATAAAGATTGGTTATTTTTTTTTACATCTTCAAATGCTTTTATTATTTATTTATATTATTATAATTATTATTTTTACAGTCTAGTCATTCCCCACCTTCTAGTCCCCCCTCCCACAGTTCCTCATCCTATTCCTCCTCCCCCTGTCTCCAACCCCCAACAAGCCTCCCCACTCTCTGGGGCCTCACCTCTCTGGAGGGTTAGGTGTATCTTCTCCCACTGAGGCCAGACCCAGCAGTCCTTTGCTATATATGTGTTAGGGCCTTGGACCAGCTCTTATATGCTGCTTGGTTGTTGGCTCAATACCTGAGAGATCTCGGGAGTTGTTGTTAGTTGATACTGCTGGGTTCGCCCTCCTCAGCTTCTTCCAGCCTTTCCCTGAAATTTTAAATAAGTGAAGAAATGTTTGAAACGATCACAGAAGATAATTTTCAAATGTGGGAGCCATATTTAATATATTAAATCCTAATGAATAATCCTCTAAGTATTTCTTCAGGTTATATTTGAGAAAATCCTTCTTATTTGAAGTAGTTGCATGAGAATGTAAGAATCAGTTCTTTTTTTTAAAAAATATAAATTCTTGGAGAAATAGAAATTTTAGTTGAAAATGTCTTTTCTTAGTTATAAATCACAGGTTTGCTTTTATTCTATTTTTCCCTGCATGTTTAAAATTTCTGGGAATTGATTTTACCTTCTAGAAGAACATTTTAGGTGGGAAATTTCTGGGAATTGATTTTACCTTCTAGAAGAACATTTTAGGTGGGGTTCTTCATAATTCATTCTGTCTCTTGTCTAAGGATTTAGGGGAGAATGGAGCATCATCAGGAAAATCAGGAAAATCATCTTATACCATCCCGATGTTCTAGCTTCCCTTGAAAGAATTTAGCAAACACCTGTGGGCTTTATTTTTATTTTTTTATTTTATTTTTTTGTGTGTGTGCTTGTCCCTATTTGGGGGGGGGGGAACTCACGCATTTGTGTGCACATCAGTGAGGATGCTAAAAAATAACCTTTTGTGTCATCCCTCAGGAGCTATACATTTTATTTTTCGAGACAGGGTCTCTCATTAGCCTGAAAGTTGTCCAGTAGGCTTGGCTGGCTGGCCATTGAGCCCTGGGATCTGTTGGTGCCTGTCTTTCCAGAGCTGATACTGCAGGTGCGTCGCTAAGCTTGATTTTTTTTTTTAAGCTGTGTTCTGGGAGTCAGACTCAGGCAGGTCCTTGTATTTGCAAGGCAAGCTTCTTACTGAGCGAGCTATTTCCCTAGCCAACCTTGGAGAGGGATGATGGATTCTAGGGTATAGATCCTGAGAACCCTCTACAGGGCTGTCTGCCCCTGCTTGCCATTCTCCAGTCAAATTCAACCTTTACTGAGCTCATTTCTTCCTCACTGTCTTGATAAGCAAGCTCTCTTTGCACCAAAATGCTTCGGTGATTATTTAGCATATTTCTTACCATATACCATAGAATCAACTGTTGCCCCGATCATTAAGGTCAAAGTTCACCATTGTCCTCTTAGCCTTCTGGGCTTGGCCCAAAAGGGATGGCTCCCTTTACTGGCAGGACTTCCTCTTCTCTGACCGTAACCGCCACATGCCTCTACCTTCAGAATGTCATGTAACCTTGGTTAGATCGCAGGTTTAACTTCCCGTCTCCAGATAAGAACCCCTTCGGCTGTCTCCAGAGAGGCTCCGCTAGAGCCTGACAATACAGAGGCAGTTATTCGCAGCCAATGGTTGGACTGAGTGCGGGGTTCCCAATGGAGGTGTTAGAGAAAGGACTGAAGGAGCTGAAGGGGTTTGCAAACCCATGGGAAGAACAACAATATCAACCAACCAGACACCCCCAGAGCTCTTAGAGACTGAGCTACCCACCAAGGAGTACACATGGAGGGGCCTATGGGTGCATATTGGGAAACATCCTCTTGGAGGCAAGGGGTGGGGAGATGGGATAGGGGATTTCTGGGGCAGGGGGAGGGGACAGGGAAAAGGGATAACATTTGCAATGTAAGTAAAGAATATATCCAAAACACCCCCCAAGAACCCCAAACCAAAAATAAAACAAACAAACAAACAAACAACCCTTCAGATAGCACCCGAGATCCCCGGGATGCCTCTTTATGCTACTGAGACATTTCTATACTGTAAGCCTTCTGCCAATGACCTTTGCCCATTCTGGATATTCTGACCCCTCTCCCCAAAACTATATAACCCTTGAACCACCCCAAGCAGAGTCGATCTGCTTCTCCGCAGCAGGTCCCGGTGTTGTGGTGGTGTCATGTACTCACAGGGTTTCCGCACCCCTCCCCCAGTTGCCATCTCTCCTCCATTTGCCCTCTTGGACTGATAGGGGCCAGGCCACCGAGAGAGCAGGGAGGGTCACAGACATGTAAGCTATGTGAATACACAAATTTGTATTAAATACTTAGTAGGCATTTACCCTTAAAATAATCAGCATGAGGTTTTGTACCTAGTCAGAAAACAACAATGACAACAACAACAACCCCTCCCCAAACAAAACAAAACCATATGTTAATTGGCTAACTGAAATGTTCCAGGAGTATTTCTCAAAGACACAATGTGGGATTTCTCTGACAAGAAGAAACCGCTCTGGTAGAAACCCTTGGGATAAATAGATCCATGCCACACCCGTTATAAATGGCGGATCCCATGGTATGTCACCCAAGAAGATGACAGTCAGCCAGTACCTGTGTGCCATAAGGAGAGGAAGGATGTAGTTATCTGCTCTTTCTCCACCTGCCTCACTGCGGTCTTTGCTGTACCAGTCGCCGTACCAAGCTCTCATGATAAGATGATTGACGGCTCCTATTCTATTTCATCCATATTTGAGGAAGAAGCAATGGGAAACAACCATCGGCTACGGCCAGAAGAGTAAAATGAAAAACGTACACAGAAAAGAAGATGAGTGATGTCACAAGGCAGAGAGAGACAGGCAGATAGCCAGACAGAGACCAAGACCTTGACCTACTTTCAAAGAGGCCATCTAAGCGGACTTCCTCAGTAGTGTCTGAGCCAGGATCTGAAGGTTGGCCACTGAACCAGTCAGAGGGAGGCATGAGGGTACCACCCAGAAACGATGAGTGCTCCAAGCCAAAGAGGATCACAGCAAAGGGCTAACACCAGGGTGAAATAGGCAAGAGATGAACTGAGGTGGGGTGTGGACAGAGCCCAAAGCTGGACTGTAGTATCTTGAGGATGAATGGCAGCTAAACCAGGCAGGCCTGATGTTTTCTTTTCTTTTCTTTTTTTTTTCTGCTGCCAATTTACTAGTGTTAAATGTTTGGTGTTTACCAAGTGTGGTTAATTCCCCGATTTTATTTGATGTCAGCCGTGTGAAGCTACAGTTAACAGAGTCAAAGAGAGATTTACATGGTATTTTGGCTCCGTGAATATAGTTCGTAGAAGAAACTAGAAGCCAAATACTCTGAGCTCTGATCCCAGGGATCTGCTTCCTGGCTATGATGACTTTTGTTTGTTTTTCGTGTTTGTGGTTTCTCTCCTGTCCTTGGTCTGCTCTTGATAGTCAGTCAATGTGGCCTATAAGACAGTCCCTGGGCACATGGAGTTGGCTTAGCTTGGAGTTATCAGCGATTTCAGTTCTGGTCTTTATGTATAATAGTTCTTGAATACTTTTACACCTACAAGGGGAGAGACCACGGAGCTTTTACTCATAAGATTCTAAAACCAGCACTGTATGAAAACACAGTTGTACGGAGCTCCACTCGATCTCAAGTTGTGGTGTTGGTGTTGTTTCCAGTGCAAATGCCTTCTAAGTACTGTGAGCTTTATTTTTATATATTGCGTGACTCACAGGAATCCTTCTTACAGGGATTTATATTGGTCTATCTTTGGTAGTGCCTTCAAACTGTGCCCCAGAAACTGTCGTCTCCCAGGAAAGATGGACTTATCTGGAGACATGCTGGAAGAGGGTTTGACATGAACAATCTGCTACTTCCACACTCTTTTGCCAAAGATAAAAATTCCATAAATCCCACTCGGGGGGGAAAAAAAAGTCATAGTAGATTGTCATTTCCAATGTGGCATGTTTAGAGAAATGGTTTACTCCCTTGATAACAAGTAGCAATAGACCACACAGTTCCAAAGCCATGTATTAAGCATACACTACACATCCTACTCTGCTTCGATAGAGTGCACACTCATCAACAATATCAAAGTGAATACCCAGAGTATAAGACCGAGTTCTTGTATAAAACATCCTTCATTAAATTTGTTCTTTGACAGTTTTAGACATGCACACAGCATCTTTTGATCACTCTTCAAAGAACAAACAAACAGTATTTAGATTACTCTTAACCCCAAATCCTTGTTACAGTCTCCCTTTTTCACCTTTGCCAAAATCCTATTCCCACATAATTTCTTTGTTTTGTTTCATTTGGATTTGTGACCCACTGGGATTCCCCAGGGCGGTCTGTGTGACCATGGGTTTTGAATTATCCATTGGAGCCTGGTGAGTTCCTCAGGGGCACAGAACTGAAAGTCAATAACTATCCTACTTCAAGAATTCCTCAGTTGCAAATAGTTCAGCAGAGATGCGTAAGGCCCCACGAGGATCCTCTTTCTAATCCATGAATCATTGACAGGCCCACTTGTGGGGGGGGGGGACCAGGACAAGAAGCTGTGAGCCCAAGACTGCAATGGCCATGTCGTTCCCTTGAAAATGCCATTTCACGGCCCTTCTCCCCGTCTTCCAGCTTGCACATTCCTGTCCTGCCTTCTGAGATGTTCTCTGAGCTTTTAAGGTGGTGGTAGTATAAGTACCCTGCTTAGAGGTGAACATCGACAGTTCAGTTATTCTCAGCACCTTGACCAACGAGTTCCTGCATTCATCACCATCCATTGCAAGGAGAAGCATTTCTGGTTAAGGCTGACAGGAGCAGTTGTCTATGGGCACAAGCATAAACATTTAGAAGGTGGTTTGGTGCCATGTCCATTTTAATTAGACGATAGTCATAAGTTCCCGATAGGGCATCACGCTACATCAACCAGGAGTTGTTGACCGTGTTTACAGCACTGAGCATGGGTTCCCTCTTGTTGAGCTGGTCTTAAGTCCTACTAGGGAGCAGTTGGTTTAAACCCCATGGTCATGCCACTGTTATGTCGGTCAGCCCATCTTACCTGGCAATTGGTGTCTCCGGTTGTAGGGTTCGCGGCTGGGTAGGATCATTGTTCTGCTCTTGGTTTTTTTGGAGCAGATCTCACTATGCTTCTCAGGCTGGACTTGGCCCTGAGACTCACATGTCTATTCATCTTCCTCCTGCCTCTGCCTCCTGAGTCCCAGGATTCTAGGTATGAGGGGGTCACACTTGGCTCCTTGTTACTTTTGAATTGCCTTTTATCACAGAGTCATTACATTTTAGTCTGTATGTTCTGATAACTCTACCCCACTCCCCAAATGGATCTCCATCGGGAATTTCTATTCCAATTACAGGAAAGTCTCTGAACATAAGCCGGAAGGTGATGAAGAGAGAAAAACAAAATGTAGTAGTTAAGGAAGACATTGACTGGAAGAAAGCAGAGCCAGGCAGACGAGCTCGAATCCTTGTGCCCAGTAAGTACCATCAGCGGACTGTCAAGAACAGAGTTGTTCAAGCCTGTCTCCGTATTAGCAGAGGAATGTTGGGTATATGAGAATGACGACTGTTTAAATCAGCCAAGAGATGTGCAACGCAAAGGTCTTTGAGTGGACAAATGACATTGCGTTTTAGGAATAATAATAAGAATGATAAGAAAAGTGTTAAATGTCAGGCATACAAATACAGGGCAGTGCTGACCGGATAACTGTGCCATTCTACCCAGGAGCTTCCTGGCAATGTTTGATGTTAAAAAGCTAACAGTCACACTTTTGTCTTTGTGATGTCCTTCTCAAAGGACAAGGGGACCTCTGAGATTGTATGTGCTCACGGAGGATGGCTGATGCTCACACACAGGTCTAGCAAGGCTGTCTCGGTCCTTCATAGAAAGAGGAGGCCTTCATTCAGGATCACAGAACTCTGGTATTTCTCCACCCTATCATTTGTGTTGCACACATTGTGAGAAACTCAAGATGGTAATTTTTCCACAGGGCTTCCATCCTACAAAATTTCAACAAAATCTGCATGCTGGTCAGTAAAATTCTAGAAAGGATGCAACCTTTTATTTTTTATTTTTATTTTTTATTTTTGTGGTCTACAGGTTATGCTCACCAGAAAGTTCATGTATTTCAAGGTATGCGACATCTGTATTATAAAACCAAAGTCAATCAGAGGAAGATAGGGTCGTCCTTGTAGTAAGAGATGCTGAACAAAGAATAAACTCCAGAGCGACAGTGAATTACTATGCAGTAGCCTTGACAGGGCTTCCTTTCTCTGTGAATAGCCTTGAGTCACTCTTGAGACCCTTATGAAATAGTCCTTGTGTATCATCTGCTGTGCTAGGACATGCAAAATGAGCAATCGAATGGGTTTAGTCATAACCTCCTGACACATCTAAGGAAAGGGTATTGTTGCAGCGGGGCTTCTGAAAGAAGTTTTTTAGACAGAGACTGGGGAGTGAATGATTTAAAGATGTAGCCTCAAAGATGCCTGTAAGGATCGAGGGCATCAGGAAGAAGCAGAGAAAGGAGTCCTTTCTTATGTAGTCCAGACGGCTCTCCACCAAGAGTCCTGCCACAAAGAGGGTTGGCCCTCACAGCAACAGCCAGTCCTTGCTTACTGGGAGTATGGAGTGTAGTCACAGCTATATGTTTTTCCAAGCAAGGGCGCTTCCACTGCCCAAAGCTAAGCCTCCAAAAAGACAGTGGCATATGAAAGCAGCAGTACCATGCTCATTAACTGGTAAAGAGGGTCCAAACCTTTGGAATAGCAACAACATTAGCTGACAAAGGGTGTGGGAAAATTGGTGGATTTTCCTACTGTTTTGGATTAGAGAAGAGAGACATCAGGGAAATATACTCCATAAATAACTTCAGTGGTGGATATGGCAAGGTAGGATGGGGAATTGTGTCTAGAAATGAATCTATGGAACCCCATGCCGAGCCATGACCAGTAGCAGTCTGACTGACGACCCTTCAGAGATGTTTGTAGGGTGGGCGGCTCAGCAGACCTCCAGGTCACCTTTACGTCTTGACTTCTATGGTGTGGTACAGCCTCCTCCAAATTTTTCATGTCAATTAGCAAAATGTCACTGTAGCATGATTTCTGAATATGGTTGTGTTTTAACCATACCACTAATGAGTAAAACAATTCATGAAATGATAATGATGAAGTTGCTTTCTATAACCATTAGCTACTTAGAATTTTCCTGGAATCTTGGCTGAAAATGGTATCCAGTACATTTGGAATCTAGAGGGGGAGGTCAGTACACTTAGGGATGAGCTAAGAACCATGCACAGAGTGAAGTGAATGGCTATTAAATATAATGGATGTTGAATTAGCTTCTTGGGGTGAGCCAGCTTTTAAAATTTCCTCCTCTCTCCCTCTCCTCCCCTGCCCTTCCCATCACCTCTCTCCTCTCCTCCTCCTCCTCTCCCTTCCCCTTGTCTTTCCCTCTTTCTCTTCCTTTCCTTTCTTTACTCCCTTCTTTCCATTCTTCCCTCTTTTCTTTCCTTCCTTCCTGCCTCTCCCCCTCTTTCCTCTCTCTTTTCCTCCTCCATCCTTCCCTGTATCCTTCTCTTCCTGCCTCCTTAATTCTTTCCCTTCCCCTCTTCCTTCTTTCCTTCCTTCCTTCTTCCTTCCTTCCTTTCACTAGGATCATGTACTTTATGCATCTCCTCAGGCTTGTGTAGATATTTCCATTTAGCCTCTGAACCATCTTCTTTTTTTTTCTTTATTTACATGTAAATTTCTCCATTCCCAGTTTCCCCTCCAAAAAACAAAGAAA
>NW_022196909.1:36544000-36545117 GCF_008632895.1 Mastomys coucha
GCAGAGATTAACTATGGAGCAGGGACTGAAGGAAGGGCAAGCCAGCCTAAATATAGCTATCTCCTGAACCATCTTCTAGCATGACTGCTTCCTCTTAGGCTAATGGCTTCCCAAGAGGAGATGGTTGTTTGGTTGTCAACGGCTTGGCTTGTGACTCTGCTGGTTTGGGCCACACTGTCCCACTGGAGTAGCTTGTCTGTTGAGCCAGCCTAGGATGTGGCCTTGGGAATCTCTCTTGACATCTCTGCTGCCCATAGTTTGTTTATCGCAGTCACCTCACAGCTCTAAGGGGCTTTAGCTTCGCTGCTGTGTCAATCAGTTAGAGTGAAGTTTGTTTCTGGTGATTAAACCCTGACTCTCAAGGCTTCAGACTGAAATTTAGTAATTAGCTGCAAGGTGCAGAGCCTGGTTAGGTTTTTTTTTTTTTTTAACTTGAAGAGTTGAGAAACCATTTTTCTTTGAAAATTAAGCATATTGGACTTGTTTCCCACCCTGGGTTGGAAATGTTCTATCGAGATGTTTCTGTCAGATACGTGGTTAGAGGAAAAACTCCAACCTTACGTAAAAGGGATGTTTTTTGAAAAGCCCTGATCGATGAAAAATATTTGCTTTTTAAAATCTCACTGTATTTTGCACACTACATGAAAATAATTAAAACAACCTCTTCGTGAATGTAACACTCCGATTAGGGAATTTTTAGAAATCAAGTTGCACATGGAGTCTCCTTTTCAGCTCCAGCCAGCCCCTGTTTTGAGCTTGTAAACACCCCATCCTGGGAACAGACTAGAGTCTACTTGCACACAGACATCTACCAGAGGCTGTTCCCACACAGGAAATGGTCTTTGCTGCTTTTGACATTGGCTGCATGCCTTTACGCTGTGGACCCCCTGGTGCCTACTCTTGTGTGTGCTTGTGTGTGTGTGTATGTGTGTGTGTGTGTGTGTGTGTGACTTAGCTGTCATGTGCAGCGCTCTCTCCCTCCCCCCACAGCATTTTACAGATCATGTCTGACAAATTCTAAAAGAGACACAGTAACTCGCTAGTACATCATTTATTTCTACCAAATCACCCACAATAGTCTCAGCAATAGGATGAAAATCATTTCTAAGAGTTTTTT
>NW_022196909.1:36545127-36548738 GCF_008632895.1 Mastomys coucha
TTTTTATGTGCTATCAATTCCAGCGTTATTCCACAATGGATAATCAGATGTACAAACACGGCAAAGCTTTAAACCAGGACTTTTGACATGATAAAATGTGACAATGTCTGAGAGACGTCTTTTTGCTTTCTTTACTGTCTCTGATTTTGCTTTTTATGGGTTTTCTGCTTGTGCGGGTGTGTCTCAGCCTCTGGATGCTTTTCTTACCCTTTCTCTTTGGCTCTTTCTTTAAAATGTTTGTTTTGCCCTATACTGGTTTGCTTGTTTTTATTTTATTATTATTATTAACTATGATTAGTTGGCCATTTGTCTTCTAAGAAGAGAGAGAAAGGGTGTGGATGTGGGTGGGCAGGGAAATGGGGAGGACCAGGGAGGAGTTAGGAGAGAATGGTAGTCAGAATATATAATGTGAAAAAAACATCTGTTTTCAATATAGGAAAGTTGAAGGATTATTTGCAGTCTTGACGTGTGGCATACTGAACATCCCTGGAAAGTACCACACAGAATCAGAAAAGTAATGAGTGTCTTGGTGAGAATTTGTCGATAGCTTCCTTTGGTCTCAGTAGTTTGTACTTTCTTCTGTCCTGGGGGGTAGCGATAACACCGTTCATGCTCTGAATCCTCAAAAGTTGACTCCTTTTGATGTTTCTGAAGGGTTAGTCACCTACCCAAGTTGGACATCACAGGCTGCTGCAATCGCTACTTGCCGGAAGGCAGAGTATTGTAGATGCATTCTCATCTAAGAGATAAGCATGTTAAACATGTTGCCTCGAACTCTGAGCTCAAAGATGTGTCTGAGGGGTGACAGATGCCACGGCTGATATTGCGTCACACAGCCAACTTACTAGGGTCTTTGGGAATGAGGAAAATTAATATAGGAGATGGATTGATTCTTTCACGGACTAAGCGCAAGCTGTTAATAAAACCGCTTTTATCAAATGATTTTGGGTAGGATTTGCAGATCAGTTTTATATTCTCTAGAGAGATTTGAAAAGGCAGAGTATTCTCTGGCCCTGTTAGGATGAGTTATTTGTGCTAAAGTGTTTTAATGAAGAAAGTAACTAATAATCAAACATTACTGTTTAAGAGATGATTCGGGGCCAACCTGATGTCCTGTCAATACAAACAAGAATGTACGTCAAGTATTGAACTCTATCAGTAAAACCCAGGTTCTTCTAATTCTGGAAACTAGGGACATTTGAATCATAACTGAAATATGGTGATGGCTTTTTGTCCCAGCCCAAGATGTTCTGTATGCTCTGGTTTCCTTTTGTTGCTGTGATAAAATTCTCTGACCAAAAACAACTCGGGAAGAAAGGGTTTATTTGGCTCACATTTCCAGGTCATACTTCATCTTCAAGAAAAGTCAGGGCAGGAGCTCAAACCAGAATCATAGAGACAGGGTCATGGAGGAACACTGTTTGATGGCACTGGTTGTTTGTAGGCCTATGCTTAGCTTGTTTTCTTCTTACACCGCCTAGAACCACCTGGTTGGGATGGTAGTACCTACAGTGGGCTAGGCCACTGTGCATCAGTTATCAACTAAGACAATATCCACGTAGACATGTTCATAAGCCAGATGCCTGTAGGCTATTGAGCTGAGAGTGTGAGCTGACACATTCACCAAGGGTCTTCTTAGCATAGCTTTGAAGAGCTTCAACATTGGCTGGATTGGGCTTGGAGCTCCTCAGAGTTATATAGGGAGGGTCCCTCTTTCCAATGGATAAAAAAAGTGACATTTCCAAGATGGGTTGATGGTAGGTCAGGAGGTGGCTTGTCAAGGTGTGATGCCCACTGGGATGGACAGACTGAAACATTGCTCATAAAATTGGATTGTTCAGGAGAGAATGCCTTGATGACTTAGCTGATATTTAATTTAACAAGCTAATTGTGTGATAATTCAGGCTTGTACTTTAGGAAGGCAATTTACCATCCAAGTCATTACGGCAAAAGAAATGAAAGGTGACGTCTGACTTTGGGATGTGAACAGCATGGGCGATGGGATGAACAAAGCTATCTTCTTTTCAGATATTTGGCAAAGAAACCCAAAGAGGATTTTTCTTTTTTGAATGTTCAGAGATGATAAAAGTAAACTCTCCTAAAAGTATGTGGATTAAAATGTATCACAATTTTTACAAATAATTGATTTTACTTTGAAAGAACAATAGATCCTCAATTTCCTCCCTGTTTTGAAAAAAACAAAAACAAAAACAAAAACAAAACATGTGGAAACGAGTCCAGGGTAGAATTGTTGTATTCCATGGGAATTATTTTACAGATGGGATTTTATATCTGTTTCACCTGAGGTAACTATAGACCATGTACAATTTAAAGGAAATGTATCTATCTATGTATCTATGTATCTATCTATTTATCTATCTATCATCTATTTTATCTACCTGTCTATCTATCTATCTATCTATCTATCTATCTATCTATCTATCTATCTATCTATCTATCTATCATCTGTCTATCTTCTACCTAATTTTAAGGATATTTTTATTTTCTTACCTCTGTATATGTGTGAGTCTCAATGCATGCATGAGTTCAGTGTCCTGATAAGGTCAGAAGAGGGTGTTGTAACCCCACCCCTAGATATAGTTGGCTCTGAGCTGCCTGATAAGGGTGCTGGCAACCAAACTTGGGTCCTCTGTGAGAGCAATTCATGCTCTTGAACCCTGAGACAGTTCTTCAGCCCCCTGCATCTCTTAATATATCTTTGTAGGTATTACTTTTTGCAGGCCCTCTTTGGCCAGATTGGAAAGTTCTTGAAGGCAGAAAATCCACCATCTTTTTGTTTCTGTTTTTCCTGATATTCTACAGAGTATAGACTTAGATCCTAATATAATATTGTTAAGCCCGCACGACTTTCACTAGAGATGATGCAAGTATTGGTTTTAACTGGGACAAAATATATGAGCCATAGGAAAGTATGCAGAGTCTTGTTGGCCTTTAGCTTGTTTTTTTTTTTTGTGACTAAAGTGTTTCGGGAACACAAATATTCTTCATTTCCAATTGTGGCCTCAGCACAGCTGACTAGAGGTAACAAAAAACATTTGGTCCTCAAATATATAAATAGCTTTCTATACTACCAACAGAAGGATTGCTCATCTCTAGAACAGTCCCTCCCACCATTTGCAGTGATGTTCTAAAAATAAATTATCCAAGTACCTATGCACTAAATGAAGATCTTGTTAGTGTTTTACTTACTATATCTTTTGTGTTTTCAGTTACCTGGCTAGAAGTTTCAACACAAAAATCTAACTTCATTGCATTTGCATGTAATCTTAGCCTCTGCTATCTATTAGCTACCCTATTTACCCATCACTTATGTCTATGCAATACTCACTCTGCCATCTACTAGCCAGCCTGTTTACTCATCAGTGATGTGTATGCAACACTCACACTATGACCAAGTAGTGACAGAGTCAAAGGTCTTCACACGTGTAAAGCTTTTGTTATATGAAAACAGTTGTACTGGGCAGTGGTGGTGCATACCTTTAATCCCAGCACTTGGGAAGCAGAGGCAGGCAGATTTCTAAGTTCGAGGCTAGCTTGGTCTACAGAGTGAGTTCCAGGACAGCCAGGGATATACAGAGAAACCCTGTCTT
>NW_022196909.1:36548748-36549406 GCF_008632895.1 Mastomys coucha
AAAAAAAAACAAAAAGAAAACAGTTGCTAGTCAAACACAAGTTTATGTCTGTCTGTCTCTGTCTGTCTGTCTGTCTGTCTGTCTGTCTGTCTGTCTGTCTGTCATTCTGAACTGTGTGGACTTCTGCCACCACTTTATAGATCATGAAGAAATAAAGAATTATAACAAATTATAATTATTTAAGTTATAAATATTCAAGACTGCACAGTTAAAATAGCAGGGAAGACAGATGTTCACAAGTTCTAAGAGAGGTGGAAAGGCAGTTATTAAATGCATCCTGAAGAAGACTTGAGTATCGACTTGAGAATCTAAAATTCTTATGCCTATTTTGCTTATGACTCATATTTGATTATGTAACAGTTTACGTGGGGGGTCATGCACACTACAAACATGAAGCCATTTAAATTTCAGGACAATCTTAGGACATAGGCATGATCATAATTAATATTTTGAGACTAAGGAGTTCTAACATGAAGACTCTCAGTCTTCTTACACTTCAGTTGCTTTTTTTTCCATAATAATGCTAGAAATACCTGGGTGGTGGTGGTACATGCCTTTAATCCCAGCACTTGGAGGCAGAGGCAGGTGGATTTTTGAGTTCGAGGCCAGCCTGGTCTACAGAGTGAGTTCTAGGACAGCCAGGGCTATAGAGAGGAAC
>NW_022196909.1:36549416-36559990 GCF_008632895.1 Mastomys coucha
AAAAAAAAAGCTAGAAATATAAATCCTATGTTAATGAACACCCAGCATCCAGATGAGCTTCAGAGGAATGGAGATCACCAGAAAAAAAAAGTCCAAAAAACCCAAAACCCCAAAACAACTCACTGAATCAAGTAGTAACCATCTACAAAGGTGTTTCTCATTCCTCAGCACTCCAGAGTATGAACTGGGATAATTACCTTAGAGAAATGTGTGCACACTCACATCCTATAACCTTGTGGGGATGAGAATTTGTTGTATAATCTAAAAATGGTCTGAAATCTACAAACACCTGATGGAAGAGCTCATTGTTTATTAAAGGCTTAACCATGGACATTTTAGCCTGTAAATCAACTTACCCTTTCTTCTCATTTCTTTTCAAGAAAAACAAAAATAGCCATGAGTCATGTTTAAAAACATCTAGAACATTCCTTAGTCTAAAGTCTCCTTTGTTTGAGCTGGCATGTGTCAAATACAATAATAAAAAAAAAAATCACAGTGGATTCTTCGGCATGAGGTTGACATCAATCAGGAAGTAAAGAATTTTCTTCCTGAATTCCTGTGACTGGGCACAGAGGGGCCTCTTGGGGTTCTGTCTCTATCAGTGATTTTTATGTTGGGAAAAACACCACCCTGGGATTATCATCATTCCCTGGGAGCAAAAAGCTAGGGGAGGTGGAAATATTTACATTCCAGTGTTCTCCAGGAAGTGAGAGGTATTGGCTGTGTCCAATGGTGGCTACAATCAAGTCAAGTCCTTAGTGAGGGAACACCGGCAGGGCCGATTTAATTTAGACAACCTGCTAGATTTTGGACCATTCGTGACTTGTGACCTCCTGGGAGCCAAAACCAAAATCAGTTTTCAATGGTTGGCCTCACTTAAAATTGGGTTTGAAGAAGATGATTTACCGGGTCACTGGCTAAGGACCAGCTTGAAGATCTCATTGCTAATACTCTGGTATGCTGTGCAGTCATGAGGCAGAGCTGGGGATGGGAGGAGAATTCAAACAGATAAGATACATGATCCTGAGTTTCTGAAATGCTGACCACTTCCCAGTTCTTCAAAAACATCAGAACTCTCTGTGTTTCCAAAATTGCTACCAAAAATCGAGTTCGTAACTATGAAGTAAGTGGTGGACACATTTAAAGCACACATGCACTTACCATTCTTCTGTGTTATTCTTCTGGTGAAGAGGAATAATGTGAACATGATATCTTTAATAAAAGGAACAATGTCTCCGAAGTTAGGTCACTTTTTCATTGTATGCCAGTATTTTTTTATTTCATAAGAGCAAACATCCAAACCACTGGAATAGATAAACTGCTCAAATCATAGCATCTTAGAATTAATCCTAGTATAATCTTAAAGCTCAGGGATTAATATGGTGTGTGGTGAGTCACCAGGAAGTGAATGCTCCTAGCTTTAAAAATGTTGTTGAAATGCACAACCCTAACTTCATCTCATCCATTCAAGGACATTCTTTCCTTTAAATAATGACATAACCCATAATTGTACTTCTTTTGTGCTCTCTGGTGGAACATTTATTTATCATTTGACCCAAGAGAATATTTGTGTCCAGAGGACCGATAGACAGGCTCTGTATTTTATGCAGAGCCACCAGTGCAGCAAATGCAGAGTATGTGGAAGACTCGGTGCTGCATGGTAATAATTCATAACGTTTTCTGGGTATTGAGCCAGTAGCTGACACAGGCTGCATGCTGATCAAGAGACAATGAGATAGAACTTTGCCCAACATTTATGGATGGGAACCAGGGAATCTTAGTGGCAGATGACAGTCTCATCAGGTTTCGCTTTCTCTTTTTCTGAATGCATCCATTTGCCACTGGCTGGTTGCTTAGTAGCTGTGTGAATTGTAAGCATATTCAAAATCTTAGAGCCTTCTGGACGAAGAGCTCTTAAAGTCTCTCTTGCTACTCTCTCACATAATCCTTGGATCTCTTCTTTATCATAAACTCAGTTTCTCACCCCTCAGCCTGCATGTTACTCTTCCCAACTATGGGGGCTGGATCAGCCAACCCTTAGCTAACACAAGTCCTCTAAATCCTGGATTTGCATATGCAAATATAATGGATATGTCATCTTGTCTCACAAGCTGCTGTGAGGATAAAATGAAATGAGGGATATGAGATACACAGAATACTCCCTGATGGGAGACCTCTTGGGAGGTGCCAGATTCCCAGCTCCCAGGGAGTTCAGCTGGGTGATTATTCACATCTAGTGTTCTTCCATTGCATGCATGTTATAGCAGTATACCTAGTGGTAGGATGCTTGTCCATGGGATGAATTATGCATTGGTGACCTGTATCACATCTGGGTAAAAGCTTCAAGAGCCCATAGTTGATCCCCAAGATTCTCAGGGTATTTCTGTGGTATAGAATTTACATCTAACATGTTGATGTTAGCAAGTGTTTTGTGAGTACTGCTGGAAGAGACGATGTCATAGGAGTGGATTGTTGGCACAGATGTGGGAGAGTTTGTGGCTATTCTTCATCGTGAAATCTTTTGATGTCTTACCATTCAAGTTGAAACATGACTATATTATTCTCAAAAGGCCGTCTACAATAAGATGCATTCTTGTCTATGTGGACAATTGAGCATTTATACAGCTTAGTGTGAAATGCAGAATAAACACACAAGACTGTTAATAGAGGTAGAGGGATACTGGCAGGAAGCATGTGGTACTTGTAACAGAGCCCAGATTAGGGGTAACATTGTAACTTGCTGGCTGGTCACTGACTGAATTCATTTGTCATTGAGATCTTTGGAGATTGCCAATGATAATACAAGAAAAATCAGAAGGACCAGGAGTCATGTAGCCAGGACCTTTTAGAAGAGAGAAACCAGACTGCAACTGGGTCTGGATGTATAGATTGACTTATTTATGAATCTACTCTAAATGGTAATCAATGCTGGCTTCCTGTCACTGTCCACCAACCATGCGGGATTAAAAATGTCCCATTTGTAACCTTTCCAGACCCTCTTTGGGTTTTGGATTCCCCACCCCTTCGAGCTTAAAAGCAAAATTTCTGTACATAGGATGAAGTTAGATGTGTTGCATTTACCCTTGCATTTGTTTGTTTTGAGACATGGTCTCCCTGAAGCCCAGGCTGACTTTGAACTCATGATCTTCCTGTCTTTATTTTCCAAGTGCTGAGATTCTTATTGGTGTGTTCCACGGTGTCCATCTTTGCAGTTGTTTAATAAATATATAATATGAATGTATAGAATGGCATATACATCCATCTCGGAGTCTGGGATGATCCTCTGATATAAATCACCTGTGGTCTCAGTGAAGCATACCTGTGCTTAGTCTCATACTCCCTCCATCTAGAGGGGATGCATCTTGTGCCTTCAAAGAGCTGCAGTAGCCTCAGGATTTATGTGTGTTTTACAGTGGAGCAGGCAGTAATTTTTTATTAAGATGTTTCCCAAGAGAGTTAAAAAAAAAAACAAATTTATTAAGATGATGACCTTCATAAAATGACATCAAATTGTCCTTTAGTTAGTTGACTGTGTTTGCTATTATGTTTCTTTTCTATAACAATGCCTTGATAATGAAAAGAAAAAAAATCTAGTTTTCAATTTATATTCCACTTAGCTCTTGGTATTTCCAAATTAAGGTTTCTTGTTTAGTGGGATGTTAGTCTTCATCTTATGTAGGGAAATGTTTATTTTTTTAAAGATTTATTTATTATTATACACAAGTACACTGTAGCTGTCTTCAGATGCACCAGAAAGAGGGCATCAGATCTCATTACAGATGGTTGTGAGCCACCATGTGGTCACTGGGATTTGAACTCAGGACCTTCAGAAGAGCAGTCAGTGCTCTTACCCGCTGAGCCATCTCACCAGCCCAGGAAATATTGTTTTGAAGCTTGAAGGGATGGGTTACACAAAACCTAAAGAGTGTCTGGAAAGGTTACAAATGGGACACTTTTGATCCAGCAGAGTTTTAGGACAGTGACAGAAAGCCAGCATTGGTTATTGTTCAGGGGTAGATTCATAAAGGTCTTTACATAAGCCAATCTGTACATCTACAAAAATAATTAAAAACATTAGCTGATCCAAGCTCTCATTTGATTCTAAAATTTTTAGTTTTGCCAAGAAAGTTGGCTCTTCTGCTCCCAGGTACTTCAGGAAGCTCCTGGTTGCTATGAAGACATGGTCAAGTCCAAGAGCCACACCATACACAACCCATTCTGAAAACGGCACAGAAATGGCATCAAGAAAAAACCCAGCCTCAAAGACACAAATTTATAAAGAAGTTGACCCCAGGTTCTTGGGGAACATGCACTTTGCCAAGAAACACAGCAGGAAAGATCAGAAGAAGATGCAGGCCAATGACGTATAGGTAACATATAGGTAACCAGGGCTCATGCAGAGGCTATCATATGGGGGGGTGTCACTTGTGAAGCCTGAGGCAGTTAAGCCCAAGAAGCCAAAGGCTCCCCAGGGTAACTGTCTCTCTTTCCTTGCTCAGCTCACTCTGAGCTCAAGATGTGAATGCTAGGCCATAGGTCCCAGGCTCAGTCAACCAAAGCCCGAGGCTCAAAACAAGGCGCAGCCACTGCTCCAGCTCTGGCTCTCAAAGGTGCACAGGCCCCTGTGAAGACTCTATAGAAAAGGTCTCTAACTGCCAATGGGAAGACAGATGGACTGGCGTGACACATCCACACACTTTTTACAGATGGTTTGTGTCCCATGCTTTTTTTTTTTTTAAAAAAAAATATATTTGAGGTAAGATCTGCCTTGAAGAAAATAGAAAGTTATACTAAAGATTCTGAGACAAATTGTTTCTGATCACCAGTATAGGTTGCAGAAATGGGCTTGACTTGTTCCATGTCTCTCTGTGAACTCACAAAGGTCAAGTGTGGTCATGATGCTTGATGGGAGAACTTTCTAGTTACTACAAAACCTCCCTGCCAATTTGGACAGTGCTGGCTTAGTTAACCTTGGAGATGTTTAGTTTAACCTGTAGGATCATGTTGTTACTCCATCTAGATTTCCCATGACAGTATGGGAAAGAGGGACGTCTCCTCTGCATTTTCAAGGTCACTGTCTTAGTCAGGGTTTGTATTCCTGCACAAAATGTCATGACCAAGAAGCAAGTTGGAGAGGAAAGGGTTTATTCAGCTTATACTTTCCACATTGCTGTTCATCACCAAAGGAAGTCAGGACAGGAACACACGCAGGGCAGGAACTTGGAGGCAGGAGCTGATGCAGAGGCCATGGAGGGGTGCTGCTTACTGGCTTGCTTCCCCTGGCTTGCTTAGCTTGCTTTCTTATAGAACCCAGGACTACCAGGCCAGGGATGGCACCACCCGCCATGGATCCTCCCACCCTTGATCACTCATTGAGAAAATGCCTTACAGCTGGATCTCATGGAGGCATTTCCTCCAGGGAGGCTCCTTCCTCTGTGATAACTCCAGTTTGTGTCAAGTTGACAACACAAAACCAGCCAGTACAGTCCCAGAGAGATCAATGCAAGGCCAGCCAAGGTTTCCAGGATGGAAAGTGTCACCCATTTTCCTGGAGTGGCTGCGGGCTGGATGGTACACTGGCAAACAGAACAGTGTGGCTATAGACCACCAGTTACGGGTCTATACGTAGGACTATGATATGGACGCCAGTGTCACAGTGGTCTGTAAGCTGGGATGTGGTGTGGAGAACAAGGAGCTCATGAGACTTCACCTGCGACTGTTACTGCTGTGTCCCTGTGTTCCTACGTCTTTGGTCATCACTTTATTTGTGTCAGTTCCACAGTAAACACCCCCACCCTGCACCTCCTCCTCTTAATGTGCAATTCCCTTGCCTTACCTCATTCCCCGGGAACTGATGAGTATCTATAACCTCCAGAACAAGGCATCTAAATTCTACCGTTCATTTGGTCTTTTGACCTCCATCTCATTAAAAACCCAATGATTTGGGATGAATAAAAACTTTCCACGGCGATCCGTTTTAGAAAACACTCACAACGGCTGGGTGAGAGAGATGACTCACAGTAGAAAGTACAAGTTATGAATCCACAAGCCAGAAGGTGACTTTTCAGCCAGAGAAGACCAGAAATTAGGTTGGCCCCGACACAGTGAAAATGCCATCCAAATGTGCAGTGGCATTTTGTACGTGTCATGAAGGTGGTTGTCCCGCATCTAAGCTCTGCAAAGGTTAGATCTCGGATGTCATCCTCCAGATTAGGAGAATTAGTAGTGACAGTGCGCAGGCTGCCTGTAAAGGAACTCAGTTTCGAATAGAAGAGATTGAGATTTATGAGAAGATTACAGGCAGAGGTTATGCCGTTATCAGGACAAAATCTGCTGTGAATAAGTATGTCGGTATGGGAGTCTGTATGTAGGGATGTGGTATGGACAGCATTGTGACAGTCAGAGCACTTCGTGATACAGGCTGCAGCATGACACTGGTCCTATGTAAAACTATATTATGGGGTGTAGTGTGACAGTGGTTTATCTGTAGGACTGTGATGTAGATTTCCTATATGAAGGGCTGTGGTGTGGATCTTAGTATAACAGTGGTATATTTGTAAGGTTTCAGTGTAGACTTCAGGATAATGGACGTGTATATGAAGGCCTGTGGTATAGACCACCAGTGACAGGGGTCTATACGTAGGACTACGATATGGACGCCAGTGCCACAGTGGTCTGTAAGCAGGGATGTGGTGTGGACTATTATTACGATAGGAGTCTATCGGTAGGGCTGTGGTATGAATAACATATGACAGTTGTGAATATCTGGGGCTAGGCATGGATTTCCATGTGACTATGGTCTATCCGTAGGGCTGTGGGTTAGACTGAGGTGTAACAGTGGCTCATATATAGGGCTGTGGTGTGGGCAACCTTATGATGGTGGTCTTTATAGGACTGTCCTTGCAGTCTGCAGTGAGAGTGAGCAGGTGTGATGCAGACTGACACGTGACAGTGGTTTTATATCTATAGCTATGGCATGGCCCATACTGTGAGAGTAGCTTATAGATTGTCACCTGAAATGATGTGCCATGTTAGTCCGTATGTAGGGGTGGATATAGATCACAGTGTGGGAGTGGGTTATATGTCAGGCTATGTAGATTGCAGTGCGACAGGCTCTATATGTGGATATGGATCACAGTGTAGGAGTGTTCTATTTGTGGATCTATGATGTAGACTGTAGTGTGACTCTACCTAAGGCTGTGGGTTTCCGACTTCTGTGTGACATACTTGTCTATCTGTAGTGCCCCATTTCATCTGCAGTGTAACATTCATCTAACACGTAGGGCTGAAGTACACATGAATCCCCATGTATACGTGTTATATGTATACATATGCATATGTATACAGTTATCCAGAAAATAACCTTAGGGGTTTCTCTGTCCTCCTATCATTGCTTCAGTTATGTGAAAGCATTGAGTAAAAGCAGATACAAATGAGCTGAATGTATCAGGAAATGCACTGGCAATTAGGGGTTCACGGACCTAGAACAGATTTTAATGTCTTGGCTCATCTGACCCCTAGGCTTATTCTAAAGTTGCTGTAATCAAAATACTGTGCTGAAAAAGGGTAGACATAGGTGAACGAGGTGGAAGCAAGAGGCAGGATATGCAGCCACAAACTGTCGTCAACTGATTTTCATTAAAGTTGACAAAGTGGTTCAATAGGGAGAGTATTTCTTTATGTGGGAGGAAACCAATATCAACCTCTACTTCATTTTCTGTCCAAGTAATATTCCCAAATTAACTATGAATGGAAATGTGAAAAAATAAAAATTGAAGTCCTATAGAGGGGAGCAAGAACCTGCCTTTGCTGTTTGGTAAGCCCGTGGTGGAGGCTGGGGTACTAGGGATGAGGAGTTGGCAGACGGAAGGTTGGAGAAGATCCTTGTGATCCACTGGGGATATGGTCCAAGAGGAAAAGGGAAAATGGCAGTAGATTTTCTGCTACAGAGCTGGGGGTGAGGCTGGGGGCATGGTCTCTGGAGGAGCAGAAGGAGAAGAGAGCTCCTTACGATTGGTGTCATAATACTTTAGGATGTTTCCACTGCCCTAGGTTTTCCATATCGTTTCCCAAATTCCCCTCACCTCCAGTTGCCTCTCCCCATTTTTGCTACCTGTCTTAGTCAGGGTTTCTATTACTGCATAAACATCATGACCAAGAAGCAAGTTGGGGAGGAAAGGGTTTATTCAGCTTATACTTCCACACTGCTGTTGATCACCAAAGGAAGTCAGGACTGGAACTCAAGCAGGTCAGGAAGCAGGAGCTGATGCAGAGGCCATGGAGAGATGTTCCTTACTGGCTTGCTTCCCCTGGCTTGCTCAGCCTGCTCTCTTACAGAACCCAGGACTACCAGCCCAGGGATGGCACCATCCACAAGGGGCCCTACCCTCTTGATCACTAATTGAGAAAATGCCCCACAGCTGGGTCTCATGGAGGCACTTTCCCAACTGAAGCTCCCATCTCTGTGATAAGTCCAGCCTGGGTCAAGTTGACACACAAAACCAGCCAGTACATTACCACAACCCTAAGACCTTCGCTCTCTTACCTGATCCTCTCCTTTCACTCTCCAGCTGCCCACCTGTAAAAATTGTTCTATTTTCCCCTCCAAAAGAAGATGGGCATGTCTCATCTATTCCCTTCCTCTATACGTAACTTCTCTGTGTCTATGGATTGTAGGTTGGTTATCATTTCTTTAATGGCTAATGGCCACATAGAAGTGAGTGGATTTGGTAAGCATTTTTTAAAGGTAGTACCAAGTCACAAACCACAAGAGAAAGTCTGGAATAACAGCAGCCATCAACTTCTGTTTTTAAGATGTGAAAGATGCCACAGGTAGGGGAAAACTCTTTGAATGTGCATACTTATAAAAGGAGTTGTATCCAGGACACACCAGGTTCATTTAAAAGTTAACTATATGGAGCTGAAGAGATGGCTCAGCAATTAAGGACACTAACTAACTCTTCCAGAGGTCCTGAGTTCAATTCCCAGCAACCACAACCCTCTGTAATGGAAATCCAATGCCCTCTTCTGGTATGTCTGAAGACAGTGACAGTGTACTCACTTAACATAAAATAAAATAAATCTTTTAAAAAAGTTAGTGACGTGGGTTAAAAAACGGGGGCAAGATTCTTACCAGACACTCATGAGAAGACATGCACAGTCACTCACTATACACAAAAGTGATGAGCTCTTAGGTTGTGTAGATTTAAACCCTGGTGAGCTATCACGACAGAGTAATGGCTTAGTGGTTAAGGCCACTGGCTGCTCTTGTGGTGGAGCCAGGGTCAATCCCCAGCACCTATACAGTGGCTCACACTCATCTGTAATTGAAGTTCTCAGGGATCTGATGCCCTTTTCTGGCCTCTATGAGTACCAGGAACATAGGCAGCACAGAGTTTTCCATGCAGGCAAATACTCATGTACATATAATGAATTTTAAAATGCAAGGGAGAGTTCTAACAGTGGTTGCAGTCAAGGAGGACTTTAGGTATGTTCTGTATTTTCATAGAAGTGGTTCCACAGTTTGTAAGAATTGTCAAAGGTCATTGAAAAGAACGCTTAAGATGGGAGCATTTGGGCGCATAGATTGGGTATTAGGATTTTTAGGAACATCAAGCTTATTAATATCGACTATGAGAAAAGGAGGGTTTTTTCCCCCTCTTTCTTGTTTCTTTTGTTTTTGAGACAGTATCTCATGTAGGCCAGATTGGTTTCTAGCTTGCTATGTAGCTAAGGATAACCTTCATCTCCTTACCTCCTGGCATCTGTGATTGTTGCTGAGGTCGGGACTCATGTAGCCCAGGCTGGTTTCCTGATCCCGATATAGCTGAAGGTGATCACTAACTTTAGATCTCCCTGCGTCTACCTCCAAAGTGCCTGGGTTACAGGTGAGCACTTGGAGACTGGGTCTATGCATGGAACCCAGGGCAGACATTCTTCCAACTAAGCTGTTCCTATGGACCACATGCATGGTGTTCCTCAAGGTTATGAAGCTATCCCAGTCTACCTAAAAACACAGGTGGAGGAACACTCAGAAGCAGGGCTTTGGTGGCTTGTCCAAAAAGCATCAATGAAAGCAAAGTAGAATATAGCCAAGTTGGAAGATATGCTATGGTAGATGTTTTCTGACTTGAAATGCTCAGATAATGGTGCTTACAATTTGCAGAGAGTTATGATCAGAAACGGAATCGCTTATCAAGAACTTTGGATTGAATTTGAACATAACACCGGTCAACAGATTTGCTCCATCTGTTACCCTGGGCAAGCCATGAAAACTACAGAATTTTGAGCTTTGTGCTTAATAATTTCAGATCTCTGGTAAGGAATTTTTTCCTAAATAGTTTTCTGGCAATTCTCATGAGCCTCCAGGCTTGGGAAACATTTTATGGACAATCACAGGATGTAGTCAAAGTTGCTCAGGTGAGGTAATAGGCTGAGAGATGGAGAGATGGCTACCCAAGATACAGCCTGTCCAATGAGAGTAACTTATTCTCGGAGTTAAATTTCATTAACGGAGATCATCTGATGTCTTACAAAGAGAGACTAAGCTGGGCAGAGAAACCCCGTCTCAAAAA
>NW_022196909.1:36560091-36591950 GCF_008632895.1 Mastomys coucha
AAAAAACCCAAAAAATAAACAAACAAACAAACAAAAAAACCCAAAAAAAGACAAGTCCCTAGGTGAAAATGAGGTGCTTACTCACATATATGTTGTTTGAAATGAAGAAAATCATACTTTAAAAGATATAGGGTGGTCCAGAATATAGTGGAGACATGCTGAGAAGATGGCTTAGTCAGTAAAGTGATCACCATACAAGGATGAGGACCAGAGTGTCATTTTCTAGAACTCACATGAAAAACTGGACATGATGATACATGCTTCTTATCTTAGCACTGTGGAGGGAGAGATAGTCTAGCCTAACTACCAAGTCTCAGGTCTCATTGAGAGACCCTGTCTCAAAACACAAGATGGATGTCACCTGAGAAATCAAACCAAAGTTTGACCTCTGGCCTCTAAACAAACATGCATGTGCATACACATGTACTTGTACCCATACACACATGTACACCAGTCTATACACACACATAAGGTGGGTCCCTGAAGGTGTCATACAGGGAATGGACCTCACAGAGAAGTGAGAATGAAAACCCAGTATAGAATAATTTTGTCAACCTGGATCACACCTTTGGGGAGTCTAGTGCCAGATGGTTCACTGTCAGTGTATTTAAAACACAGTAAAATTTTGGAAAGGTGTCCAGGCAGCAATCAGTTCAATCTGGCCAATTTCAGGTGTGCAGTAAAGCTTAAGGTATGATGACATAGAAACCCCTCTCCCAACTACATGTGACCACGAGGGTAGGTGCTTAAGGTATGATTAAAGGGCCTAGAATCTAATCTATCGGTCTCTGATGGATAGCATGGAGGTCTCCAGGCTATTATGTACATGTGACATCTCCCCTAAGGAGAGGTACAAGGTGAGTACAAGGACCTCTGTGCCCCCAACACACCACACACACACACACACACAGAGAGATGTGTGTGTGTGTGTGTGTGAGCACATGTACAAGCACACAAGGCTCCCCTCTCTCTCTCCCTCTCTCTCTCCCTCTCTCTCTCTCTCTCTCTCTCTCTCTCTCTTGCTAATTCTTCCATCTCACCTGCATCGTTACCTAGAGAGGAGAGAGTGTCAGAGGCAGAGTCACCTGAAGGAGTTTGAGAAGGGAAAGCAGTGATCTGGAGAACAGGAAAGCAGGTCAGCCCTCAAGAGGATGAAGGCTGCCTTTTATCTGAGTCCAAAGGAAAGAACGGACATCGGGTAGAAGGTCAAGAGCATTTAGAGGCAGCAGAGGTGGAGTTTTGGCCAGGAGCAGGGGGTAGAAGAATGTTCATTCAGGGTCCTCGGTCTTCTCAGGAAAAAAAAATCAGAGACAAGGGTTGTGAGCAGAGAATAAGATTTGAGGCTGATTGGAAGGGGCAGGGCTAGTGCAGCTGCTCAGGTGATGCATTACGGTGTAAATGTGCAATAAATAAGAGAATCACTAAGTAGCAGATAGAACAGTGACATCAAGGAGACATGGCTGGCTGTCAGGGAATGTGGCACTCAGGACAAGATGATGCCTGTGGTGGCCATGCAAATGCAGAGGCCTGAGATAGAAGGGACTGTACCCTAAAATGTCAGACCAGGCGGGGCGGCAGTCCTCACCTCAAGTGCCTTCCCATCTCTTGTAATTAATTCCCCATTGTGATTATTATCACAAATGGATACAAACATGGATTAAGTCTCCCCCAAACTTGACAACTCATGTCCAGGAAATTCATTACACTCAGCCAAAGGGACCAGTTAGTAATTGTTTTAGTCAGGGTTTCTATTCCTGCACAAACATCATGACCAAGAAGCAAGTTGGGGAGGAAAGGGTTTATTCAGCTTACACTTCCACATTGCTGTTGATCACCAGAGGAAGTCAGGACTGGAACTCAAGCAGGTCAGGAAACAGGAGCTGATGTAGAAGCCATGGAGGGATGTTCCTTACTGGCTTGCTTCCCCTGGCTTGCTCAGCCTGCTCTCTTATAGAACCCAAGACTTCCAGCCCAGGGATGGCACCATCCACAAGGGGTCCTACCCCCTTGATCACTAACTGAGAAAATGCCCCACAGCTGGATCTCATGGAGGCACTTCCCCAACTGAACCTCCCATGTCTGCGATAACTGCAGCCTGGGTCAAGTTGGTACACAAAACCAGCCAGGACAGTACTTATGTCCTTGACCTGGGCCACCACACCATGAGCTTTTCACCTTGATGCCATGTCTTTTTTGGCTTTTCCTCAGGTGGACATGGAAATTCAGATTCATGAGACCTGTGCATGCCCTGGATTTGGTCTGCCTGTTCTGCTTTGCCCAGGTAGCTGAGCTGTACTTTCACCGTGAGCACCTGATTCCACTGCCCTTGTTCCCTGGTTCCCACTCCAGCATCCTAGTCTAACACACTAGTTATAGTCACTGCATCTGCTGCCATTCTTTTTGAGTTCTTCCTATGAAGAAGTGATATCTTCTTCATGAATGGAGAGGAGATAGGTTATCATGCTGGAATCCAGACAGCAGAAGGAGACAAAATCAGTGGGGTCAGAGTTAGAATCATAACAGAAAAGAGCGAGCATCTGACACCCTAAGAACGAAGATACAGAAATATGTCAAAAGACCAAGAACCAGGAGGAGGAACAAAGTGACAGTAGAGAGGAGGATATCAGAAAGGCATCTAATTCCAAATAACAAGCCGAAACTTGTGAGTCAAGGGCATGTGGCCCAGCTCAGCTCGGACTCACAGCCTCAGGGGCAAAATATAACAATAATAAATGGTAATCATAAGCCTTAGAGTTGAGATCGTATTCCTTCACATTATATTTGTTCCCATATGCCTGTGTCCTGGTTAGGGCAACCTAACGACATGACCAAAAAGAAAATTGGGAAAAAAGGTTTGTTTGTTGTATACTTCTACTTTGTAGTCCATGACGGAAGGAAATCAGGGCAGACATTCAAGCAGGGCTAGGACCTGGAGACAGGAGCTGATGCAGGAGCCATGGAGAGGTGCTGCTTACTTGCTTGCTTTCCTTGGCTTGGAATGGGAAGGACCATCCCCTCATCAATCCCTCATTAAGAAGATGCCTTATAGGCCTGCCTATAGGCCATTCTTACCGAGGCATTGTCTCGGCTGATATTCCCTCATCTCCCATGGCTGTGTCTCGTGTCAACTTGACATAGAACTAGCCAGGACAACTGTCCTCTTGTCAACCTAACACAGAAGTACATCACTATTAATCCACAACCTTTCCTTTCTTGTTCATCCAAGGTCTCTCGTCAGTAGAAACATCACAGCAGCAGAGTATACTCTGTGGACCCTGTGCTGCTATGGATGCCTGAAGTACTTCGACTGCATGTTGGGAAGACTTGGCCATCTAAATGCTGGGCTGGATTAAGTGCCCATGAGGAGAGTGTTTCAGCAAATTGGGGTCAGTATGCAGTTGGTACTTTGGTCTGTAAAACCATACGGTTCGTCTTGAAGTATCATCAGGAAAATTGGTACCCACTTATCTCTAATTCAGTGTCCAAGAGTCCTAGGAGAGGATATGATGGCATTGCTTGATGATGCTGGAGCCACAGAAGGAGAGTGCTCAACAAGACTGAGGGCAGAGGTCAGGTCCGAGCCTCCCTCCTTGAGGATGACCTTTCTTGAGAAGCCCCGGAGTAGGCATATTTCCTTCCTGAACTTGTTTCAAGATGAGCCTCCTCCAAAGTGAGGCCAGTGAGGAAGCCTTGCAGAAGATCTCAGCACTCTAGAATGAGCTTGCTGTCGTTAGAACTCAGACTGACAAGATTATGACCCTGCAGGAGCAACAGAGTCCCAGTTCAGGTCACTTCCGCATCTGTTACTATAACACCATCACCTCCTTCCCCTCCTCCTCCATTGGTGCCCCACCAAAGTATGTCTGCTCTTGATCTGATTAAAGAACAAAGAGACAAGCAATGCTGGAAAGACTTTGGCTAAGGGTCACCCAAAGAAGCCTGACGTGCCGAATATGCTAGAGATCTTTAAAGACATGAACATTGTGAAACTACGGTCAGGCAAGAGGCCCGAGGATGTAAAGCCTAGGCCCAAAGATACTACTGACCCTGCTGCCCTGCCCTCATAACAGAGGCTCTGAAAAAGATGTTTGCTTATTGTTATCAACACAACAGTCAAGATGAGTGTGAAAGAGGAATTCCAAAGCCAGAGCCTTATAGGCCTGCCTATAGGCAATTCTTACCGAGGCATTGTCTCGGCTGATATTCATCTCCCATGACTGTGTCTTGTGTCAACTTGACATAAAACTAGCCAGGACAACTGTCCTCTTGTCAACTTAACACAGAAGTACATCACTATTAATCCACAACCTTTCCTTTCTTATTCTCAGTTCTGGAACTCTCCTTAACCCACATATATTATAACAAAATTTTAAATAGGTAGCCAGGGTTCCTCCCCTGGCCTTGAAAATATTTGTATGGCTACAGAACACAGACAGCTATTTGTAGTGCTTTCTGTGCGCTTTTCAAGTCTTAACATTAACGTGTATGCAAATGTGTCATGGGCACACATTTGGATATATAACAATATGAGTGGCATCAGTGAGGATACCATTTCTTCATAGTCATTGATAGCTTGCTGGTCAGTGGTGGAACATCTGGAATACCCTGTTATTATCACACAGTATTGGAAATGGGAATGTTTCAAACAGAAATTACATATCACACTTTTTTTTTCTAGAGCTGAGTTTACATAAGCAGCAGTAGATGTTTATTGCTGAGCCTCCATATTGCTTTCTGTTATAAGGAAGTATGTATCAGGAACACTGCTTAAACCTCACTCCCACCCAGTTCTGGGAATCAAAAGCACTTCCCAAGTAGTTACAAATCAAATATCAAATTAAATCACTTCTTAAATAAAAACCAGAATGTTAAAAGAAATCACAATATAAAATACTCCAAATTTTAAAATTTTTAAAAATCCAAACATCTAAAAAAAACAGTCTCTTTGAAATAGCCAGTCTTTTAAGATACAAAGTGTTTTAAAACTCAAAATCTCATCATGATATTTGCAGGCAAATAGATGGAACAAGAAAAAAAATATTATGATGAGGTAACCCACACCTACAAAGACAAACATGGTATGTACTCACTTATAAGTAGTTACCAGCTGTGATGCGAAGGATAACCCATACTGCAATCCACAGAGCCAGGGAAGCTAAAGAACCAGGAAGGCTCAAGTGGAGAATCTTGAATCTCCCTGGGAAGAGGAAATAGAATAAACATCTCAGATAAGGGGAGGAGATTAGGTTTTAGGAGCTAGTAGCTACCAGGTGATCTTCCCGAGATGAGTCTGCCTTGAATTAATAATAATCCATGACAGATTTGCTCCTATAGGAAAGGCCCAGGAAAAATTCATTTTAGGAAAGATTCCTGCTATTAATATGCTTTTCCTGTTATTATTAAACATATATAACAATCACTAGTTATTATCCCACCCTTTGAGCAGATCTCTGCAGAACAATAAAGATGTACTGTCTTGTAGTGATGCTATATAGACAACTAGATGGTTTCTTAGTTCTTAATGATGGTCCTGTAAAAATTCCTACAAATTATACCAGCCTTCATTAAGCTCTTTTATAGTGGGACTGCTATTAGGTCCTTTCTGATGTCAAAACTGCAGTGAGAACTCTGCCAGTCTCCATGTGTCACCAGTTAATTGCTTCTGTAAGCAGGTGTTCTACTACTGAGAGCACATTCCAAAAGGTTCTAAAAGCATTAACCAAAGGTCATAAATAGGGAACACCAAATTATAGGTGCTAAAGCAGAAGATGAAATATTGACTGGGTTTATCTATATAAAACTTCACTAATAACTTAGTTATGTTTTTTTTTTTTTTAACTTTCCATGAACCTGTGGAGCTGTGATAGGTGATGAATGTTTAGCCAGATAATTACTCCTAATGGGTATGCATGTAAACATTCCCTGTTGTAAATTTCTTATTCGATTTACGATTTGGATTTAGGCGTAAGCTTGTGGTGAATATTTTTCCATGTGATTGTGTATTCTGAAAGATGTATAAATGCTGAGGACAAAGAGAGAAAAGAGGAACTGAGCTGAGGACACATTTTTAGACAGAACTTTTTAGACAGAACACTTTTGAGACAGGACTAAACTCAAGAATTTAGAATTGGAAATAATGGCCTTACTGGGACAAAACAGGTAGAGGAGAGGGCAAGATTAGAAGGAGAATGCAGAGTGGAATAACTTAGAAATTATAAGGCAACTTAAAAAATTAAGAGAGCAATGTGCAGAATGCAGAAGGATAGAGAAAAAAAGAAGGAGCTGTAGAGAGAACAGAAGGGGCAGGCAGGCTTCTCCTTACCCGTGGGACAGAACTGGTCTTACTAAAGAGAACAAAGCTTTATTCTTACAGACTTGGTTTAATTAATTAGCAATAAAAGGGTAGAACCTTTTTCTTTCTCTATGCAATAAAGATTGGAGCTCATTTTTCATCAGAACGAGTGAGTTCTTTCTGCACTGGTTCTGGTCTTTTGCTCCAAATGCATATGTAAGTATAGGTGTGTGTGTGTGTGTGTGTGTGTAATTATGAGAATGTCTGTAACTTGGGCCCAACTGGTTCAAATGGAGATTTATGAATGTGTGTGCATGGATTTGCATATGAACATATGCAACGTTAGTCCATATTTGCTTGTTTAAAAGTTTTTCTTCTGCGAGCATGATTCTATTCTCCTGGCTCAATAGAAGTTTACTGCTCCAAAACCTCCCCCTAGCCTGACAAGCAAGAGGCTTGGATAAAAGGGAAAACATTCTGACAATTAGTCCTTTACTTAGTCTCCTGCTGGCAGGCTACAGGTGTTAATTCAGTGACTTTCAACCCTCAGAAAGAGCAAGAAAGTTTTTAGGTTTTTTTTTTTTTAAAGTTATCATTAGCATTCCGTATAGTTAGAGAGCTAGAGGAGTCCAGAGGCCATCAGTCTTTAAAGCTACACTGGAGCCTGACTCTCCTTTCAAGCCACTCCAGGCAGGGAGGCTCCTGGCAATTAAGGAGGTGGGAACAGGAGGGATTAGCTTGGAGGAGGATGGAGGGAGAGTACTGGAAGAGACAACTGGAATTGGGAGGCATCTCTGGGACAAGCTAGAAATCGAATGCAATGGAAACTCCCAGGAGTCTCTAAGAGTGCCTTTATCTAAGACTCTTAGCAACAGGGGATATGGAGCCTGAGCTGGCTATCACCTAGAACCAGGCAAGACTTGAAGGGATTGGGACTCTAACCCAACCACATAACCTTCAACCTACAGTTTGTTCTGCCTACACTAAATAAGAAAATGCTCTGCAGGTTTCCTTATAGTCCAGTCTTAGGAAAGCATATTCTCACCTGGGGTTTCCCTCCTCTCAGGTGTCAAGTTGACATAAAATTAACCACCACAGCAGGATGCATTAGAATTACCAGGAGAACTGTACGTTCGAGTCTGTTCTGATATTTGGGGTTAGAGATGAATTCACATACTCAACAGACATCTTTTACACGTCTACGTCTACTGCGTGCGTAACGCAGGGACGACCAAGACAGAGAGACTAACGAAGTCAGTGCAGCTCTGAGACGTTTATAATCTTATGAAAAGCAATGTTGGAATCTACCTTAAACCGAGGTATCTTCAGATGGCAAAGAGAAGAGGGAGTCTCCCTCCGCTACTGGGATTAAAAGGAGCTTTCAGAGCAAGTGACAACGAATGATGGCAGACCATGGCCCTGGAAAAGAACAGGGTAGGCAAGCCTTGGGCACCTCAAACAGGAAATAAGACTGAAGAAAGTGAGCATCAGCAGGTGACAAAGGCCCTGGTCAGGATGAGCAGTTAGAATCTGATCTTGCAGGTAAGTGGAAGCAGGAGGTGCCAGCCCAAGGAATAGGTCCTCATAGGAAGCATAATGCATTCTGGGATATTCATGGGATAACATTCAGAACCAAAGGGTTCCTGTTCTTTCTAAAACTGGAAGCCATCTGGTGGGATTCAAGGAAAGGCTCCCTGGAAGGACAAACTTGGGTTTCTTAAGGCTTCCCAGCAATGAGACAGACAGCTCTCGTAAGAGACCAGTCTTCTCTTCCCTGAGTGAAATGGAATCTGCACTAGTCTTACTAGAGAAAGCCAAGGAGGGAATCAAAATTGACAACCATAATAATAAAAAAAATTCTTCACACCTAGGTCAGGTTTTCTATTTCTTTATATTTTGGAGCCCCGGCATATTACATGTTCCAAAGATACTCAGCATTTGATTTGCTAGAGCAAAAAAAAAAAAAAAGCCAAAATTAACTCTGACATAATCCTTTAACAAGGAGTTCCAGGCCTCGGTGGTTTTATGGAAACATATTGAAAACCAAATTTCATCATTTAAGGAACTTCTGAGACTTTGGAGTTTGAGATTTAAGGCTAAAAGTACAGAGAGGGAGAGTTCTTAAATTATAGATAAAATGGTCTAGTTTTCTTTAAAATCCATTTCCTGACATTAAGGACATCTTAGCCTCTGTGCCATCATGATAGAAAGTCGATTATATTTGAGGGGTCTGGAGCTGACTTCACTCGGCTGAGGTTTATAACGAGGTTGTGTGCGTTATCAAGAGCCGCCCACGGTACTCTTATTACCTAATTTATATTTCCTTGAAGATGGAGGTCAGTAAGTACGTTGGTCTTGCCATTTTTTTTTTTCATCTCCAATTCTCCAATTGTGTTTAGCTCATCAGTGTGTTCGATAACATATAATTTTTCCCAGTAAGTTTTAATTACATAAAAAGACCCACAGATTGTTTTTAAGTCTGTGGATAGTGCTATTATTTTTTAAGCTGTTTTTTTGTCCCCCCAGGGAAAACATATTTGACAAACTAGTCTTTTCTATTTTAAATGAACTCAAATGATGTCGGGGTCCTCCTCGTCCAGCAAGAAAGACGCAACGACAGGAGCTCTTCCTTTTTGCAGTTTATTTCAGGACCCTTTTACGATGCTTCTCCCTCCTGCTCCTCCTGCTTGCTTCTCCTCCTGCCCTAATCTTAATCCTTCTGTCGCTCCTGCCTCTCTCTCTCTGGACCTTACTTAAGCTCCGCCTCCTGGCCCACCCTCGGCTGTTGAGTACTCCCAAACTTAGCCAATCCCAATGGGCCATGTAGCAAAAGCAGATAGATCACCAGATGTAGAAGCAACCAATAGCAGTAGCTTAGCCAAATAAGGGCTTTGTTTACAAGGCCTCTCGATCGGGGGCTCGGCTCTCCACATAATGAGACTCTTGAAATTGGTTCTTCAGTGCCGTGACCACTTCTCAAACCCATCTGTGAAGGTTTTGTCTCTCATTATCCCACGTGTAGTTAAGATAATCTATGGAGTATCCAAATCAAGGGAAGTAAGGGTGTGGTATAATCTAGGGGGCTTGGTCTCTTTCTCTTTTTCTTCCTTCCTTCCTTTCTTTCTTTCTTTCTTTCTTTTTTTTTTTTTTTTTTTTTTTTTTTTTTTTTTTTTTTTGGTTTTTTTCGAGACAGGGTTTCTCTGTGTAGCCCTGGCTGTCCTGGAACTCACTCTGTAGACCAGGCTGGCCTCAAACTCAGAAATCTGCCTACCTCTGCCTCCCAAGTGCTGGGATTAAAGGCATGTGCTACTACCACCTGGCAATATTTGTGTATCTTATTGGCTCCTATTTCTTCACAAGATGGGTGTTCTTTTCTTCCACGCTACTGGTCTTAGTGATGGGTATGCCATCAGCTTCCTGGGTCTCCTGACAGATGCTCACAGGCACCTACCAGGAGAAGGCTTTCAGATCAGATCAAACACTAGGCCCTGTGCCTGAAAGTAATGGTGTTCTCAGCACCGGGGACTCACCTTATGCCTTTGGGAGCCAATCAAAGGCCATTGCAAAGGCCTAGAGGGTCTTGAGAACCTCTTAAACAAACCTCAATGACACAAGAGAAGGCTTCTGTCACCTGCTGATTGGGTCTTTATGTGGTGGTCTGTTGTTCTTGAGATAGCCTCGTCAGCCCAGATGGGAAATTTTCATTTGAACTGTTTATGTCTATCTATACCCTCACTTATATGTATTATGGGTATTTTGGGGTAGTTAGTTAACAGTTTGACTTTTCCAAACATCTTGCTATTATTATTTCACCCTCTTTAATCCTTGGGCAAATGGAGCCCTACTGAAGAAGGTCTGACTTGTACATATATATTTCTTGGATGGCACTGCCTAGTTTTCTTCTCACAGTTTCAAGGTTTTGGGTTTCTAGTTTGACTCTTCGATCTACTTGGGGTTAGTTTTTTATTTTTATTTTTATTTTATTATTATTATTATTATTTTTACATAAGGGGACAAATAGAGGTCTCATTTCATTCTAGTCCAAGTGGACATCCAGTTTTCTCAGAACAATTCATTGAAGATGCTTTCTCTTCTCCAGTTTTGGGCATCTCTGTTAAATATTAAATGGCTGGTGTTATTGGGTCTTTGATTTTGTTCCATTGGCTTGCATGGCAGTCTTTGTGCTGTCCCATATTGTTTCTATTACCGTAGCTTCTATAGGATATCTTGGGATCTGGAGTGATAAGGCCTCCAACATTATCTTTTTGTTCAGGATTGCTTTTAGCTGCCAGGGGTCTCTTGTGGTTCCGTATGAATTTTGGAATTTTTTTTTCTTATTTCTGTAAAGAATGAGATGGAGATTTCAGTTGGGATTGCATTAAAGGTGTTGATAAAATGATAATTTCCACAACATTAATTCCCCCAGTCAATGAGAATGAGATGCTTCTCTGATTTCTAGTATCTGTCTCTTTTGTTAGAGGTTTAACATTTTCACTGTAAAAGTCCTTTAACCTCCTTGGTTAGGTCTGTTTCTAGATATTTTATTTCTTTGAGGCTCTTGCAAATGGGTGTGAGGACAACGCTTTTAACGGAGTGGCCAAAAATCCAATAAATATTTGTTGTCAGCTTTTAGACACATTTTCACCTCATTCTATTTTCCATGCTGGATAGTTGTTAAAAATTTCTGTACAGTCAACCTGCTAATAATGTGTTTCTCACAGGATGGGCTGCCAAGTGTGGAGTTAGAAAAAGTTGGGGAGCCAAGCTACAGGTAATAATAAGTTTCTATTCACGTGCTGCAACAGTGCAGGCAGGAGGCAAAACGAGAGGCAGTGGTTCTTCAGCATCTCATTCTCCTAAGGACCAGCATGGATGAGGCTTGAGGGACAGTTTCAAGGAGGCCTATATGAGTTGTTCTCTACCCATGGGCTGCAGACCCTTGTTGGGTCAAATGACCCTTGCACAGGGGTAGCCTAAGACCATCATAACACACAAGTATTTACAGTATGATTCACAACAGTAGCAAAATTACAGTTATAAAGTAGCAGTGGAAATAATTTTTTGGTTGGGGGTGACCCCATCAGGAGGAATTGTATTAAAGGATCACATCACAACATTAGAAAGGTTGAGACCACTGGCCTAGGTATGAAATACTCTGGTAATATATTTTATAAAATTATATGTATTATATGTACAGTTTGATATGTTGACACAGGTATACATTGTGAACTTTTTATTATCAAACTCATCAGCAAATTGATCATCCCAATGATCTTTTATGGGTACGGAGATCATTTCAGAGAAACGATCAAATTAAAATTCAACTACATAGTGTAGTGCTGTCAACTCTAGTCACTATAGTCAGAAATAGTCTGTCCATTAGGTCCTGGGACTGAATGCCACATATACCAGTACCTTCATATTCTTTTACCTATATTTCTCTGAACTCCTTTGTAACAAACAGTTAACTCTCTGCTTCTGAGTTTCTAATAGGTGCCTTTAAAATGCTCACCCTTACTAATCACCAGGATGAATAAGCCCCAAGCAATAGGAAATCTTTCATAAATATAATGCTATCATATAAATATAATGTAACATGTGTTGGCAAGAGTTTGAAGAGAAAGAACTATTGTACACTTTTCTGGGAGTATAAAATTCTACAGCTATTAAGGAAAATATCAGTGAGAGTCCTCACCTCACACGATCTAGTATCCCAACCTACACTCCTATGTCCAAAATGATATAAAATCTCTCTCCTGGAAAAAAAAATCCCTATACTCCCATGTTCATCTTAATGGTATTCACAATAGCCAAGATCAAAAAACTCTAAATGTATGATGGATGGTGTATGATAAGATAAGGAAGATGCAGTACATAGGGAGAATTTACTGACATTCAAAACTAAGAGATGGGAACCTTTTCATGTACTGCACTGTGGATGAAGCTGGAAGGCATGGTGCTCTGTAATGTAACTCATGGAAAGGCAGGCACACTGCGCTCTCACAGCTGGAATCTGAAGGAGTCACACTCTTGTGCTTTTATGACCCTCAGACATCAGAGAAGGGAGGGGAGAAGAGCTGGGATGGGAATGAACTGAGAGTCTGGAAAGCAATGTTTCCACTGATGCTTTCTCCTCCTCTCCCCCGTTTGACATCATGAGGATATCTACCTTAGAATGGTTGACGTGGGTCTAAAGGGATAGTTCAGTGGGTAAGAGCTCTTGCTGCACAAACATGAGGATTTGAATTTGAATCCGTAGCATCCATGTAGAGAGCCACACATGGCTCTAACCCTAGTGCTCAGGGAAGGGCAGAAGTAGGAGGAGTATCACTGGGGTTCCCTGAATATCAGCCTTCCTCCAAAACCTGCTGGGGGGAGACCTTGCCTCAAAAGCTTGCCCTTCCACTTTAAGGCCCAGTCATGGCTGCCTATTGTGTGATGCTATAAGTCTCTTAATTGTCAGAGAATGGAGAGGTCAATCTCCCCAGTCAGAGACCCATGATATTGCTTACAGCATGACCCTATAACTTTCTTAGAAATCTGGAAATCGAAGAGCTTACATCTCCCTCCAGGGCATCATGGCTGCCCTTCATGGCTACTCACCATGGCTACACATCATGGCTGCCCATCATGGCTACCCATCATGACTACACATCATGGCTGCCCATCATGGCTACCCATCATGACTACACATCATGGCTGCCCATCATGGCTGTCAGTGCTCTGATGTTAATTATTATCCTTAATGAAGCTCTTCTGGAGGCAGAATTGTGTCAGTTTCTTTTCCATTGGATGTGTGACATCTTTTATAATTTATCTAACAATTCTTAAGTTTTTTTTTATATTAGATATCTGTGTGTAGATATGCACATGTGAGTGCAGGTGCCCATGGAGGCCAGAGGTGTTAGATTCCCCCTGGAACTATAGGTATAAGTGATTGTCTGATATCCAGTGTGGATGCTGGGAACTTAACTTCGGTCCTGTGCTAAAGCATGACATACTATTACTGCTGATGCATCTCTTTAGCCACTATTATCCACAAATCCTGGCCTACTTTCTTAGGGTGCTCATGAATAACTCATGGTATGTTAAGCTTACAACAGACTGTGAAGTCTTCATTCAAATACTGAAATACTGTATTTTTGTTCCATTAGCTTGGAGATGGGACTCTAAAGTTGGTGTCAATGTTCTTTTGAAAGGGCCTTCTCAACAGCTTAGTTAATTGATACATCTTTAGTGCATTACTACTTTTTGTCATAGAGTTTTGTCTCACGTTTCTGTACTTCTTGAAGCTTACACTATTGGTCTCTCTTCATTTCCCACTGAGTCTCATTTTACAGGGGTGACTATGGCAGAATGGATGTCTTCAAGGAGGTGCTATAAGCAACTTAATTCTGGATACCTGTGAACACAAAGCATGCAGTGGTCCATTTCACTTCTCAAATAAAGTGCTTCTTTAGGAGCACAGAAGTGACTTTCATTAAAGAAAATAATTTTCCGCAAGAGGAATATATTCCTTTGTTAGTGAAACAAGAGGAGTTGGCTTTGAGGATTAGGGGATTTATTATATTTGTATAACTTATAATGTATGACTTAGAGAATAGGAAAACATTGTGAGGAAAGAATGGCTACTGCTGGCATGTCATTTTATAGACTCATTTCTTATTTGGCTTAAGCCCTGATTTATTATGCAGGTAAATATCCATGCGTTGGTGCTACCTCATAAGTTTAAAAGTAGCACTTTGTTCATTCCAAAATGACGAACACACCAAGAACACAGACAGACATACATTTATTACTTGAAAACTCCTCTTTTCCAAAAACGATGGGAGAGTTAGGTTGAGAAAATGCTTTAAAGTCCTTCTTAAATATTTTCACTGAAAACTTTGAGATGTTGTATGTTTGAAACCAACTTTCTAACACCCAAAGGATGAAGGATGTGCTCTTGGGTTGATATACGAAACTTTTGTTCTTTATAAACTAGTTGGAAGTGGCCAGGGTTATAACAGGAAAATAGTCTATAAATACTTAATAGTAGATATATTCACTCTTTGGATTAAAAGCCTTGTTGAAATAAAATTACATTCCTTTTAAAACAAGCTGCATAGACTTCGTATAGTTTTGTTTAAACTATCAAGATACTTCTTGAAGCTGATTGCTTCTCCTTGAGAGAAAAATCAGGTAAAGTTAAGAGTATGATATAATAAAAAGTCTTTGGTTCTGAGTGACAGAGGTGGATCAGCATCCTTCTCTGCCTGTTCCCTGCAAGTGGAGGGCCTACCTCCAGGGAGCGCCTTAACCCAGAGACTCGGGTGAGATCTGCCATTTTCTCTCTGGTGAGTTTCTAAGACCGGAGCAGCCAGCTGGGAGGCACAGGCCCCACGAGTCACAGGGGACTTCCAGGGCGGCAGGGACAGGACAAGCTCTAGTCAGAGACACTAAGAACATCTAACACCAAAAATCAAGAGATGGCGAAAGGCAAACGCAAGAATCCTACCAACAGAAACCAAGACTACTTGGCTTCATCAGAACCTAGTACTCCCATTGCAGCAAGTCCTGGATATCCCAAAACACCAGAAAAACAAGAATTGGATCTAAAATCATATCTCACAATGCTGATAGAGGAACTTAAGAAGGACATGAATAACTCCCTTAAAGAAATACAGGAGAATAAAAAGTCTTTGGTATGTTGAATTCATAGTTGACTGAATAACTCAGTACTTAGCTGTGGCTGGTCATCTTTATAGACCTCCCATCATCTAAGGCTCCAGGAACTTCACTGAGGAGAGAGGGGAAAGGATGCAAGAGGTAGGGGGTAGGAAGGAGAGCTATGAAATGCTGACTTTTGGACATGGTGTGAGTGTTGCACGCACAAACTCACAGTAATTGTGGATAACCAAACAAGGTTCGCACAGGATGAAGCCAGTCGAAATTTCAACATGGATGAGGAAGGCATACTAGCAGAAGGAGGGAGAGAACTTCCCTCTGAGGATATGACTGCTGAAGGATTGCTCATTCCCTCAAGGATGGCCATCAGTATCCCTCAGGTGCACAGTAATAACACTAACGAGATTAGGGGGCTATTAACAACACACACACACAACAACAACAACAACCTGATGTCAAGAAGGGAGTTGGGATTATGAGTACCCAGGGGGAGTTGAAGAGAGGCCCAGATGGGTAGATATAATCAAGACATACATCTTGTATAATTGTATGGAACTCTCAAAGAATAGAAAATAGAATGCTTCTTAAAGAGCTGATGAGAATTTAAGCTTGCCTTAACGCACAGGGAATGGCTGTAAGTCATTAAACCTAACACGGGCACACATGTGTAATTTAGGATGGTGAATTATCACACACGTTTGCATTATGCCATGAACATCATGAATGGATGGACAGAGATTGAACACCCACAAAGATCAGTACGTAGCATTCATGTGATTCAGCTTCCCACTGTCATTTTGTCATCGTGAATAAACCCTGAGTTTTCTCTACCTTGGATATGCAGAAGCCCTCCTGAAGGTGACTGGTCAGAAAACCCATCGTGCCTCTGACTTGAAACTCACAGTTGGCAACTATAGCTTTGTTATTCTACTTCATATTGTGATTTCTGAACGGTCCTTGGACATCATTTGTACATTCTTTTCTCAAATCCCTCATGTTCCCTGGTCCCTCCTCACACATACAAAACATTCCCTGTGTAATTTGATTCAGAGATAAACCATGCTAATATCAAATAAGCTAAAACTGTCTGGCTCTACACGAGGAACTCAGCGTCCTGTTTCTCAGAACCAGAGCCATTTTTTTTTCTGGTTCTGAATTGGTTTACTTCCCAGTAGCCCTTTTAATCAGTTGCTCAAAGATCAGTCCCAGAGGACATGAGCTTTGAGGCACCTGTGCCAACACCTGTGGACAGCAGGGGTCACAGTTGCCACAGCTTAACAGAGGACCCCCACTGTGCACAGAATAGCCAGCCTGTTTTGCCTTTGTGTTTAGATTTATAGGATAATGAGTATGGAAGCCAGGTTTGGTTTGAGAATTCTCTCTGTGGCCATATTAAAAAGCTCAAAATCTTGCCTTTTCCCCTTTTCATATTTGCATAATTGGCTTCAACATCCTTTTCCAGACAGGAGAATTCTTTTTTATTTGAAGACAGCTATGTTCTGAATGATGGAATTCTTTTAATCATCATCAGACTAGAAAGGGAGTCTCATTAGGGCCTTTAACTTCTTCTAATCAATGTTCTTGAAAGCAGTTTTTTTGAATAAATGAATTTCATATTTTACTGTGTGCTAAAATTTATTTCTCCCTTCTACTTAGAAGGGATAAATATGGTTTCCAGATTTTTCCATTTTGCACTAAATATATAATTGGAAAGAAATTATTGTTGCATATCATCTACCAGTCATTTGGCTATAGATGTTACATATATTATATATTTAATGTAATATATGTTACATATATTATATATTTAACTAGCATCTTTACATCATTTACTATAATACACTGGGAGAACTTGTACCATACAGAGTATAGTGTTTGATAAAACAAATTATGAAATTATGTATTAACTCAAGATATTTTAGGAGATCAAAACCCCAGGTAAGTATATGAAGAGATAGAAATAACAAACACATGGAATATACAATCATTGTAAATTAAACTGCAACTGTGCATAGAAACTGGCTACATCTTCATAAGAGCTACTTTTGGTTGAGTTCAGTATACTCAAACATAACCACTCCAGCCTTTAAAAATACCCTCTCTAACCCCCAAACTGAAGACAACACTGTGTATATTTTTTTTCCAAGTAAGCACTTTTTTTTGAAATGACAAAAAACAAAAATCAAAAAACAAAACAGCTCTAGAACGAATTACTATAAAGCAATGAGAAGAGACTACTGCAGTATTTTAGGAGCGTAGTGATGTTGACTGAAAGAAGGCAGACACAAGAGAGAACATCCCATGCATCTATTTGTAAACACGGTTAGCTTAAAGGCAACTCCCCTAGGCTCCTCCTGGGAACATTGCAATGGCTTATGTTATCATCTGCCACCATTACCTGTCGCTGGGTGTGGGCAGTATATAAGAGGACTGCTCGCCGCCCCAGTTCTCTCTCTTTGTTCCCATGTATTTCCAGCAGGTTTTGCTCTCCTTCCTATTCTTCTCTTTCCCGCCTCTTCTCTGCCCTCATGGCTCTGCTCCTGTTTGTCTGCCTGTCTACATGTCGACTAGTCTATCTACCTCTACTGCTTGTCCAGATCCTCACTCCCCTCCCTTACCCCAAATAAGCCCGTTTATACATGCCATGCATCTCTGTAAACATCAAGACTGAAGTGTCCCGTGATTCGAGAAGTCAGTCAGTCATGGCTTCTGTTTATAAGGAAGTTTCAGTCTTTCTGGAACGTTCTCTGATCTGGTAAGAGAGTGGGTGTGTACTATTTTGCATAGAAGCCTCATTTATGGAAACTGGACAGGTGACGCAGATGTGAACTGGGCCCTTTCAACACGTGCACTGTACTTTTGTATAAAGTTAAAACACCTAGAGGGCAGGGAGGAGTTTATTTTCGGCTGGAAGTTTATTTATGTTTGGAAGGGCTCAACCCTGGGCAATAGTTCTCGTTGGCTCACTGTGTGGCCTTCATCGTGCATGGCCACAATTCCACCTTTGCCAGGTCTCTCCCTATTGTTTAGACTCGGTGTGTTATTTAAACTCATGGAGCACATACAAGTAAATTATGGTTGGTGCAACAAGTTCTTTACAACTAACTGGAGTTAATAGTAAGAATTCAAGTCCTTTGTGTAGGCAAGCTGTCTAATAACTGTCAAAGCCAGAACTGGAAGCAGCTTGTGTCCCTGCTTCGCTGACCAGCAGCAATGACGACAGAACACCGAGGCTCCTTCTCACGCGGTTTACTCAGGAATTCCTTTTTGTTACAGCTCTTTCAGGTTTCTTAGTGTTACAGCTCTTTCAGGTTTCTTGCTTCTGTGGAATGGCCCCGGCTGCCCAGCGAACACTGCTTTTATACCAGAGCCCGAGCTCTCGTGGCCCTCCTGGATTGGTTCCCGGCAATCGCCTCATTAGCATGCACCCGCTCGGGGAGGGGTTGACGCATGCGCAGTAGAACTGTTTCCAAGTGGCTGCCTACAAGCTTGGGCAAGTGTGGCATGAGTGGAGTCAGGGGAATGGTAACATTGAGTTTTTCCAAGAAGCATACTGATGTTCCATGATTTCTTTTGTTTGTGTTCAGCCTTTGTCTCCAGTGTCTGTATTAGCATTTCTCAAAGTCTCTGAACACACACACACACATACTCACTCACACATACACACACACATACACACACACACACATACACACACATATACACACACATGCACACACACATACATGCATGCACATATACACACACATGCAAACACACACATACATACACATACACACATACACACACTCACACACACGCACGCACACACACATACACACACATACACACATACACACACACACATATACAGTATTGTATAGAAACAATACTTGTTCTTAATTCTGACCACTTCTTGATTCCTATTCTCAGGCCGACCATCTTCCTTCTGGACATATGCATGTCCCTGAATTGCCCTTACAAGGCCGTGCAAGTCATTTGTAGATGTGTCTTCATCCTGCTTGCCTGGGATGGTGCCAGGTTACCTTGTATGGTATTTTTGAGAGTTTCTACTTTTTCTTTTTTCCTATTTAAATGTGGTCACAAATCTGTTGATAATCTCTTCATGCAGATAGTGAATAGCATCCTGTGGCTTCTAGGCTGTCTGTGGCTTCCCCAGTCCTATTCTTCAGTGCCACCTTGCATCCCCAGGAACAATTTCTGAGGCATAGTAGCTAGTCACGTTTTTTTTTATTGCTCTGTAAAAGAGATTCACCTGTTCAGCTTTATTGATACAAACCACCTCCTCTAGATGAGAATAAATCTTTTGTAAAAAGACTTGATAAGGAAAGGAATTCAGTTCTTTACGAAGCCTGTTTCGTTTACGACTGGTTTTGAACAGTCAAAGCAGTCTCCTCTATTGTGGCGACAGCAGCTGATGAATGATTTGAATGGGAGAAACTGGAGTTTCCACTTGTCTGAATAAGCCCTTAAGACTCGAGGACTCATAGGTGAGTTTCCTCCTCTCGCACATCCCTCTCTCACTAATGTTTAATGTGAAATCACTCTTAGGGTTAGGACTTAGAAAAGCACAGCAAAACCTGCCCTGAGGTGTTGCTATTTTCTAAATATTTGTCAGCAGAGATTCTTCACTGCAGGCCACCCATAGAGATACACCCGTGCCATCGAGTTTATTATTGGCTGGAAGGAGACATAGCTTTGCTTTTTTGGAAGTACCTGTGTACAGACACAGATTCGGCAGGAGATGACAAGAGTCACATTCATGCCTACTGACCTTGCTTCATTTTTTACAAGATGAAACTAGAGTGCTAGATAAAGACATGTTGGAGACAATGTCAGAAATGCAGCAGACGCGGGCTGCATGCTGTGAAGAGCAGGCGTGGTAGGCAAGGAGATGAAGTATTTGCCTTGTATAATATTTCCTTTTCAGTATGAGGTAGTTAATGTTCTCGTGGAAGTCCATGGTGCTACATAACAGTTAGCAAAATAATTTGGTCTTAAACACTTGGGGGCTAGAAGAAAAAAAACATTTTAAAACAATGTATGAAATATTATTAAACTGATTTCCTGTTGGCTTGGTTATTTTGGTTGGTGGCCATGATTAAATAAATATACTATTGATGTTTGAGGTCATTATACCTTGAGCAAATTTTCAAATTTGCTCAAGTGTTTGAAAAATATATTATGCTTCTAGGAATGCTAGATTGATAATTTCTAAGGCTTAAAAATTAAGGAAGATTAAGTTATTAATTATATTATTATAATTTATTTGTTAATGATATTAATTATATTATTATAATTTATTTGTTAATGAATATTTATTCATTCATTCACTCGAACTCATTCAGTGTTATTCTAAGTGACTTGATGCATGCCACTGTAGGCAACATAGATGACTAAGAAATCATCTATGTGCTTTAGACATTTATGACTTCCCACATCTAAATGAAATTCATGTTGAAACTGGTACCTTAGTGCCTTGCTCTGAAAGTCAGTCCTTGCTATGAGGAAAAGAAGGAGCTGCTGAAGTGAGTCTTGAAGCATAGGTAATAACAATGAGGATTCCAGTAGTAGCTAGTGATGCTGAGGACATTCTGAGAGAACAGAGCCAAGTGTAGAGAGCAGAATAGGAGTCCTGGACAGAGATAACTCTCATTGGTGTGAAGATGGCAAACATTTCCTAGTTTTGTAAATAGATGGTGACTTCACCTTGTCTTAGGAATTATGGTTTTTCAACACAGTTGGCTTACAGAAGGCAAAGGATTCAGAGCAACCATAGATGAGTGTACCCTGTTCTTTTGATTTTTCTGTCATGCAATCTGTACTGGCTGGTTTTATGTGTCAACTTGACCCAGGCTAGAGTTATCTCAGAGAAGGGAGCTTCAGTTGGGAAAGTGCCTCCATGAGATCCAGCTGTGGGGCATTTTCTCAATTAGTGATCAACGGGGTAGGGCCCCTTGTGGGTGGTACCATCTCTGGGCTGGAGGTCTTGGGTTCTATAAGAAAGCAGGCTGAGCAAGCCAGGGAAAGCAAGCCAGCAAGGAACATCCCTCCATGGCCTTTGCATCAGCTCCTGCTTCCTGACCTGCCCAAGTTCCAGTCCTGACTTCCTCTGGTGATCAACAACAATGTGGAAGTTTAAGCTCAATAAACCCTTTCCTCCCCAACTTGCTTCTTGGTCATGATGTTTGTGCAGGAATAGAAATCCGGACTAAGACACAATCCATTTCCCTACAATGACTACCTACTTAGGAATGGATGTCTGTCCCCAGAAATACAAATAACAACTATTTCCTGGAATTGGAATTAGATAGATTGTCATGAAATCTTTGGGTAAGAACTAGTACTAGAATGCTGATAACTTAAAGCTAGCTGTAGTGAAAGGTGGAGAAGAGAGGCTGAGATGACCATGTTGGTGTCAAAGTGCTTGACTTACAGGTACAAATACTTGAGTTCAACTCCTAGAACCTTTGTTAAAGTGCTGGGCCAGCTTGAAACCCATGCCATGAGAGGGAGCCCACCCCTGACACTACTGATGATGCTCTGCTATACTTGTAGATAGTTGCCTAGCATAAATTTCATCAGAGGGGCTTCACCCAGCCACTGTTGGAAAGCTGATACAAAGACCATCAGCTGAACATTGAGTGGAGCTTGGGACATCCTGTGGAAGAGGGGGAGGAAGAATTATAGGAGCCAGAATGGTCAAGGACACCTTCTAGAGTCAACTAACCTGGGACCATAAGGGGCTCACAGAGACTGAACCATCAACCAGAAAACATGCATGGGATGGGTTCAGGCCTTCTGTACACGAGTAGCAGTTGTGCAGCTAGGCCTTCATTGTGGGACTCTTAAAGCAGGAGCAGAGTCTGTCTTTGAGTTCATCTTCTTTGGATCCCTTTCCCTAAGATTAGGCTGTCCTGTCTAGCCCCAATGGAAGAGGACATGCCTAGTCTTGCTGTGACTTGATTTGCCCTAGACTGGTTGATATCCATGGGAGGCCTCCCTTTTTCTGGGCAGAAGTGAAGAGGGATGGATGGGGGGAGGACAGTGAGGTGAGAGGGAGGGACTGGAGTAAGAAGAGGGAGGGGAAGCTATAATCTCGATATAGAGTAAATAACTACATTTATTTACTAAAATAATAACTAAGTAAATAAAGTGAATAAATAAAGTAATAAGCAAATAAATAAAAAACAAACAAACAAAAAAAATTGGACTTGTGGTCCTGGCTTGGAATTCCTGTTGATTGCTGGCCTGGCAACATAGTCTACTCAGTGAGTTCCAGAGCAGTGTGGGGATGGGCAGAGAAGGAAGGGCTTGACGAATGAACTGAAAAGTTTTCCTCTGGTTACAACACATATATATGTATAAAAATACATACTACACACGTGTATATGTGTGACAGAGATAGAGATAGAGAAAGTGTAAGGGTCTGAAAATCCCTGAAGGAAGACCCCAGACTTGGATAGTATGTAAAAATAAAGAGGGTTTATTCTGCAGAAGCATCTAGCATGTGGGGGTTCTCTAAAATGGTGACCCCAGATAAAGTCACATAGGCCTTTTATAGGGAACCAGGGGAACTTTCTAAAAGGATTAGGCAATCTAAAATTTCATTGGTGGATGCTAGGGGGTCACAGATGATCATTGGTCTGCATTCCTATGCCATGAATGTTCAATTATGTGATAAAATAGGGCTGCCCAGTGCAGATGGCCCATTCTGAGATATTTTCCCATCTTTGTGGTTATCCCAGTCTATTCTTTGGGAGGGGGTTTTATGATCTTGTTCAGGATTTTATGGTCTGTTCCTAGAACTGGTGTCTTATGATTTGGTTTCTGGGACTTAGGGTCTATTCCTGAAACTGGTGCCTTAAATCCTTAAGGCTTTTTTTGTTTTTTAGATCAGGCCTGGTCCTTAAATGGAGACAAAAGGGGTTTATGTTGCCCTTTCAATAGATAGATGGATATATATATATATATATATATATATATATACATATATATATATATATGAGTAAAATGATAGAAGAAAGGAGAAAAGTGAGAAGGAAAGATGGAAGTGAAGCCTGAATGGTACTGAAAGACCCCCAGAACAGGGGAGACCCTCACTCAAGCCTCGGGATGATGTGACCACCCAATAACTCATGAGAGACCGATCTTGCTGCAATCACATGAGGTTTATTTGGGATTAACCAGATCTGGGGTCGAACACGTAGCCTGGCAGGCCAGAGGAGTTTGACCCAGAACACAAGAAGTGAGGGGTTTTTAAAGGGAAAAACCACAAACTGGGGGTGGTGGTGGTGGTGGTGGTGGTGGGGGTGGTGGTGAGAGGGTTACCAAGGAAACATAACATAAAAACAGTGGAAAAGTTCAAAGGGACCCAACCCCTGGTTGAGTCAGGGTCATAAGTAAAACATTGTCAAAAGGAATGTGGTTTGGTCAATGCTATCTTCTTTATGGCTGACCGCTATCCTGTTCCTTATTCTGGGCAATGCTATCTTCTTAATGGCTGACCACTATCCTGTTCCTTATTCTGGGCCCTAGCTGGAGGGGGTCTCTGTGACCAACAAGTTCCTGGAACTGACCAGTCCACATTCCTGGCTCATTACAGAGACTTCCTATGCCTTCTTTAAGTAAAGGTTATACAGTGTACATTAATGCATCTCCATTAACATGCTTTCTCCAAATTTGTAAATTCAGTCTTTCAGTACCCAGCATTGACTGTTTTCTGTCTTGTCTAGCAATAGCTCATCTTGCCATCTGATGGCTGTAAGCTCACAGGTCTCTGATGTGTGCAACTGAAGCAGCTTGACCAGTGAGCATCATTGTGACGATTGGCAGTTCCTAATTATGAATAACCCTCCCTCACATCTCTCTACTCTGCTTCTACTTTTTTATTTTTTATTTTTATTTATTTTATTTATATGACTACACTACAGGTGTCTTCAGACACACCAGAAGAGGGCATCGGATCCCATGACAGATGGTTGTGAGCCACCATGTGGTTGCTGGGAATTGAACTCAGGACCTCTGGAAGAGCAGCCAGTGATCTTAACCACTGAGCCATCTCTCCATCCCGGTTTCTACTTTTAAACAAAACAAAAACATTGAATTCCCAAAGTCAGGACGCGCCTATTTTCTTTCTCTTTGGGAGGAAATGCATACTTCTCCCCTTCTCAGTCAGCTCTGCTGAGTCAGGATTTCTTCAGTTAGTGACTGCAGGTCAATAGATACGGCTTGAAGCATCCTTGACTATGTCATGCAGCAGACAGAAGGTAGCAATACCTCTGGATGAGCAAGGTCTCAACAGCTTGCCTCCCATCACTGTCTGCCAAGTCGCCTTCTGGTTGGATGATCAACTTGGAGACCTGGGTAGAGCCGTTATCCTTAGTAGTTTTCTTCATTCCTTTCTGTCAGCCCATTATCATTAGAAGAGGCAGTCAATCCTGACAGGTATGCTGAGATGGGCAATCTCTGCCACTAGGAAATGATAGTTGCAGACTCCATGCTGGGGCAGGTGCCAGGGAAACAACTTACCCTCTGATGGGGACTTCTGTAGGATAACAGACCCTCCAAAATCCCTCTAGCTAGGAAGGAATTGTGTATGTGACTAGCGAAGGAATGATGAGTATTTCCCTTTAGCATCTCATGTCTTTTTCTACACATTTACTGTATCACCACAGAAGTATGTCATTTGTGACAGGTTGTATTTATGAATCATAAGCATGGATTTAAGCTTTCTTTTTCATGCAAATCATTTGGGTTGAAGTACCCCGTATCCTGCTCACTAAGAATGAACTTGACTTCTATCTTTTTAAAGGCAAGCTTAAACACATTCTGGGAAGTGTATAAACAAAGGAGCGAATGGAAAAGAAGTTGATTTGATGAGGATGTTAAACATAGTCAGTGACTGGATACTTATTATTGGCACTGAGATTTAGAAAGACAAGAAACCAGTTTAATCCAGTCATTCATATGCAAGGAAGAAAGGGAAGAAGGTCTCCTTCTACGGGAGAGTCATCCTGGGAGGATGCTTGGCCAGCTGGCACCCAACCAGCTCAGCAGCTCTGCCCTGCTTCAGATAGGGCATGCAATGGGTTAATGCTCAACAGCTTCTGCTCCACCCTCTTCCCTCCCTCCCCACCCCTCCTTTCTTTTGGCTGAAGGAAAGAATCACCTTCAAGGTTCATTATCCTCATTACAGCATGGTCAATACCTACAGATCAAGGGCTTCCTACAAGCAACTTTCATCTGAAAAAAAAGGGGGGGCTTCTATAGAGTCCTGGAGCTCAGCGGGTCCCCCACAGAGCTGTCAATGATCTGAGGGGATGCTTCACTCTGCACTCTCGACCAGAACTGACCTCTCCTGTTTCAGACCCAGTCCCTGACGTCAGACCTTTCCCCTGCAGCTCCAGAGGCTGCCTGTGCCCCAGGATAGCTATAAAAACACACTTAGAACATTACTAGAGTGTTTTGTGATTTTTTTTTAAAAATATAACTCAATAGTGTGGTTTAGTGTGAACTTTGTAGACAACATCGCTTTTGTTGCAATGTCTAAAGTTTGGATATGCTTACTTGATCCTATGCACAGTTTCCCTTTTTCTTTGGAATTCAAAGCTTAAATCTTTCTGACTAGCTAGCTGTCTTTCTACCCCCTGCGGCTCGTGGTGGAGGCAACAGGAGGGAAGGGCTGGGCTTCAAATGCTGATTTCCTTATTCAATCCAATTCTCTAGGTTGCTCTTCGCTACTTTGTGTTTCATTCCCTGGAAAGCAAGAGTGAAAATAAATCCAATGATTGCTTAAGAAGTAGATAAAATGGAAGCTGGAGAGATGGCTCTGCTGTTAAGAGCACTGGCTGCTCTTCCTGAGGTCAAGCTCCAGTAATCACATCTTGGCTCACAACCATCTGCAATGGGATCTGATGCCCTCTTCTGGCACAAAGGTGTACATGCAGATAGAACACTCATACATAAAATAAATAAAAATAAATCTAAAAAAAGGAGATAAAATATATATGGTATAAAATAGATTGTAATTCTCTTAAAGTTCTAGACATATTAAAACAGTAGTTGAAATTTCCTCATACAAGAATTTTTTTTTTATTAGATGTTTTCTTTATTTATAATATCTCCTTTCCCAGGTTCCCCAAAGACTAAAACAAACCCCTGTTCCCTCCCCTCTCCCCCTGCTCACCACCGCCCCCTTCTTACTGGCCTTGGCATTCCCCTACACTGGGGCATTTTTTAACTTTTAGGCTAATTATGAGATAACAATTTTATAATTAAAAAAACCCACATGGCTTGGTTGTACTCTTGCTAATGAACAAACATGCTTGAAATGTATGTGTAGAATTCACCCCCCTGGTTCACGCCCACTTAAATAATTACTCTAGGCTTTGTGGAATGTCCAAGCTTATTCTACAAGAATAAACTTGTCAACATGAGATTTAAAACATCCTCTAGGAAGATTTGAACATGTCCCACCAAGTAATTGTTACAAGTACACAATGAAGTAAAGACCTCGTGTTAAGGGAACATCGCTGCCTCTCAGATAAGAGCAGTCTGCATCTCGTGCCTAGAACAACATCTCCAGATGCTGAATATTGAAAAGCTGTAATATGAAAGTAATAATAATGTCAGCAACAATATAATAATAATAATAATAATAACAATAATAATAAACCTAAGACTATGTCATATGACATAAAAGGGAATGTGTGTTAGTAGGAATAATGACATTCTAAAAAGATAAATCTGGGTCAATTTTAAGTTACTTAGTCCTGTAAAAACTGGCGTGGGTAACCCCACTTTTGAAGAACCATGAAGGAGAACGTGGAAAAAGCATGAGGTTAATTTATTAATTGAAACTGGTATACCAGGGTCAACTCTGTACAATTTTACACTTTACAACATGGGCTAGTTACATTTTATCTTGTTCATTGTTCTTTAGTTCTTATTGAACTTTCCTCCCGGTTAGGATAAGACACCTGTGACTCTCAGGAGGGGTGGGAGAGATCCTCTCTTTGAGGGATGTCTCTTGGAAATGGCGCATTCCTTGGGGATGGATGTTTGCTCTGTAAACTCTCCTAAAACCACTTTTCCTAAAGGATAAGGGGACTTCCTTGCTTTCCTGTATCTTTATGAAGCATCCCTGTTTGGCTCAATTTCTACAGTCCTCACAAAGCTTTACTTGGAATCTAATCTAGCTCTGCCTGGACCTTCCATAGATCCAGGGCTGCGACTCTTGATCAAGTGATTTAAGAGCAGGTGGGCGGCTTAGATGAGCTTCAGGATTTATTATCCAAAGAGAGGTCTGAGACTAATGGGAGAGATGGGCATTGCAGTCATCTATCACCTCCCTTCACCCGGGGAATTAGAATCATAAATGTGCATGTCACAGTGTCTTAGAAAGAACACGATGTCACCAGTTTGGCGAGTCTGGGGAACAGTGACCGGGCTCAGGTCTTACTAATCACCACGCATCAGTGATTTTAAGTAGATTTTTCAGTTTTAGTTTCTGTCATTTGTCTAACAATCTATTTATTGATATGGGTTGAGCCTTGCATCCCCCTAGTTCATTCATACATTGAACAAATCCCTCCTGTCTCAAATAGAATTTTGAAGGCTCTTTACAGACATGACCAAGTCAAGGTGAAATAATTAAGGAAGGGCCTTGTCTTAGTCAGGGTTTCTATTCCTGCACAAGCACCATGACCAAGAAGCAAGTTGGGGAGGAAAGGGTTTATTCAGCTTACACTTCCACATTGCTGTTGACCACCAGAGGAAGTCAGGACTGGAACTCAAGCAGGTCAGGAAACAGGAGCTGACGCAGAGGCCATGGAGGGATGTTCCTTACTGGCTTGCTTCTCCTAGCTTGCTCAGCCTGCTCTCTTATAGAACCCAAGACTTTCAGCCCAGGGATGGCACCACTCACAAGGGGCCCTCCCACCCTTGATCACTAATTGAGAAAATGCCCCACAGCTGGATCTCATGGAGGCACTTCCCCAACTGAAGCTCCCTTCTCTGTGATAACTCCAGCCTGGGTCAAGTTGACACAAAACCAGCCAGGACAGGCCTTAAGTTGGGGAAGAGACAAGCCTTCAGAAGGCATGGTATCTAGCCAGCAAGCCAGGGGAGATGCCGGAGCTCTTGTCACAAACCAGTGTAGCCAGCACTCAGACTAGACATCATCTGTCGACTGTGAGTCCATCCATGTCTGTGAGTTATGCTACTTCGTTCCTGGCTTCTCTAGGGAAGCCAGCTGGACTTGAAAGCGTTCCCTCCGTTCTTTTAAGCTTTAGTTGTCTCGACGATAAGGTGGGGGAGGAGATTCGAGCTGAGCTTTTGGAGCATTCTGTGAGTTCTTAGGTTTACAATGAGCTTTGAGCGAGTTGTCTCCCATGTCTGAATGGCTGTCACAATCATGACCCTCAGGCTTGGTGTTGGGACTGAGTTAAAGGTATGTAAAGCTTGCTGAAGCCTGTCTGGTTGGCTGATGCTCCGTAATAGCCACTGCCCATTTGCAGAGCAAACTGAATGTTATATATAAAGCACAGAACACTGCCTGGTGTAGAGTACATGCCAAATATTTATTTACTGTTAATTTCATCATCGCGAATCATATTAGGTGGTTTGATATTAAAAAGAGTAAAAAAGTCTCATTAAAAATAAAATTTATTTTATTTAAAATAAAATTTATCTTATTTAAAATTTATTTTATTTATTTAAAATAAATTTTATTTTATTTATTTAAAATAAATTTTATTTTATTTATTTAAAATAAAATATCTCATTTAAAATAAAATGAAATAAAATAAAATTCAATAATTATAAAAGACCATAATGGAATGAGCTATCTGACAGCTTTCCTCAGTGACATACTCTCTGGCAGTGTTAAGAATATTCCACGCGATGTTTTCTTGTCTTTGAGCTCATTCACTCACATATTTTTGTTTTTAAGTATTTCTTTAAACAAACTTGACATGTTTTTACATTCCATTAGAACTTTCTAGAAGTACTCTCATACTTTTAAAATATCTTTAGTAATGTAACACAGAGAAGGAGTTGGTTTTCTTTGCTTTTTTTATTTTACTTTTTCACCGATTTAAAAAAAAAGAAAAATTCTTCCTTCCTGAAAGTAAGCATGAAAATTGAAAATATTCTTGCCTACTCTTACAGGATGTCTTGTGAAATTAAAATATCACAACTTTCATGATTCATTAAAATAATAGTCTCTTTAATCAAGACAAAATAACTCTCAGTGACTTGAGATATCAAAAGAGACCTGACATTTAAGCTGTTTCAAAAGCAACCGAAGAATATTGCTTTTGGTGGTTGAAAGAAGTTCTTTCAAAAATTCTCACTTTTATTCGTTAAGGAATCACGGGTCTGGAGAGATGGCTCAGTGGTTTTTAAAAACACTTGGCTACTTTTGCAGAGCAGTTGGGTTCCATTCCCAGCAGCAAGAATGGGCTTCCCACATAGGTCTCTACTCCACACACACGCACGCACGCACGCACGCACGCACGCACGCACGCACGCACGCACGCACGCGCGCGCGCGCGCGCACACACACACACACACACACACACACACACACACACACACACACACACACACACACACGTCGCCTCCTATTTCCTGCGCATGTGCACATGGGCATGCTGGGAGCAGACTAGAAAGCCGCCTCGGCAGTGAAAAAGAGCCAATTGTTTTGCGGTTCATTTGACTGTGTACTGCTCTTATTATTTTAAACAAAGAGCTATCATCAGACAGGGTCACAGATTCAATAGCCTTGAGTCACCCAGGGTCAGTACAGGTTGAAGAGTTGTGTGTCTCAGCATAGAACACCAAGGAGAAAGAACTGTTACCCGGCCATGAATGAAATACAGCCCTGGCTTGCATTGTGGCTTTGAACAAGAGGAATAAACCACACGGCCAAGCTGCATTCTGGCAGGGAGGGAGTTGGGATAATGCCTTCACAAATTTGTGTTCCTATTTTCTGATGTCATTCCGAGTCTTCTAGTAAGTAAATACTGGAAGCCCGATAGCCAGGGGGTCTCCTGACTCTGACCTGGGAGATCATCTTCCTGAGGCACAAAATCAAAACAGGCACAGACAGGCTGACCAGGGATCTTGAAAGGCAGCGCAAGAGCAAGTTGTATGCACAGGGTTTTATTAGTCCAAACCCAAACTGGTGTATATGAGACTGGATGACATGTTGCGTGGAGAAGCCATCAGTATTACTTAAGCACCCAAAGAGGGCGTTGAATGTATTCTTTTATTCTCAGTCATAAATTCGATCCACAAAATTAATCTTTGTACCTTCTATTCAAATGTTAGTCGCTTCACGGGCTATTGAGTATAGTGCAGTGTCTGTTGTAGCTTAGGTGCCGAGCTGGCCCCCACATTTGCATACTCTGAGTAGAATCACTCAGAGAAGACAGAGAGCCCCTGGTATCAGATCTACCACCATCCTTGCATGAGGTTGGAAGAAACAGGTGATAAAAATGATACTTCGTAGAGGAGAGACATGGGCACGCTGTTGAGTGACAGCCTTGAGCATCAATATTGCATTAATTCTGTTTTCTTAGTCATCATATCAGATTGATTGTTCTAGCTTTGGTTGCTTGGCACAGACCTGCTGGGAACGCTTAAAGCTAACCATCCATATGTTGAGTGGTTAAGAGTGGGACTCTGGAGTCCCATTGTGACTATTTAACGTGCAGCTCCGCTAGCTAGTGGTGCAGGCTTGGGCAGTGCTCACCGATCTACTGTGTCTGATTCCTTAGATGGATTTGATACTATTGCCCTCATGATTTTAAATAACTATGTAAATGTAAAAAAAAAGTGCTTACTGTAATTTTTGGCGCATCAAATACTTATCTTCTAGTTTGGATTGTGATGACTTAGTTCCATTGACTGGATGGCTTATAAACAATAGACATTTACTTATTGTAGTTTTGGCGGCTAACCATTTGATATCAGGGTGCCAGCCTGATGGTATCAAGGTGAAGTTCCTCCTGTGGGCGGAAGGATTCTTGTATTCTTTTTATTTGGTGAATATAGGTCTTGATAGCTTCACTTCTTATGAGGATGCTAATAATAGCCATGAGGTCACCACCCTCCTAAATTTAAATATCTTATATTTAAATATATTTAATATTTTAAATATTAAAAACCTATTTTAAAAAATATTATCACACTGAATTTAGGATTTCAACACAGAAACAGACCATTCTTTGCAAATGATAACTTCAAGAATGCTATTACTTAGAATCTGTGATTGGTATAATTAGAGTTAATATTTGGCTTACGCCAGCTATGAGGATATCTTCACTAACATGCGATTATATGGGAAATAGAAAACAGTGCCTATCTTTGTGACATCATAGAGTATGGTAGCAGGAAGAGAGAAAAAAATCATAGGTGGGAGGAAAGGAAATGTTTCCCCATGAAAGAATTGCAGCCACCGTTGTTTACAAGTTGATTCAACTCATCTCTCAATCAAAGGATAGAGGCAGTATTTTTCCTTACAGTGTTATAGAAGTTTTAAGATGTGAGACAAACTGGCATTTTTTTTTTTCTGGGAAGAGCTACAGAGACGGACTCATGAGAAAAGCGGGGCATGTACATTCTTCTGCTATCGGCCAGGCAGCTTAGGCTGAAGGATTGGTTCCATGGGAATGGCTTCTGGTAAGCCATTTTGTTTTCTTTCTGAAATTCAGCTTTCTCTCATGTGTACATTGAGTTGTTCAGAAGTAGCACTTCTCAGATTATCTTCTGGACAAATATCTTCTTCCATACACTTAGTCAAATCTGGGGGCAGTGCAGTGTATGTGTGTTGGGAGCCGTGAATCTTGAGAGGCATTTGCCATGGCAAGATGGCGCCTACTTCCGCTGTTAA
>NW_022196909.1:36595634-36634549 GCF_008632895.1 Mastomys coucha
TTGCTGCAGAAGGAACCTAGTGTGTCCGCGTGTCTTCTTCCCGGCGAGAGGACCGCGCGGGCTACAGCGTGCGTCTCCTACCCAGGAACGCCTACAGCATCAGCTCACGCTTAAAATTCTTACTGGCTTACAAAGACCTCCCATTCTGTAGGCTGTCTCTCCACTCTGCAAGTTGTTGATATGTGTAGGCACTTTCTTCAACTTTATTCCTATTGGCCTGGTTTAGCGTTTGCTGTCTGTGGTTTTGGGTCCTAATACAAAATAAATCATGGCTAGGCTGAGCGTCCTTCATTGCTCCTGTGTTTCCTTCCGTAGACGCATAGCTATTGGTCCTACAGTTAAGTCTTTGAGTTTGAATTGATTTGTGTATGATGGGACTTAGGACTTCGTTTCTTCTGAATATCAAGGCCATGTTTCTTCAGCACTATTTGTGCAGATGGTCCTTCCTACAATGTATGTTCTTGATGCTTTTGCTGGAAGTTAGTTGGCTGTAAATACATGGCTTTATTTCTAGGTTTCTATGATTACTACTGGTTTATTTGTGTGTTTGTAGGCCAGTACTGTCTTTTAAAAATAATTTCCTTAGTGTTTGAGATTATAATATAATTATACCAATTCTCCTCCCTCTCCCTTCCTCCAAACCCTCTCATTTACTTCTCCTTAATGTCTTTTGATTCTCCATATTCTTTTGAGTCAGGCAGTATGTTACAGACTTCATGTTGCTGTGACAGAGGTTCTGGCAGAAGCCGTTTAAGGGAAAAGAGCCTTGTTTTGGCACATGGTTCAGAGGGCTACAGCTTGGATTGTCACACTTGGGGATCCAGAAGCTAGGAGCTGGGCTGAAGCGGGCCTGGTCTGAAATGCACCAGGTCTTCCCTATGTTTTGTGTTTGTCAACCAAATCCCAAGTTCAAAATGGTCCAAAGCCTCTGAATAGATAGGGGCCAGCCTGTGGGGCACATTGAACATAAATATCTGAGGGATAACAGGTAATGTGATGCCTCTAGCTACTTTGTTGCTGTTGTTGAGGATTGGCTCCTTCATCTACTTTTGGGGTTGCGGTGGTTTGAGTAGATATGGCCCCCATAGACTCATGCATTTGAATGCTTAGCCCATAGGGAGTGGCACTATTAGGAGTCTGAGTTAGTGTAGTAGATGTGGCCTTGTTGGAGAAATAGTGTCTCTGTGGGTGTGGGCTTTGCGGTCTTCTGTGCTTAGACTGCAACTCAGTGTGGCCACTGTCTCCTTCAGCTGCCTGCAGATCCAGATGTAGAACTCTCAGATCTTTCTCCAGCACCCAGTCTGCCTTTTTACCATGATGATCATTGACTAAACCCCTGAAACTTTAAACCAGCCCCGATTAAATATTCTGCTTTATAAGAATTGCCATGGCATGGTCTCTTCACAGCAATAAACCCCAAACCCTGGCGGAGTTCCTTTGGGGTTTTATAAGAACAAGTATGTCAGAGATACCGGAACTTCATGTCTATTGTGGCATGATTTATAGTAAACAAGACACAGTATCAACAGAAGTGCCAGTCAATAGAACTGACAAGGAAACTTTGATATGTGTAGACACATATACAGTGGGATAATAAAAAAAAAAAGAATAAAATGCTGTCGTTTCTGGCAACATTTAGAGGTCTGAAGGAATTTATGATAAGTAGAATAAACCAGTCATGGAAATGTAGATACTGAGTGACTTCTGTCTTAGTTACGGTTTTACTGCTGTGAACAGACACCATGACCAAGGTAACTCTTATAAAGGACAACATTTCATTGGGGCTGGCTTACAGGTTCAGAGGTTCAGTCCATTATCATCAAGGCGGGAACATAGCAGCATCCAGGCAGGCATGGTGCAGAAGGAGCTGAGAGTTCTACATCTTCATCTGAAGGCTGCTAGCGGAATACTGACTTGCAGGCAGCCAGGATGAGGGTCTTAAAGACCACACCCACAGTGACACACCTACTCCAACAAGGCCACATCTACTCCAACAGGGCCACACCTTCTAATAGTGCTTTCCCTGGGCTGAGCATATACACACCATCACAACTTCATTAAGATGGGAATCTGAAAAACAGATTTTACAGAAACAAAGAATGGGCCAGTGTCTGTTAGAGTCTGGGGTATAGGGAGAGGAGGATGTCAGGACAGTTTAATCAATAGGCTCAATGTTTCAGAAAGGTCGAGTATTCAGCAGTGCTCTGTACTCCAACAGGGTGGCAGTAGTTAATACTAAGCTACTGTTTATTGATTATAGATTGACTCACTGTACCTTTAAAATGAGCTACAAGTATGAAAATTAGAATGTATTTGTTAATAGTCCTCATAGATCATTAAACAATATGTGTGTGTATCTAATGATCAACCACATTATACCATAAATATTGACAATTATTATAAATGAAAACTTCTTTAATTTTATTATGACAAAGAAATCAAATAATATTACAAAAAAGAAATGGTTACCTTTAATTTATTTTTTTAAATTTTACTCCATTCTTTTAAGTGCATTTCTGCACAAAATCTTTTTCTCTCATTTGATATCTATTAATATTCTATAAAACTACCAATAGGTTGAGGATTTCTACCATCTCTATATCCTAGATCCAGTTCTTGAACTTGAGTTTTTAACGACACAAATTCTGGTTATTATAAACCCAGATTTAAAAGCTAGCAGAGGAAATGTTTTTGCCTCCTTTCTGTGAGTGAAGAGGGCACGGCAGGGCAATGCCTGAGCAATTAATTTCTCTTCCTGCTAAGTCATAAAGAAAAAGAAAAAAAAATCTAATTGGGTTGGATTCCATGGAGTGAAACAGAACCAGTTTTCTGTTGCTCTATGGTATACTGCATTGACTTTTTAGAAGACTGTAAGATGACTGAATGTGTGTGTTATTGAATAAGTTATCGTCAACGAGCACAGAACACATTGAATAAAGGATATATTCTCTCAGTTACAGCTTTAATTTTTGTGGTGTGGATATATATAAGGAGGAGAGAATTGTTGCTATTGGGATGGAAACAAACCTGCCTGCTGGTTATTTGAGAATGGCTTTTGTCCTGAGAAACTGTAGTTTTAAATCATTCCTACTAATAATTGATCCCAGTGTTGGATTCAAAGTCTCATAAATAAAAAGAAATAAGTTTATGATACTAGACTCCATTTCTGCCATTTTGGTGTTTCCGCTAACAAGTGATAGAATAGTGTCTATTTGAGGCAATTGTTCTAAGGGTGGGTTCAGTGGTATGCTCCTCCAGTCTTGATACTCGGAAAGCTGAGGCAGGCAAAGAATGAGTTCAAGACCAGCCTGGGTGGCTATATAATAAGACCCTGTCATGAAAACTCAAACAAAACAGAAACTGATTCATATTCTTTATTCCATCGATGAATTTGCAATCATCATTGATGTGTCCTTGTCTGCTGACATATTCCTTTGGTGTTGCTTCTACCCCACCATGGAGAATAATTTTGGTTCTGTTGGATGTCTTCTCATCACTCAGGGAAGATACACTGCTTTGTGTGACTTGCTTAAAAGGCAAAGTAAGTAGATACAACAGTTTCTGGATATTCGCAGTAAGGGTAACAATGATAGTCATTAGGTATTGATGCTTCCTGTTGTGGAGAAATGATACCTTATCCTGAATCATTTCAATATCTCAATGAGTAGGCCATGTTGTCTTCTACAAGCTCAGTGAGATGTGGTAATTTTTTTCTAAAGCTTATCCCATTGTCACTGGCTAAGCTGTGGTTCCAACCCAGGGCTGCCTAGTGTTGTTCTCACAATTGAGCATATCACACTGTGAGTTCAAAGCACATCCTCAGCCTAGTTCACTGCCACAAGGCTCAGCATGTCTATGTTCCAGAGATCGCCCATGAGCACTTCCAAAGAATACCTACTATTCCAGGATACAACGTACCATAAATGCCAGTGGTATCAATGAAGTTTGTAGATCTCAGATTTTATCTAACTGTTCTGTCAGTTACCCAGAAAGGAAATGTGGAGTATTCAACTTCAACACAGGTGCTGGCATAATTATCTACCTTTTTCTTCAGTTTGGTGATTCTTTGTTTCCTATATTTTAAGACTGAGTTATCAAGTGTTTCTGGATTTATAAGTTCTCTATTGTATGATGTATTTAGTCACCCTGTCCTCCTGAACTGACTGGTTCCTGACATGCTGCTCAGCGTCTTCTGTAATACTGACACGGCATGTCCAGCTCACTCATGGTTGTAGTTTGCATGTCTTTTCCGTTTGTATCCATTACTTTCTACAAGGTTTTGTGTACTTTGGAAAGTAGCACGTAGTTAAGTCTTAGTCTTTATCTTGTTGGACAGGTTCTGCCTTTTGTATAGGATATTGTTTTCATTCATATTTAATCCAAGTACTGCTATCTTTGGATTTAAATATTTCTTTTCGTTTTTATGCATGTTCCATGCTAATGTTTCCCTCTTTTGTTCAACAAATGTTAGTTACTGTGCCATTTTATTATTCTGTTGGTTTTTAATGATATTGTTTCGGTTGTTACTTAGAGGTTAGGGTTATGAATTATAATATATATTTTGTCTTATTCGAATCTTCTTTGGTTAATCAGTGATAAAATTTTTGATGAACTATGTCAACCTTACCTCATTATTACTCCCATTTATTCTCTTTTATTTTATGTTAATATATAGTATGAGCTACTGGTATCTCTGCTATAAATATAATCTAATTATGCTACAATTATTGCATTATAGAAACTTCAGTGGTTTTAAGAGCAACTCAAAAGAAATAATAAAAATATATTTATATTCTATTTTACTAACACTTACAATTGTTCTTTTTCTCTCCTTGTAGCTTGAATTTATTCTGTGCTGTCATTTACGTTTAGCTCAGAAACTTTTCTTGGTGTTTCCTGTAAAGTAGAGATGCTAGACATGAATTATTTCCATTTTTATTTATGTATGGTTCTCTTTGTTTCACCTTCATGTTTGAAGGATCGTTTTAATTTGTTGACAGATTTTTTTTTTCTTTCAGCATTTTTGAATTTGTCATTCCCTTCACCTTTTAGCTTCCAGTTTTCTAATGAGGAATTACTCATTAATCATACTGCCATTCCACTCCATGCCATGAGACCTTCTCTTGCAGCATTTGTAATTTTCTGTCTTTCACTCCTTACAGCTTGACTGTGGTTTTGTGGACAGATACATTATTTTGTGTTTGTTGACTGAAAATTTGGCATGTTTAACTTTTTAAAAATTAAAGCTAGTAGGTTTTACTTTTTCTTTTTTAAATTTACTTTTTGTTGTTACTATATTTGTTTTTGAGGCACCATCTTCATACATAGTTTGAGCTGGCCTTGAACTCAAAATGCTGCCATTGCTTCCTGATGATTGCAATAACTACTGAGGCTAAGTGTGCTCAGCTCCAGCCCTTCTTTCTCTCTCTCTCTCTCTTTCTCTCTCTCCCTTCAGACCTCTGTTCCCTCTCTTCTTGTCCAAACCAAATTCCCAAGTCTCATCCAAGATTATCAACTATGGTAATCCCTCTCTCTCTCTGCCACCATTCCCAGTGGACTAAGCAGATAGATCTTGGTGGAACATTCTGCTTTATACTCTCCTGTAGACTCTGTCAGCCCTTTCCCTTTTAGGCTAATTCCATTATTAAGTGTCAGCTCCCAATACTAAGAAACACATCCTAATGAGAACCCCTAGTAGTCACACCTGGCAGAATCTCAGAAGCACTCCACACCAGGCAACAGAGCCAGCACACTCTTCTAAGAACCAGAGAGGACAAGAGAAACCAAGGAACAGAATATCCATTCAACAAAGACAAGACCAGATATCAGCATTTAGAATTACAATATTCCAAACCCAGATATCTAGACACCAGCATAAAAACACAATCAAAAACAGCCAGGATAATATGTCTCCACTAAATCCAAGCATCCCTATTGCAACAGACCCTGAGAAATGCAGTATAACTGAAGCACAAGGCAAGGGCAACCAAATAGCCTTCAGGAATATGTTAGAGGTCCTTAAAGATGAAGTAAATAACTCCCTTAGAGAAATCCGTGGTAACATAATGCAATGCAAGGCAATGAAGGAAACCATTCAAGACTTGCAAGTGGAAATAGAATAAATAAATAAAACTCCAGCTGTGGAAAAACTGGAAGTGAAATTCTAGAAACTTGAACAAGAACCTCAGAGGCAAGTCTGACTGGTAGAATGCTAGAGATGGAAGAAAAAAATCTCAGTCACTGAAGACACAGTAGAAGATATGGGTACCTCTGTTAAAGGCAATGTTAAATCTAAAATGAAGAGTTGTAGTTGAGAAACTGCCTCAATCACGCTTGGCCTGTGGACATGCCTGTGGAGATTGCCTTTATATTGGAAGGCCCAGGCCATTGTGGGAGGCACCATTCCCTAGGCAGGCATTCCTGTACAGTGTAAGAAAGAACAAAGCTATCAGCAGGTAAGAAAAAGTTACATTCTCTCTTTTCTCTTGACTCTCTAGACTAGCTGCTTGATTTCCTGCCATGACTCCCCATTGATGACAGACTGAGACCTGGAGTTGATGACCTAAGTGCATGAACCTTTTCTTTTCTCAATTGCTTTTTGGGCAAGGTGGTTTTTTGTTTGTTTGTTTTTGTTTTTGTTGTTCTTTTTTTTTTTATCACAATAGTTCTTCAGATTGATTCTCAGTATAGCCTTGGGCTAATGTCATCTCTTCAAAACTTGTGTTACCCATTGTGGGCGAAGGGCTCTTATGGAAATTGCCTTGAGGAATCTTAACCACATCTATCTATCTATCTATCTATCTATCTATCTATCTATCTATCTATCTATCTATCTATCCATCCATCCACCCATTACTTAAAGATTGATATTTATTTATTTATTTATTTATTTATTTATTTATTTATTTATTTAATTTATTCCCTTTACATCCCTCTCACTGCTTCACTTCCTAGTTACTTCCTTCCACAATCCTTTTTCCTGATCAACCCTCCCCTTCTCCTCTGAGAGGGTGATATCCCTGAGTATCCCCTCACCCTGGCACATCAAGGCTCTGCAAGGCTAGGTGCTTCCTCTCCCCCTGAAGCCAGGCAAGGCAGCACAGCTAGTAGAGCATATCCTATATGCAGGCAACAGCTTTTAGGACAGTCCCCACTCCAGTTGTTGGGTGACCCACATGAAGATTGAGCTGCTCATCTGCTACATATATGTAGGGGTCTAAGTCCATCCCATGTATGTTCTTTGGTTGGTGGTTCAGTCTCTGAGAGCCCCAAAAGTCCAGGTTAGTTAACTCTGTTGGTCTTCCTGTGGAGTTCCTATCCCCTTTGGGACCTGCAATCCTTCCCCCCTACCCTTCCATAAGAGTCTCTGAGCTCCATCCAATGTTTGACTGTCTTAAACACATTTATTAGCAGGGACAGGAAATTCAGTGATCAGGGTGGCATTTCAATTTAGTAGTTTTTCAATGAAAACCATGTGAGGACTTGCCAGTTTATTTGTGTGGCAACACTATCAACTGCCAAATTCTAGCTCGATGTGAATGCTAATAGGTCAAAGTTCTTATCAGCTGTGTGAATCAATACTGATGCATATAGCATATATATGTATATATGTGTATATGTGTATATGTATACATGTGTTAAAATATGTATATGAATATACATTGCATTGGCATTATATACATGTATGCATTGGTATTATATATATGTGCATATATATGTATATATATCCTCCTCAGTCTGTATAGTGCTCTTTGAGGAGGAGGGCTCTTTGGTATTTCTTAGGCCCTTGGTATTCCTTAGTTGTCTGTGGTTCTTTTTCTAGGGTTGAGGCCTAGTGGGAAAGCCAGATATTTAAAAAAAAAAAAAACAACCAAGTTTCTGAACCTTTTGTTCAAGTCATATAAAAACACTTAATGTGAATTCCCTTAAGTAGAAAGCCCTCAATAGCTCTAATTAGAGCAATTGAATTGGGTTTTACTCTGTTCAGGTTCCCTCAGAGGGCTTAATCAACCTCTGTGCACAGCACTCAGTAAAGTTAACACATGATCTGTGTGTCAAAGGGCGTGGGAAAGACATTTCTCCTGAGAAAGACTGGCTTCTCCCAGGACGAGTTCAGAAATAGTGAGGCACTAAGGGAAGCCCCAGTTCTGTCTTAGTAGTGTAGCATGGAGCTTTTGCTACCCTACCTTAACTCTGGGAACAGACTGTGCTGCCAGCCCCCACCCAGAGAATATTGGATCTGTGGATGGAAAACACAGATACACGTAGTTGTTCACTTTTAACTTATTGGCACAATTACTTACGTCCCACTTGGAGAAGCATGCCCTTATCAATACTCTTAGCTCTGTACCTCGCCACCTGCCCTCAACTTTAGTTGCTCAGTTACATTTAGTCCCAGCTCAACTTCACCAACCTCCCAATTGTAGAAGTGGCTCTGCCCAAGATCTCACATGGATGACTTTTCTCCCCTCTGAAGCTTGGTAAATTCTCCTTCTTCTGCCTGTATCTGCCAGCTTGTCTGTGGGGAGGGGGAGCACAGAAGTCCCACCTACTCCTTCGGCCCAACAATTGGCCTATGGCTTCTTTTCTAATATATCAAGAACCAATTGGAGAACAGGACCTTAGCATCAGAACCACCCCTACATGTAGGTCCTGTGTCTTAGCAGCTTCTATCCTACCTAAAACAAACATTGGAACATTGGCTTTATTTCAGCACACATATATATATGATGTTTTATTTTAAAAATATTTTAACTAGTTCTTTGAGAATTTAATATGACATATTTTGGTTCTATTTAAATACTTCAAATTTTGTCAGAGAATTATTCTCAAACATCTTTTCAGGACCACCCTCTTAGGTTGCCATAAAAATGTGAAGAATCACATCTTTTTAAATTCACATTACATTCAATATTTGAATATGATTACAAATGGTCTTCTAAGTATTATTGTTTATATATTTGTATCAACATCTCCCATGACCTCTCTGATAAATCAATGTCCTTAGGCAGATTCTGCACAGGCAGAGCTCTGACACTCCTTGGTCCCTAACTGGCTATTTAAAGTGTATTGCATTTGGGGTATCAGTGTATGCCATATCATAGAACCTTTATCTTTGTGTTAGCACACATGTCAACAGAAGTGAGGGACTCCAGGTGTTAAATATTGAGCACAGATCAGCTCCTATCATTTGCCAGAAAATTTTCATAATGGATCTCACAGCTGAGAGAGGACTTATTCTGATTATCTGAACAGTAATTGTTGGTAATTTATAAGACCTATATCTGATTTTCCTCTTTCTATTCAGTCATGATTAGAGTGAAGGATTCTGAAATTGCTATTTACTATTACTTTACGAGTTCTGGAATTTGACTACGAATGGGATCTCAGACTTCTTTTACAAGCTGTGTGAGTGTAACTGTGAGTGTGTGTGATAGTGTGTACCTGTGTGTTTGAGTGTAACTGTGTGTGTATATAACTATGAATGAAAGTCAGAGGTGTATTTATGTGCTCTGTTCTATCAAGCTTGTCTTATTCTTCTGATGCAGTCTCTCACTGAATCCGGGGCTGACTGTTCATATAGGTTTGCTATCCAGCAATCCCCAGAAACCTCTTGTCTACTCACCCCCATCCTTTGCAATACTGGGGTTGCAGATACTGTATGATCATGCCTAGCTCTTTATGTGTGTTCTGGGGATTGAACCCAGGTCTTTGTGGTTACACAGAACACACTATTATTCACCTCACCTCATCTCTACCATTCGTGTTTCTTACTGTTCTTACTGTTTCTCATATGAGAACATTGGGAGGTCTTTGCATACAGCTGTCTAAACATTTATCTTTCATGACCATTCTTTCTGAGTCCTTTGATAAGTGTGAATGAGTGGTAATGAACAGGGGTTATCTCTGACCTCAGACTCTTCTTGGTAACCCTTGGGTTATTTCTCTGAATAGGGTTGTTGCGTGTTTTCTTAATTTCTTCTGAATGTTATTGGCCTTCCCTGTTTGTGTCCTTCTGATAAGCACACCTTATTTATTTATTTATTTATTTATTTATTTATTTTTGTGAATTTCATGAAGATTGAGCATTGTCATATGCAATGCCTTGTGACAGGCACTTTGGGGAAAATCATCTCATTCATGCTAATAACACCAGGGACTATTATATTTATTCATTTCGTGTTCCTTTAAAGAGGCCAACTACATTATTTCAGGTCACAGGGTTGTACCTGGTGGAACTCAGGTCTACTGTCATCTCACACTGGAACTCAACAGATTGGTGTTACACTAAGCTGACTCCTGTGCTGTTTTCTTTGTTGCAGTGATTCTTATTACTACAGTTCCCACGGAGGATGAAGTAGGAGATATATGTTATGCAGACTTTTAAAAATATACTTTCAAAATGTGCCTTTCAGTTGTTCCTCCCCAGAGATTCTGATGTGTGCTCTGGTGTGGGATCTGTGAAAGGCTTCCCCAGGGCTTATCCTCCCTTGTTCAGAGCCCTGAAGAGACAGTTACATTTGCTGCATTCTACGATGTTCAGTTTTACTTCCCACTCCCAGGTATCAGATTTCCAGTTGAGGCAGCTTGTCGGTTCCTGTCTTCTTCTTTCTCCCTGTTTCTGCAATGTGAAGCTCTTCCTCAGACGTACTGGATCGGTGGACTTTGGCTCCCTACATGATCCCAGATTCCCTTCATCCATTTCACACTTTGCTTCCTCACGACTTCTGGCCTTAGTGTGAAATGGGTTGTTGCAGTTTCAGCATTTCTTCCCTTCATGCTTCATGTAACTGACAATAGGAGGTCAATCATTATAGCACAATCAATCTAGGGAATGTTGGATTCAGAAAACAGGTCCTAGAAGATGTATGACTGGCAACCAATTCCTTTGATCAGTCACTTCCAGGGGGAAACTATGCAAAATCTGATAGGGAAAGAGCAGGAAGAATTATATGCTAACTTTGAAAATTACATGTTTCTGATAGAGTTTAATCAAATTTATCTTGATCACATCATATCAAGATACATATCTTGATACATACATATGTATCATAGACAAGGTAGAAGTGAATGGGACAGATGCTATCCTGAAAAAATTTAGACAAGATCTGGTGAGATGGCTCAGTGGGAAAGGTGCCTGCCACCAAGCCCGATGCCACAAGTTCGATCCCTGAGATCTTCCATATGGTTGTCTTTGTGACTGTGACCATTAACTTGGAGTATTAAAACTAATGTTTTCTGGCCACACAGCATTCTCAGAACCAGAAAATTGGTTATTATGCCTGTTACTATTTTCCCACAGTTACTTTCTTCTGCTGAAATGCTTCTACTATGTCACCACCCCCATCCCCAACCTTCTGTTCTCCTCCAGATGATCTTCTTGTATTCCATGGTCCTAATCCCCAAGAGGGCATTTGGCATGAAGTAAAATTTTCTCAATTCCTCTTCCAAGGCTCAGGGTATCTCAGTCTTCAACCTATCAATTCCTCTGTTGAACCATACCCATCAGCTACACTTTTTTTCTGGGAGACCACTCACTATCTTACCTGAGGAAGGGGTAAAATGTGGATTTGACTTCATAGGTCAGGAGTCCAGGGTTCCTCCCCAATAGGCTTTGAGATGATTGTAAACCACAATTTATTGTTGCTGTCAAAAATATAATCTGACAAAAGGAGCATGAAGTCACTTCTCACAAACTATGCAATCAATTACACCCACCTGCCTATCCATCTAGTCAACAGACTTTCAGGGACATTCTATCAGCTTGTTTCTTAGGATACAAAACTGAACCGCCATTATAAATGAGCTACTTCATGTGTAGCCAGTGAGCTCTACATTATCATATACACAAGGAAATAATCATGCCCTGGGAAAAAACTCCATCCCTGGTCCCGCTTTCATCAGAGCATCCATAATGAACCCAATTAGAGGACAATGAGTTTAGGCTGTTTGACATTGATTCCAGCTAATATAGCAACTCATAGATGAGAGAGAAAGCACCATGGGCCTTGGTAATTAGGGGAAGATTAGCAGAGAAGTTGGACTGTATAGGAATCTCGAAGGGTGGTTAGTTATTAGATTTATGAAGGCAGAGAGGGAGAAGTCCTTCTAACTGCGAGGAAGCTAAGCAGAGATTCTTCTTCCCCTAACTCTAAGGTTGTTTCCCAGGCTCGTGCATCTTACATAACACTGTGACTAGCTATGAGGAGCAGGGAGCAGCTCTTTTATTAGACCGATATTTGTGGCAATATTGGAAAGTTACTCACTTGAGCTTATAAAATTATTTTAATCATAGAGAAGATACAGAGTCTTCCTGAAGCATACAGTGCTTGCCCTGTATATAACATGGGTTACCATGTTAAACTAAGCACTACCATTATCCTTGACTCTGTATTTTCCAAGAGAACAGAGACTTATGCCCACATTGTAGCCAAGATGTGGAACAATCCTCATTATATCAAATCTATTTTGGTTTATATTTTACCAACACTCTACCTCTTCCCTAATCTCATGGCAACCCCCACTCTTTCTATGATCAGTGAGCTACATTAACTCACTTATTTTGAAGTGCCCTCTTTTGCTTCATCAAGAAAACAAGCCTAAGTCATTCAAAGCCTAAATTTGTTTATGGTCTCTCTTTCATCTTGACATAATCAATCATTAACATTTTAAATCAATATTTTTAAGGAAAAGCTCCCCAACTTCCCCTTTGTTGATTTGCAGGATTGGGTATCATACTTTAAGCACGTCAGTCAAGTGCTTTCCCACCAAGCTCGCCTACTCCAGTAGTGATTGTCTTAAATATGATCTTTGCTCAATACTCCTTGTTTCAACTAATTAGTAGATTTTGCCCAGTAGTATTTTCTTCTAATCTTTATTTAAGAAGCTTGGGTATTTGAGGATGGAGAGACAGCACAGTGTTAAGAATGTGCATTCTTTCAACAGAGGCTTAGTTTCTAGCACCTATGTGTGGCAGCCCACAACTACCTGTAAACTCCAGCTTCAGGGGAACCAATGGCTCTAGCCTCCAAGGGCACCTAACCCACATGCATGTAACTACATATATGCACACATACACAACCATAATTAAACATAAAATATATTAAAAACATACTGTTTTCACTGAGGATTTTTGGTTTTGTTCTGCTTGTTTGTTTTGTGAAAGCCACACAAATCTGGGCTAAATTTCCCACTGTAGAATCATACGTGTAGGAGTGTGGTATCTTTGCCATGCCAGCAATTAAGGATATACAAATTGGACAACTCCCCACTTCCTCAAGGCCAGGTTTTGTCTCTTTTTCAAGGGTGTACATTAAGACCCTAATAACATCTACAATATATGTTGAACATGGAGTGCACTGGCCAGCACACACACACACACACACACACACACACACACACACACACACACACTTACACATTTGTTGAGAAGGACCAAAGAGGATAGCAAATGAAGAACTTGGAAAAACAAACTAGGAGAAGCAGTGGGGATCACCCAGCTTTCTTGTTATAACCTGGCATATGGCACTTGAAGCCTGGAGTGCTATAATTTGCTATGATTTCTGGGCCATTATAATTTCTAATGAATTTTACTTACCAGATAAACTCACCCCACCCCAGTTTGCTATTAACATATGTATAGAACCATCAGTTCTTTTTCTGAATCTTGTTCATTAGATCTGGAAACTAAAAACAAATGAATCCCAGCTTGTGGTGAGAACAGGTGTTCTCCCAATACCTGTGGTCTTCCCCAGGATTTTATACCTCCCAACAGGGCCTGATGATGAATTTTAGACAAAACCAGTGGCCTATGAACAGGGAAAAATTATCACACTCAGAGTAAGGTTGGGAGATGCTGCCAAGATGGCTTAACTACAAGATAGACAGGGGGATTTCCCTCGGTTAGAGTTATTGAAGGGACACATGTAACTGTTTAATTGTGTTAACTCATAGAAATCCGTGTTCTTTTCTTTGTGTATTATAACCATTAGCATACATTATTCTGCCAGATGTAATGGCTGTGTTTGCCTTAGTTACTGTTCTCATTTGTTGTAACAAAATACCAGAACTTTGGGGAGAAAGGGTTTGACTAAGGGAGGCAATCCATCATAGTGGGAAACTGCAGAGCAGGAGTGTGCATCATTGGCCACACTGCATAGGTATTTAGGAATCATCATGGACAGGAAGTAGGGTGAGCTATAAAACCACAACCCTGCATCCCCCCACTACCCCCCCCCCCCCCCCCCCCCCCCGCCCTGTAAGAGTGACCTACTTCCTGGAGTGAGACTGCTTCCTGGAGGTTCTACAACCTTCCTGAACATCATCACCAGTTAGGAACCAAATGTTTGAACATTTTAGTCTGTGTTTCATATGTAAAACAACACTATTCAAAATGTTCAGGCTGGGACACTTGTCTCTCCCAACAAATAGTGCTATTCAGTTTGGGAAAAATGCCTACTGTCCAATCAGAAGGAAAGACTGATGGCTGAACCTACTAGTGGGTTGCTGGTCAGGGTGGGACCACCCTGTTCCTTAAGCCCTTCAGTATGCTTGTACCTGTCCTCTTGCTTCTTTATGAATTCCTTCATCTTTTACTGGGATACGATCTCAAAAAGTCCCAGTATAAGATGCATGCAAAGCTATTCGCAGTGACTGATTCCATTAGAGGTTCTTGTGCTTTTGATCCCGACACCGAAAAGCATATTTTATTTGTGCAAAGATTGAGGCCTTAAATTCCCTTTCCCGGGAGTGCTATGAATAAAATGTACTCTTTTTGCAAAGTTATGTTTATCCTAACTCAAGTGAATTGAAGCTGATGTAAGAAATTATGAGGAAGAACTGTTGAGGGTCCTGACTTTTTGCTTCTCTGAGGTGGGAGTTGTCACCAGGCAAGCCTATTGTCTTCTGAGGATCACTAAGCATCTCCCCTTAACTGTGGGCATTCGGAGTTGTTATGGGGTGTCCTGAATTCCATAGCTTGTGACTTGTTTATTCAGATGTGTCCACATCCTGTTACATAAGGTACTGCTGAAGGCATTGGGAAGACAGAATTATCCAACTTGTAGGGAAATCTTGTAACTCCCAGGGTCATAGGATTACTGATGAATTATTGGAGAATTATTAACATCAAACAAGCCCTTTGCCCTAGAATCCTTTTTAAGACACTAAGTCCTTTTGGATATAACCTGACATCAGACAGGAGAGTTGGATATGTCTGTCTCATCTGGCTTTTGCATGCCACTTGAGCTTATATGGTTGTTTATAAATATTTTTTTCCCTCTGAATAGATCAGAAGCTTCACAAATGACTCACTAGGAGCTTTCTGTCTAGTGCTGAATCACGAAGGTGAAAGAGAAGAAGGCATTGGTCTTCACAGCTGGCAGGTAAACACAGAAGATGAGGTTCTGTGTTTTCCCATTGAAGCCCTTGTGTCTGGTTTCCTCCCTATAACATGTCAATGGGACACACATAATTCTGTATCTTCCCTTTCAAGCATAGCATGTCAGTGGCTGACCAATGACAATTTTTTTCTGCTACACTAGAAACTCAGGTCCAAGACAGACGGTATTTAAGACCGTAGAGAAGTGCTCTAGGAATGCACTCTCCAGTTAATGCTTCTGTATGTTGGAAAATCACCACGGTATCAAGCATGGATTTAATGAAGCAGCTTCAGATGATGCTCCATTAACCATTACACTCTTCTATCACAAAGTTTTGCAGAATGTTTTGATCAGGACATTCACCATTGGGAAACAGTTTGCTACAATGAAGTCAGTTGGGACAGCTGAGGTTCTGTGAAGGGGCCCTGATAAGATTCTGTCAGTGAAGTACCACTTGTTGATATTTGAGAAGCTTTGAATTTAAAAGTAAGCAAAATGATCCGAAGATTGTTTTCGAAATGTGCTTGTTGCTAGTCTCATATTGTATCTACAAATTACAATTTTGTATTGAATTTGGCATTAACTTCAGCTTCCACAGACAGTTGGAACCTCATGTTCAATACTAGTAGATTCACAAACTGATAGTAGTGATTTAGTAAACTGAGAATAGGAGACATAGAGCAAGAATTTGTATTCCTCAGAGACATGCCTGGTTCATAGTAAGCTGTCAGTGGACATGTTTTGATAGAAAGGGCGCATGACTTCATCTTCACAAATGAACATCCAGGAAGAATCCATAGTGTATAACATCGAATCATGAGAAAGTCCCATGGTTCTGGGAGTATCTCAAAATGCAGGATGTTCCAAAGGAAGGCTTCCGCTAACACCTGGCCAGAGAAGGAAGAAGGTGCTTTGAGGGTGAGGGAAATCATGTTAGGAGATGGTCACTGCAAGTGGAAGCTTGCGCCTCTTACGTTCTGGTGGAACTGACCTATAGGAAGCATCTAAAGTAACAGGGCAGGACTTTTGGAGGATGTGGAGAGAGCAAACTATTCTTTACCAGATAATGGGGTCAGGAGCCATAGTGCTTTTTTTGTTGCATTTCTTCAGGTATAAAAGCCTCTGTCTTGCAGATCCTTTACATTCTTTTCTAGGGTCTAGTGCAATGAGTCTGTCTGACATTTCCTCCACTTACCCTTCTTAACTCACCAGATCTAGGTTTTTGTCTCAAATCCAGTGCTCCAGTATAGCTTGGCCAACCTTGCTTATATCACAACCAACCTCTAAGCTTCTACCAGGATCTGCTCTGCCTGACTCCAAACCAAAGCCCCATCCTCACACCACATTCAACCTCTCTACACAGTCAGATCTACCACCACACTCCAGGCTTGAGACAGATCCCCTCTGTCCACCTGACTTCATTCCTCTAAACTATTTCTCCCCTATAGGGCCAGCCTATCTGTGCATTCTTTTTTTCTTACCCAAGCTTATCTGTTCATATACGACACAGAACTAATGTGGGAAGTCCACACACCCAGATCTCAGTACAAAAATACAAAAAATATGAAAGATCAAGCCAGTATCTTCTGTCTCAAACCTACCTGTCCTACAGAAATGTTTGCCAATGAGGATTACCTAGATGATCACCAGGGCACAGAAGTTAAAACAACCATCATAAACCTCAAGATTTTAAGGAATATGAAGAAGACACAAAGAAACAACTCAATGAAATTTCAGCCATTTTCATTGTTGTTCTATTCACAATAGCTAAAGAATGGAAGCATCCTAAATGTCCTTTAACTAACAATGAATAAGAAAACCGTGGTATATATGCACCATGACATACTATTCAGTTGTAAAGGAAAAGGAAACCATGAAGTTTGCAGATAGATGGATGGGACTTGAGAGGATCATATTGGATTACTGAATGATGATACACAGACACAGAAAGACAAACGTTTCTCATGGTTTCTTATAAAAGGCTCTTAGCTACAAACCTACAGATATGAGTACACATCCTTTAGTAACTACAAAAACCAGGACAGTAGAAAGAGACCATTACTCGGGTAGAGGGCTGGGGTAGCTATAGAGCCGGGAATAGCAGGGCAAAAGCTATCTGACTAGGGAAATAGGAAAAAAAATCAGTGGGGGCTCTAATTAAGACTGGAGAGGGAGATAAATATGGCTGAAGTGTGTAAAATAGGGTATCTGAAAAAGAGATGAGGGGTCATGCCCTTAACTACCTAAAATACCTATAAGACCCACACAACTGTGTCAATACACATATATAGTTTATATGAAAATTTCTCATTTGAGCTTACAATGGTCCCTCAAGAGCTATAGACTATCTGTAAAAAAAAAACAAACAAAAAACAAAAAACAAAACAAAACAAAAAACCCTACCACCAGGCACAAGACACTCTCTTTTGAGTTGTTGGGCAGAGATAGATTGAGAGACTCCCAAAGCATTATAGGTTATTGTTACTGCCTTTTGTTGTGCCCTACCCCGTATCCCAGAAGTGTAAAGTAAGATTTCTATCGCTGAGGACACTGAGTACTTCAGACACAGGACCCAGATCCTGTAATCTGGAACCAACCTCAAAGTCTCTTCCTTCAAAACTAGCTTACATGGTACCAGAAGGTGCCATACAAAGCTTCCAATGGAGGGAATCAACTCACAGTCTTACCCTGTTACAATGCCTATGAGCTACAAACAATGACCCCCCATGGCATAGTAACCCTAAGGGTACAGTAGTGGTAACCAACAGCTCTTTAAGGGTCTTAGAACACCCTTAACAAGTGGAAAATCATGCCTGGCACTGGAAACCTAGTTAACTATCCAGGGCTAGTGAAGACATGGATCTTGGAGGAGAATCTCCCGGCTATCACTTTACTAAATCAGAATGATCCTTAACTTCATTCTAAAATTTTTCCTTATACACTCAGATAAGTGTAGTGTTTAGCCCTCATCAAGAAATTTTCTTTTTTGTAGCAGGTGGAGACCACTTTAGAAAGCCACCACCATTCGAGATGTAAAGCTGTGAATCCCCATCCCAACAGATACACCTACAACCCCAAGAGCCCCAGCTAAGGCTCAGAGATCATTGTGGAAGAGGAGAGTCGAAAGACTAAGAGCCAGAGGATCAGGGAGTCTCCTGTGACACTATGTCCCCTAGAATTGTCAGAAGCTGTGCCTAAGAAATATCACCAACACGACTGCTTAAACACGATTTGAAGAAGGAAGACACTAATAGACAAGCTAACATGGAAGGAAGGGAGGGGTGCTCATTTCTTCCCAGTGCTAACATCCAAAGCCCTTACTCCTAGCTTTGTAGGATTATATAGCACACTGTTCACCCTATTTTAAGCATCCACAGATGTATTTTTTAAAGGCTATTGAGAGATAGGGTGGCCACTCTGATCCTGGGAAGTCATTGGAAAATTGAAGAGCAAAGTGATGCACATTTTGTTGTGAAAGAGAAAGGCCACTGTAAGCACAGATTTAAGTATGTAGTCTATATACCCCCCCTTGTCCCACAAAACAGTAAGTATGGGAGTTAAAATATCCATGGTGGTCGTGATTGGACACCTACCTGCCTGGAGTTCTCACTTAGAGGTATTCGAGAAACCACTACTAAGACATATTCACAAAAGTTCTAAATATAAAAAAAAAATATCACTGAGCCGTTTTCTAAGTAGAAGGCAATGTGAAAGTCAGTTTGCATGTAATACAAATTAAATTTTATAATACATTGATAGCATGCATAATGTTGTATTTCCCTGTCAGTTTTAACAGGGTGTTGTGCCCTTCAAATGTCAGGCTATTTGCATTCATTTCAGCATTCAATTTCTCTGTACATTGCTGTCATTCTCCCAGAAGGATTGCTGGAAGCCTATGTCCAGCAAACGAGTGTTTCCTCTCTTCCCAAAAGATGCTAAATAATATGTTTTAAAACTACAAGTGCAAGAAGGAGTTGGAGCTGGTGAAGATGAAAAACAAGAGAGGAAGGCACTGATTTAGATGCGAAGACCGAATGTGCGCAAGTGGATCCAGATAGGATAGGCTAAAAATGGCTCTGTGAGTTTAACAGACCACTGGGCAAAATAAATACTTAGGACGTCAGTGGCAGCAGCCCGGGAATGAATTCTGTGTAAACCAAGTGGAAGTTGCCCTGAACGAAAAGGCTCCCAGGGAAATTAAATGAAATAAACCTGCTGTTTGAACAAGATAGTCATAAAAAAAAAAGTTAGAGAGGAGTTTTAAATAAGTGGCTTGAGATTCAATTTATAGCATGCCCCTTGTTAAAGCGTGTGCCTGCAAGAACATAAGGCGAAGGGAATGTCCCTGAGATGGCGATGGTGTTTAATTACCCAGGTAGGAGGTGGGGAGAGGTCTCAGAAGTAAATGTAATGGGAATTGGTGGGTGGCTTGAGTGTGAAAAGTTGAGAGAGGGAAACAAGGGGCTGGTGTAGTACTACTATCTCTGGCAACAGTCCTAGTAAAGTTTTATGTTATGTTATGTATGTATGTATGTATGTATGTATGTATCATGTTTTTAGTGTGTGTACCTCTGGAGGGAACTAGGGGAACACACAATGTGCCATGGCATAGGTGTGAGTGTCAAGGGAAAAGTTTGTGGAGTCTGTTCTTATCTCCCCCATTTGGGTCGTTTAAGATCAAACTTGTATTAATAGGCAGTTGGCATGAGCCTTTCCCTACTGAGCCATCGTACAGGCTGTCTTGAGCTGTTCTGTAATTTCTGGGTACGCTAATACCTGGAGAGAGTGGAGCTACTTGTTAATTGATTCTCAGCCTACTGCCCTTTTGGCATTACATGTGGCTTCTTAGTCCCCAAAGCTGTCAGAGGAAGAATGCTGTCTGGACAGAGGAGGAAGGAGAAGCGTTATTTGAAGTGTTAGAGCCGATAGGTGCCTTTCTGAAAAGCTGGCTCAGTAGTGTACTGTAGAACGTGACTGGAGTGGATAGATCAAAGAGAGGCTAATTGATGTCAACTGGATATTAAAATTTAAATGTAAAGCTCCTCACCTAAATCAATAAAACAACTGATGGCCAATGTTTGAATAGTTATGAGTTTTGAAGGACTTCCTGCTTGAAGTTTCAACCTTAAGATTTAGATTAACTTTGGTGTGAAAAAAGAAAGAAGCTATGATCTCTCTCTCTCTCTCTCTCTCTCTCTCTCTCTCTCTCTCTCTCTCTCTGTCTCTTTCTCTGTCTCTCTGCCTCTCTCTGTCTCTCTCTATCTCTGTCTCTGTCTCTCTCTCTTTCTCTCTCTCTCTCTGTCTCTTTCTCTGTCTCTCTGCCTCTCTCTGTCTCTGTCTCTGTCTCTGTCTCTCTCTCTCTCTCTCTCTCTCTCTCTCTCTGTCTTGTATAGACTTAACAAAAAGGCACGAGCACCATCCTTAAAGGAAAAACAAAAAAATCCCAATTCTCTACTACATTTTATCTTCTTATCTTATCTTTCTTGTCTCCCCTACATCAGAGTCACCCAGATAATTTTCTGTCTGACCTAATTTTTCCCAAGGTAGATTTTTTTTTCATCTCCACCTCTTAATTACAGATTTGGAAGTGCCTACCTGGTGCTGTTTGAATGATACACAAAGCTGGCCTCTTTTTCAAAGCCTTTAGAGAAAACAATGCCTTCACTGTCCAGGCTAAAATCGAGTGAAAATATCTGATGGGAGGTTTTGGATGATAATAAAGGTATTATGATAAGTCCTTTAAAAAAATTTGTTCATTGCCATGAAGGAGAATGGTTTGGGGGCTGATGAAGATTTTTCCTATAATAAACACTTTTTCAAATGCATTTTTAAAAAAGAATAATTTATTTTATGTGTGTGAGTACACTGTCACTGTCTTCAGATACAACAGAAGAGGGCATCAGATCTCATTACAGATGGTTGTGAGCCACCATGTGGTTGCTGGGAATTGAACTTAGGATCTCTGGAAGAACAGTCAGTGCTCTTAACTGTTGAGCCATCTCTCCAGCTCCCTCAAATGCATTTTTAATGAAGTTTTTTGAGAATTTTACATATGTATATAATGTATGCAATATATGTTGGTCATCTTTATCCCCATTCCTCCATAATGCGGCCTTCATCTACTATTAACCCATTCCAACTTCTCGTCCTCTTCTATGACAGAATTCAATTTGCATTGTTCATACACTCATGGGTGTGGGGCCATCTACTGCCACATGGGTAGCTTGTCAAGGGCGCCATATCCTTAAGAAAATGGTCTTTCCTTTCCCTTCAGTGCTATCAGCTCGGCTAGGGGCAGAGGATCATGAGTCTGTCATTGCTCTGTGCTGGGGTACTGAATGTGTTGGACTCGTGAGAGTTCTTGCTTAGGTAACCGAAGCTGCTGTGAATTCATGGGAGTAGCGTTCCAGTCATGTTCAAAAGCTCCAGTTCTTAGACTCTTCATTCTTTTTCTTCTGTGATGGTCCCTGAGCCTTGGTGGGAAGGTTATTCATACACTGTCCATTTCACTTAGAAGTCACAGACAAGTGAACTTTAAGAGAGCAATACTATAGAACTGTTTGATAGAAATGACTGGGGAGGGCAGATGGAAGCGTAACACCCACAACAACATAGCTGAGAGTCTTGAGCAGTAGCTCTAGATTGGAGTGTTGGGGCACGGTGACCAACAATGATGCTTTCCTAGCATGCATCCCTGTCTGTAATTTGAGGGTCGTTCTGATGTCAGTAGCAACTGTGAAAGTCAGTAGGGAGTGGGGAATAGATATCAGAACTTCTCTGCTAAATACGGGATATTTGGACATGAGGGATACATGACCTTCCATTTTGATGGAGTAGATAGCCAGTTGCTTTAACAATGAGAAGGGCATGAGATGACACTGGGGCCACACATTAAGAATGAGTAGAGGTCTGAGCAGTGTTGGAGTAGGTACTGCCTATCCTGGGTAGACAGGCCTACCATAGCAAGTACTGTTTTGGATTAATCTTGAGGAGAGGGATTATGGTTCAGGTCTGAGATGTCCTCCCTCCCCGCCCCCCAGGCATGCGTTCTGAGCCATTTGGTCCTTAGTTGTTCATGTGGCCTTGAATAAGTACGGTACTGAGAAAAATCTTGGGTGTCATGAGGAGCAAAAGAAGCCTTTACACTCATGTGTACACACAGCACTTCATGGGATAGGTGTATCTTTGTAAATTGTGGGGCCTGCTACCTAACGGTTTGGAACAGAACGGAGCTTGCTTTTGGATGGAACAGAGTTGTTAAGAGTGGAAGTTTCACATATGTTCATTACTAACTCAGATGATGATTCCATGAGCTTAATTAACATTATCATTGTGTGTACACTTACTCTTGCGATTTGATACACATTAATTACATAAATAAAGCTGCTCTGAGGCAAAAGTGTTGGCTCAGAGTTAAGGTAAACTTTGCTCCTCCTGTGGACTGGAATTCAGGTCCCAGCATCCACATGTCAACTCAAAACTATTCATAACTACAATTCCAGGGATCTCCACACCTTCTTATGACCTCCGGGTTACCAGCTCTCATGTGCACAAACCCACACATAAGCACATAATAAATAGTGGACATAAAGAATAAAATATTGGAAAAATGCATTTTTTTAAAGGTATTCTTGAATGTGTAGATTGCTTTTTGATAAGATGGCCATTTTCACTATGTTAATCTTGACAATCCATGAGAATGGGAGATCTTTCCATCTTCTGAGGTCTTTTTCAATTTCTTTCTTCAGAGACTTGAAGTTCTTATCGTACAGATCTTTCACTTGCTTGGTTAGAGTCACACCAAGATATTTTAAATTATTTTTGATTATTGTGAAGGGTGTCATTTTCCTAATTTCTTTCTTAGCCTGTTTATCCTTTGAGTAGAGGAAGAATACTGATTTGTTTGAGTTAATTTTATATCCAGCCACTTTGCTGAACTTATTTATCAGGTCTAGGAGTTCTCTGGTGGATTTTTTGGGGTTATTTATGTATACTATCATAGCATCTGCAAATAGTGATATCTTGACTTCTTCCATTCCAATTTGTATCCCTTTGACCTCCTTTTGTTGTCTAATTGTTCTAGCTAGAACTTCGAGTACTATATTGAACAGATAGGGAAAGAGTGGGCAGCCTTGTCTAGTCCCTGATTTTAGTGGGGTTGCTTCAAGTTTCTCTCCATTTAGTTTGATGTTGGGTATTGGTTTGCCGTATGTTGCTTTTATTATGTTTAGGCACGAGCCTTCAATTCCTGATCTTTCCAAGACTTAACATGAAGGAGTGTTATATTTTGTCGAATGCCTTTTTAGCACCTAATGAGATGATCATGTGGTTTTATTCTTTAAGTTTGTTTATATTAGGAAAAAAGCTCGGAATACCCACAATACAACTCAGAGACCATATGAAGCTCAAGAAGAAGGAAGACCAAGGTGTTGATGCTTCAGTCCTACTTAGAAGGGAGAACAAAATAATTGTGGCAGGTAGAGAGAGGGAGGAGCCTGGGAGGGAGAGAGGAGTAGGAGGGAAAACGGGGGCTGGATCAGGTGTGGGAGGAGACAGGGGAGAAGTACAGAGGGTCAGGAAATTGAACAGAGATGTGTAATAGTGGGGGATGGGGACCTTGTGGGTACCCACTAGAAAGTCCCAAATCCCAGGAAAGCAAGAGGCTTTCAGGATCCAACAGGGATGACATTAGCTGAAATACTCAACAAAGGGGAGAAAGAACCTGTAGAGACCATATCCGGGGGTTAGGCATGGCCCCCAGTTGAGGGATGGGGCCACCCACCCATCTCAAAAATATTAACCCAGAATTGCTCCTGTCTAAAGGAAATTCAAGGACCAAGCGTGGAGCAGAGACTGAACGAAAGGCCATCCAGAGACTGCCCTACCTAGGGATCCATCCCATCTGCAGCCACCAAACCCAGTCACTACTGCGGATGCCAAGAAGTGCTTGCTGACAGGAGCCTGATATAGCTGTCTCCTGAGAGGCTCTGCTAGAGCCTGGCCAATACAGATGCAGATGCATGCAGCCAGCCAGCCATCGGACTGAGCATGGAGACTTCAATGGAGAAGTTAGGGGAAGGACTGAAAAAGCTGAAGGGGTTTGTAACCCCATATAAAAAAGAACAATATCAACCAACCAGACCTCCCCACCCCCAGAGCTCCCAGGGTCTAAACTACCAACCATAGTGTACACAAGGAGGAATCCATGGCTCCAGATGCATATGTAGCAGAGGATGGCCTTACTTGGCATCAATGGGAGGGGAGGCCTTTGGTCCTATGGAGGCTTGATGTCCTAGTTTAGGGGAGTGCTAGGGCAGTGAGGTGGGAGTGGGTGGGTGGGGGGCACCCTCAGAGAAACAGGGGGAGGGAGAATGGGATGAGGGGTTGTGGAGGAGAAATTGGGAAAGGGAATAACATTTGAAATTAAATAATTAAAATAACCAATAAAGCCGGGCAGTGGTGGCACAGGCCTTTAATCCCAGCACTTGGAAGGCAGAGACAGGCAGATTTCTGAGTTCAAGGCCAGCCTGGTCTACAGAGTGAGTTCCAGGACAGCCAGGGCTACACAGAGAAACCCTGTCTTGAAAAACCAAAAAAAAAAAAAAAAAAAACCAATAAAAAGATATTCTTCTGGAGATGAAAAAGAATTATTATTAAGAGTCTGAAGTAAAGATTTGCCTTATGAAGCCATTAAGACATGTCTCTTTGCAAACCTTTCTATAATTATAGATGCATAAAATTACAAAGGAACTCTGCTATGTGGAGATGTGATTTCGTTGTTGTTAACACTAAACCTTCAGACTTGATACTCTATTTAAAAAAAGATGTAGAAGTGAAATGGTTCAGGAGGTCAAAATATGCTAATTCAAAATCTAATTTTCACATATTTAGCTTCTACAAACATCTCTCCTTTTGCATATACCAGAGGCCCTGGGACATTAATGGGAACACCCACGCTGTTCACTGGAATTCAATTGTGGAGGCAGAAGATTAGCAGTGAGTGAGGAGGGCCTGGGTCAGAAAGAAGTGGCCTGAAAATCTCAGCATGCACCCTGTAAATAACTTCTCATTATAAAATGGGCTGAAAATTGGTGAAAACCCCCATAAAGTTGCTTTCCAGGGACTTCCAAAGGGACAGTCTGCCCTGCTTTGTAACACTGTCCACAAGGTTCCCACTCTCATTCTTCAAAATGCATTAAAAATACTTTTATAAATAGTGTTTTTTTAAATCCAATGTCCTGTAAGTCACTTCCTTCAGGAACCTTAATTTTTCTTAAGTGGCCTCAGATGTTGATAAGATCATGACCCTTAGCACACTTAATCCTCAATTTTAAGTAATCGACCTTCGCAAATCACTGAGGTTTTTAGTCTGTTTTGGCATTTACACTTGGTGACATCATCTCCTTAGGTCACTGACATTCTCGAAGCTCCCCTGAGCTTTCCTTTCTCCTTAACTGTAAAGTCTTTCCTGATGGCAGTTTCCTGGTGATTGCAGCCTGATTTGTGTGTCTATCCATGTTGTATGTGTATCTCTGGTGATGTGATTCGTTTTTCTCTCTTCTTGGGACTGCTTTTGGTGGTACTGGTAGTGGTGGCACTGGAGGTGGTGGTGTGTTGGTAGTGGTGGTCCTGGTGAAGTTCATATTGGTGTGATAGTATTGGTGGTCATGGTGATGTTGTTGAGATTACTGGTGATGGTGGTGACAGTGGTGTTGTAGTGTGTGTGTGTGTGTGTGTGTGTGTGTGTGTGTGTGTGTGTGTACATGAGCGCTTTCTCTGATCCCTCTAAGTTAAACAAAAGACTCTGCTATGTAGCACATTGGCTTATCAGCAGCTCAATGAAGATGTTTAGTAAGGGAAAGTAAGAAGATGGATTAAAATGAGAATTTGGCTCTGTATAGTTATTCAAGGCACCTTTTCCTGGTGGGTTTCTGGCTGGTTTTTAGTTTAGGAGGCATATATGTTCTCTGGGAACAATGATTCCCCCGTCTCTATGACGCAAGCAGTCTCCTGTCTCCCACAACTTCATACCTTGTACCTACACACCAAAATCCCATCAGGAATGAAGCTGTAGTGTTCCCATGGGACTGCTTGGTTGTCTGTGGTACTTTTGGGGTGGAAATGATGAGCACAGGCTATGTTTCAGCTCAGAGACCGGGAGGAAGAAAAGTGGTGAGATGGATGCATTTCTTCATTACCTATAAGAACACCTGTGCTCACTTTAGATGCTGCTGGGTGCTACTGAGAAGTCCCGCCAGGCACATGTTGCCACCATTCATAGGGCTAGAAAACGCTCCATCTTTTTCTGCAAAGACCTTATGGCTCTGCATATGTTCCTTGTGAACTGCAGGATGGGTCAGAGAGCTGCACTGCTGTAGCCAATTAATTTTTACCCTCAGTATCTCAGACTGTAACAGCACTCCTGTAACTCAGACTTAACCATTTGTGGTGGTTTGAATATGCTTGGCTCAGGGAGTGGTGCTATTATGAGGTGTGGCCTTGTTGGAGAAAGTGTGTCACTGTGGGGATAGATTTTGAGCTTCTATGTTCAAACTCCATCATCCAGTGTCAAGAGAGAGTGTCCTCCTGGCTGCCTGTGGAAGCCAGTCTCCTACTGCTGCCTTTGGATCAAGATGTAGAACTCTTGGTTCCTCTAGCACCATGTCTGCCTGCACACTGCCGTGCTTACCCCCATGATGATAATGGACTGAACCTCTGAAACTGTAAGCCAGTCCCAATTAATGGTCCTTTATAAGAGTTTCTTTGGGGCCCTCATGTGCTCAAAGGAGAAGGGGAGCGGAGACAGAGAGAAGGATTGTGGGAAGAGGTGGCTGGGAGGGGGACAGTAAACAGAATGTAAAATGAACAATTACTACTACTACAACAACTATAGTACTACTACTACAATAACTACTAGTAGTAGTAGTAATAGTAGTTGTAGTAGTAGTGGTAGTAGTGGTAATAAAAGAATTTCCTTGGTCATGGTGTCTATTCTCAGCATTGGGAACTCTAATTAAAACACTAGTTCACTCTGGGACAGGAGACACAGTTTGATTGGATGTATAACAGAGCAAGAACAACCTTTGCTATATTTTATAAAGCACAAATTACACCTTGTGCATCAGGATATTCTTGATATAAATACCTTGTCCAATCTGTTGTCATCAGCCCAAAATGATGAACTAAACTACACCAGAACTTATGTTGGCAACCAATGAGGGAAGGAGCTTCCCTCTGTGTTGCAGAGTTTAACTGGTCTGCCAGACAGTGAATTCCCTTGACTCACCAGGGCTTCCCTGTGTTAATTTGATGCAATGTGGGAGATAAGTTGGTAAAGATCTAGTATCATAAAGGGGACATGTGACCCTCCTACAGCTGAGGGCTCATTCTATCAGACCCCACCTTGCCACAGATAGCCACTTCTCTCTGCCCACCTCCTGCTAATTGCCACACCTCTCTCCAAGTTCCAGTTACGCCAGAAATCCCGCCTCCAGAGACTGAAGATGAAGCTGCTGATTGGGCCAAGTTGCTGACGGACTTGGGGGAGGGGTTTTGTTTTACCTATCTACCTGTCTTACTTGTAACAAGGAGAATTTAATGAAAGATGGCAGACTGAAAGCACACCATGTGTTGATCTAATTTTTTCACACCCTTCCCGCATTTCCAGTACCTTTAATTATTCAGGCCCTGACCCCCATTCCAGACGACCCATTCGTATGAGTGGCTGCTGGCAGCCACAGGGACAGTGCATTCCAAAATCTTTCTGCCCCTGGCTGGGTGATGGTACACACGGATGGTAAGGAATAACATTTGGACACAGGACTCAACAAAGTAAGGGTGGTTTATCCCACATACTGTTCAGTATCTGTGCCTTGAATTGTCACTAAAGTGATTTCCAAAAGGAAACCAGAAGCTTGATTTCATCAGACATGCAAAGTAGGCGAGGAGCTATTGCCTTATGCAGATAACATGTCAACCTTCGAATCTCTCATTAACGATTTTGAACTGGAGCCTCTCCTTTCTACTTCCTCCTCTATACAGCAAAAAAGGAAAGAGGTGGAGGGACTGTGAGATCCAAGCTAGCTCCCTTTGTGGCAGCACCAAACTCCTACACTTTAATATCATTAACTTCTAATGAGTACCTGTGTGTATTGTGAACGATATCTGGATTGGGCAATAATTTGTAGAAATCATCAAAATGAGTGATGGATCAATAATACATACCACGTCTTGCTCCAAACCCCTTGCACATTATAACTTGAGCAATTCTCTTGACATTGTATGGACTACTTAGCTTGATTTTTATTGTTTCATGTATGATCACAGTAGAGAAAATTTAATGACATTTTTCAGACACGAAGGGGCCAAGTAGCAGATCCCAGATTCCTCCCCTGTGGACACTGCCTGGGCTCATTGCTACCCAGAGTGTACTGTGTCAACGGAATTGCTATGGATGGGAATTCTCCTTCCAAAGTAGAAACTAACCAATAGACAAATACAACATAATGCTAGTAAATCAGTAGTAAGCCTTTTATTCTTAGCTTTGCAATAAACTATCTCTTCATCTATTTTAACAGGATCCTTCACATTTCTCTAACTTACTTGGATATTTTGAATGTTTCCTAGAAGGGAAGTGACTTCCTTTCTGTTTTAACCAAGCAGTTAATGAAATCATCTATTTAATTATATCTTTTGGTCATGTTGAAATTTAGTCTTATTGTCCAGCCTCGAAACCCTGTGGGCCGTGCTACATGATTTATGCAGCTGGCCTTTCAACTTCTTAAATTAGTCCTTTCATGTATCAGTAAGGGATTGACCTGGTTACTTGCGTTGGCTTTGAGTGGTCTTCTGATTTGAGATGGAAGAGGGATTGAGGAATTGTGATTTTGGAGGCCTGTCATAATCCTAGGTTGGCTCAGGTTTTCCTCCCTCTTACTTCCTTTCTATGTGTACAGGCTTGTGTGTGTGTGTGTGTGTGTGTGTGTGTGTGTGTAAGTGTGCCTAAGTGAATGCAGGGGGCAGAGGGCAGAGGTGAACTTTAACTGTCTTTCCCAGACGCTGTTCATCTTGTCTTTTGAGACAGGATTCCTCACTGGTCAGGAACCCATCAAGTAGACTAGGTTGGTTAGTCAGCATAGCCCCAGGGACCTGCATGTACCCTCTTCCACAGCACAAGTGTGCACTGCCCCCTACTTTTCTTCAAGCTGAGTTCTGGGGGACTAAAGCTCAGGTCCTCATGCTTGTCAGCTAAGACTTTAATGGCTACAAAAAATGAAAGAGGTGGAGGGACTGTGATAGCCAAGCTATCTCCCTTTGTGGCAGCACCGAACTCCTGCACTTTAATATCATTAACTTCCTAATGAGCACCTTTGTATGGTAAACAATATCTGGAACGGGCAATAACTGTAGAAATAACCTAAAGTGATCCAAGTAATGAAAGTCCTTACTCCAGCTCTTGATTTTCCTCCTCTCAGAAGCGAAGGCAGGGTGAGCTTGTGGATTGTTGAAGAGGGAAAGCAAGACAGTGTGTACTGAGATGTACTAATGGAATGCCACCTGATTCCTGGTTCTTAACTTTGATTCTTATTTGCCACGTATTTCATAGATTTTTTTCCCTTAAATTTGGACTGATTCATATCTGTGCACTTTGTGACTCATTCAACAACAACAACAAAATGCATTCCACAGCATTCTGTATAAAGCGCTAGAGAAAACAAACAAGGCATTCCTTTTAGCTCAAACTGTGTTCCAATCAGTGTAAGGCAGAGAGATAAAGATGGTGGCATTACACACCATTGAGGTTAATGGCATCAAATGATGCCTCGTCAACTCTCATCACTCAAGCACATGGCATGAATGTCTCTTGCCTTTCATTTGACCTGTGGCTCTGCTGTATCTGATCCAGCTAGTTCCTTTAGACTTTTCAATGTCACTGGCTCCTTCCTGTATCAACATCTAACACAGCCTCAGGAAAATGTGAGTTCAGATTGATTCAGCCTCAATTAAATATGAATGCAGATTTATTTAGCCTATGTGAAGAATAGTTCTAATGGACTCAAAGGAAGAAGAACCATGGAGCACTGGATACCCGGGTTATTGGTGTGCATTTGGTATAAATGTATTGTGAGCCTCTCTTGGACACATTTCAGATTGCTATCTAGGTCGGTGGTTCTCAACCTTTATGATTCTGTAACCCTTTAATACAGTTCCTCATGTTGTGGTGACCCCTAACCATAAAATTGTTTCATAGTTACTTTATAACTATAATTTTGCTACTGTTGTTAATTGCAATGTGAATATCTGATAAGCAGGATATCTGGTATGCAACCCCCAAAGGGGTTGTAACTCACAGGTTGAGAACCACTGAGCTAGTTTGGAGAGACGGCACAGCAGATAAGAGGCCCTCCTGCTCTCTTAGAGTATTAGAGTTCAGGTCCCACATTAGGCACCTCACAAACACCTGTAACTCTAGCCCCAGTGGTTCTCTCTTCTGGCCTCTGCAGACACTTGCACGCACGAGTGTGTATGTGCACCCTCCCACACACACACATAAATAAAGATAAATCTTAAGAGGTTATTGTGCAGCATAGTGAACAATAAGCTCTGTGTGGGGGTAAAAGACGTTTTTGTATGTGAAAGAAATAGCATAAGCCTTTGTTTAGATATTTCATCTATGATAATACATTTTCCTGATGATCAATTTATTATCTAATAGCAATTTGAATTATACTTAGAAATATGTGATATTTAATATATTCAAAAAAGTATTTGTAAGATGTATCAGAAGAACATGTCTGCTTTGTGTTGTCATAGTAACCATTCACACCTTCATTTTACGTAAGCATCTATCTTAGCTGACATAATGAAAGATCACATGTTTGTTTGCAGTCTAGTCATTTAGGCTAGGATGGGGACGACTAAGCAGTAGTCTCAGGAACTGTCCCGATCCCAGTTCACAAAAGCCTACAGAGGGAGGTGGGACAACCTTCTTTTCCTGGAAATCACATGAGAGTGTTATGCTTACATGGACTGGCCTTACATACCCCACCTTGCTATAGGGAGAGATAAGAAATGACTTTCTTTTCAGTGGCTGAACGGATGCTTCTGCATTTTTCTATAGGGGGAAGAGAAGACAACTAGATAGGAAATGGCCTCTCACATCTTCATGAAGTTTGAGGGTAAGTGCCATTGGCGTCTCAAATTCTCTAGTGGCATCCTGACCTCTTAACGTGCTCACTTCACAGCCCCCAACCCAGTGTAGGCAAAGAATAAAACATGAGACTTTCTGGAATGAATCTTAATTTAGCTGAATATCACTAGATTTGTATTTGCTAGTCTGAGGAAAGAAAGAAAAAAAACCTCAAAAATTTAAAGCTTCTGAGATGAAAGTTTGTATGTGTTGTTGAACCCCGTGTGGTTGAAATTATAAAGCAAAACATTTGTTTTCCTCCTCCAAGTGTGTGTGTGTTTGTGTGTGTGTGTGTGTGCATGCTTGCTTGTATAAGTACTTTCTTGAAGCCAGAAGAGGCTATCAGATCCCTCTGGAATTGGAGATTCAGTAGATACAGGAGTGCTGGGAGCTGAACTTGTACCTTTATAAGAGTGGTATATACTCTGAACCATTGAGCCCTTTCTTGATCCCTGAAGGCCAATGCATTTTGAACATAATTTTATCAAGAAATATGTGTGTGGTAGTTGCTTACATTACAAACTTGAGAACTGTGATTAGCTTATTTTTGCTTTATCCATGTAGAGAAAGAAACTTGTGATCTCAAAATTTTAGGGAATTTTTGTTTCTCTTTAAATGACAAATAAAAAGGAACAGAATTTGAACTAAAGTAATGTAAGTTCCCCCCGCCCCCCCGCCAAAATGATGGCTCTCTTGCCAGTAAGGAACCTCCAATGAAATAGAGTAATTAATCAGAAATGATATTAATGAGGATGGGAAATCCCTTACTTACATTCTAGAAAGCTATCCAAGTAAAAAGTGAGAAAAGTACTAACTTAATGCATATTGGAAATGTGCTTCATAGCAGATTTAAGACATTATAGGCTGTCACCTTAGGGAAATGGGCAATAGGATTTTAAAGGCAAGAAAATAAGTTGGCGGCTTTGTAATTTTCCGAGAACACTACGTGGGCAGCGGCAGTCATTTTAGAAGATTATGAAGAACTGTGCGGACCCGGAGGGCACTCGGCGGTGTAGCTGTTCTGTGTAGAAATGCTCTGCTCACCGCATGTGTGGTTGCTCAGCCGTTCTGTGCAGCTTCTACTGGCTTTCTGCCTGGCACCGCTTTGGAGTTGGACAAGATGTGAGAAGATTGGGTAGAATATTAAAAGTTACAGGGAAGAGCCCCCAAACCTGCTCTAACAACACCTGATTTCTCATACTGGCCAGTTTTAGATGGGTCAACCAAATGCCTAAAAGTTGCATATATTTAATACACTAGAAAAAAAAATGTAAAGTAAAATAGACATTATAGTTTACCTGGATCTGAGGATATATCACAACCATGGAATATCTTTGTGCTTCAAATTGCAGCCTAACATTCCCATTCAATTTATTTATTTTTCAATAATTTATTTTTTTACTTCACTTTGCATCCCGGTCAAAGCTTCTCCTCCCTCCACTCCTCCCTGTCCTGCCCTTGCAAATTCTTTCCCTCATTAACCCCCCCCCCCCTTATCTCCTCAGAGAATGGGAAGCTCCCTTGAGCATCCTCATCTAGTCTCAGCAGGACTAGGCACACCCTCTCCCACTGAGGTCCAGCAAGGCATTCCAGGTAAGAGGAAGGGATCCAATGGCAGGGAGCAGAGACCAAGTCCGCCCCTGCTTCCGTTGTTAGGGGACTCACATGATGACCACGCTGCACATCTGCTACAAATGTGTAGGAGGCCTAGATCCTGAGCCTGCATGCTCTTGGGTTGGTGGTTCAGTCTCTGTGTATCTCTATGGGCCCAGGTTAGTTGACTCTGTAGGTCTTCTTGTGGTCCTCTTGACCTTTCTGGCTCGCTCAACCAACCTTATCCCCCATTGTTCCACAAGACTCCTCAGGCTTCACCTGATGTTTGGTTGTCTCATCTCTCTCCACATGCTGCTGGATGAAACTTCTCAGAGGACAGTTATGCTAGGTTCCTGTCTGTAAACATAACAGAGTATCATTAAGAGTCTCAGGGGTTGGGTCTCTCATATTAGGTTGGATCTGAAATTGGGGCAGTCATTGGTTGTCTGTTTCTTCGGTCTCTGCCCCATCTTTATCACTGCACTTCTATCTTGTCAGCATGACTAATGTTGGGTTGAAGGTTTTGTGGATGGGTCAATGTCCCCCTTCCTCCACTGAAAGTTCGGTCTGGTTACAGGAGGTGGCCACTTAAGTCTCTATCCTCACTTTCAATTTATCTTTCTTATTCAGTAACTACAAACATCACATTTCTTGTTTACCCTGTAACCTTGACTGTGAATTTCAACTCAAAGCAGTCGTGTTTGCTCTTTTCACTTGGTAGAATGTTGGAACTGTCACTTGTAGAAACATGGTGGCAAAACAGAAACATAATACTGAAAGCTAACAATGTGAAATCAAGGCACAATAAGCTGTGGTAACCTTGCCAGAGTGAACAACAATCTATCTGTCATCGTAGGTCCATGTGGGTTGTTTTAAGTGAGAGTGTTAAATTTAAAGGACCCCATAGAAGATGCCCTGTTCACGGAAATGTTGCGACTTGGTTATATGACTCAAGTGCTTATGTAACAGCTTATTTCCTGAGGGCATACAATTTTATGTCTTAGTTTCCAAAATTATTTTCTTCCTAGTCATAGTTTACGTTCAAGAAACTAACCAAGGTCTTATGATTTAATAGGTCGCTACACTATTAATAGCTAAGCTGGGGGAAATGTTCCCTCTCTTAGCTTACTGAGAGTTGTGAATGGGATTGGATTCTGTGAAATGTTTTTATGCTATTCCCCTTAGTCTTAATAAGTGATGTTTTAATTTTAATGCATCTAAAAATATGTTTAGATTGCCCTTGGGATTTTTTCCCTTGGGTTTGAGTTGTTAGGAATATGTGGTTTAATCATCGTGTATCTTTGGATGTTATCCTTGACTTTTCTGTTTATTCTAGTTTAATTCTACTGGTGTGAGAGTATTTTAAGATTCATATATTAATAAAAACTTTGCGGAGATGTGTTTTCTGGCCTAGAATGTAGCCATTGTTCATGTTGCATACTTTGTAATATTAACAGAGAGTGTTAAGTTTGTATCCTGGGGATTCCAAAGCTGGAATTGTGGTTAAAGTGGAGAGATCAATGTGCCCTTGGCTCTTGGGGGTTGTGTCACACAGTAATAGTAGAGGCATTTGCTTTTACTACAGACACAGGAAGGTGGCTGCAGATTAAAAAAACAAAACAAAACAAAACAGAACAGCAGCAATGAAAAACCTCCAAAAACCTAAAAACACTGGTTTTCCTTCCTTTTAATATATTTAAGAAAAATTAAAGGGTATAGAAAGTAGTTATCTCAAATATAAGCCCCATTTTTCTTCATTTTATAGATTTTTTGCATTCTTGGGAGGTTAATAGTTTCTTGAATTAACGTAGAGTAGAAAATCATATTATTCACATATATAACCTATATAATTAAGTTTTACTTTCTGTATAATGCTGCAATATGTGGAAATTACTGGATTTCTGTTTCAAGGTTCAATCTGCATGATTAGGAATTTATGAACAAAATATTAGATATCTGATCTACATACAGTTTATATCAGCATAACCCCAAGGCAATATAATTATGCTGGGCTATTGGCAGCATCAGACATATGTTGTCTATGGCAATTAGAAATGTATTCTGTCCATAAGGATGTTTTCTTTTTATGGGCTGAGACATGCCCTACTTAGGGATTGTAACTCTAGAACTTGACACTAATTTCAAGTCATGAAAGCTAGCCACTCGTAAGATCAAATTAGAGACAACATTCAAATGTTCTAGAGACAAAGACAAAATATTTATTAGCAGAAATACCCAGACATCATTCGGGATGTTTCAAAGGATGGGGTGAGCAAGGGTATAGTTCAGTATCCTCCACTTTTGTGTTTTCTGTAGCAACAATTTTCTGTTAAACGAAAGCCATACCCAAGGAGTGTCGTGGACATTGATCAGCTACAGAGATACACCACACGTATTCATCCACAGGGGCTGACCTGTAAGGGGTTGCTCTGCCAACAGGCACCTTCATGGCATGTGCAACCAAAACAAGGAATGGCAGAAGGAATTAATTCATCTTTGCCCTCCTCGTAGAAATACAAGCTTGTTATTACACGGAAAATGATGTAGGGCTGGATTAATTATTAAGACAACACAATGATTATAGTCCTGTCGGTAGTATTTTAACATTGTGAGCATAGTTTAAAACATTTATGGATCATTACAAATTAATCACTTGAACCACACTGGCAAGACAAGCAACTAATGGTGGTAGGAGTAATGATTGGCACATGCTAACCTCACCCTGGATCTCAGAATGTACCCTAAGAGTTTGATTGACTTCATAATTATTATATACAACTCAGCAAGTCTTTGAGAAACTAGGTCACTTGCCTACTGTTGCTTTTTGGTAAATGGTGTTCTGAAGCTCATGTTGATCACATTGCATCGGCTTGTTCTTTCACATGCCTTTCCTTGGGTTTTTATGACCCCAAGGATACGAAGAGGAGTAAAAAGTATTGGTGACCTATTAGCTTGCTTCTTTGATGGCAGCTTCCTTTCTGTGTCTCACCGACTATGATCAATTAGAGTAACATATTTTGAGAAGTATCATATTCACCCAAGTCTTTATTAAATACATTGCTAATAATTACTGTTAATATCTTACTGTACTTGATTTGTAAGTCAAACTCTTTCCTTACTGTGTATGGGGGAAAACAAATAGTGCATGTAGGTTTTGGGATTATCAGGTTTTGGATAACTGCTGTAGAATTTGAAAATATTGCCCATGTCAGGTAGGCTAGAGGACTCAATAGCCGTAGGTGATATTTGTAAATATGTTTTACCTAGGAAAGGATAATGTCATTTAATGCATCAAAGCCATCCATGGGCTGGAGAAATGGCTCAGCGATTAAGAGCACTGACTGCTTTTCCAGAGGTCATGAGTTCAAGTACCAGCAACCACACGGTGGCTCACAACCATCCCTAATGAGATCTGATACCCTCTTCTGGTGTGTCTGAAGACAGCTACTCATATATAATAAATAAATAAATCTTGAAGAAAAAGCCACCCTGAATCTTCTCTTCATTCAGTCTCATCAAAACTACTTTTCTCTACAAAGTGGTTGGGAAAAACCCATGCTGGCAAATAGACTGTGTGATTTCAAGTGGCTTCTTCAGGTAGAGGTATTGAACCTGTAAGGAACTCTGTCTACCTCTGGGAGCAAGCTGGGGAGTGGTAGTGCATATCCTGCATTAATTTCTTTCTCACTTTTTATTGTGAAACAGAGCTGAGCAAACCATTCAGTCTGGGTTATGGCATTCTTCTACCCTTTGTCACACTGAGGTATATTCCCATCTACTTTATTCAGAGTGTGTTGTGGTACCCTGCCAACTTGATCACACCGAGGTAAATTTGCACATGTTTTTATCTTCCGTGGGTTCCTTAAAAAGTCTAGCCATGTGTCCCCTGGAAAGCACTGATGTGTCTGATGTTGTTAATTCTCTGTCTCTACTCTTATTTCCTCTGTGCCTTGAAACCATCAGGTGATAACACTTGTGTGGTCCTTTATATATAAAAAGGAAAAGCTGCTGGAGGTAGAGCTGGGACACCATCTTCATTTGTGTTTTTCTAGCAGCCTTCACATTTACCCCCACCCCCCCTGACGTATCATAGTGGAAAACAGGGAACTGTTACTTGGTGCAGTTTTATAAATTGTGCTCATTTAAGTGATTATTTTAAAAACTAGCTCCTTCATTTCTTCCTCCTTTCCCTGTAGGAGCTTTAGGCATAGGTCCTTAGTGATTTTTCCAAGACCTCGTACAACAAGAGATTGAAATGGCATGAAAAGTCGCGATTATTCGTGTTAAGAAATGCCTTTAAAAATGGATGCAATTTAAACCTTATATCCCTCCTTTCCCATCTTCTCCTGCTAAATGTGCTGTTACCGTCTGTTTGTGTATCAGGATGACCCCCACTCTCTGTATTCTTTCCACATAAACTGTTCACTGTATTCTCTTCATATGCTGTCAGCCCCGAGGCAGGAGGCAGCTTGTTTTAGATGAACACTTAACAAGGTCATCTTCATGAAGAAGATCATTTCCTCTTTCAAGTGTTTCTTTTTTTTTTTAACCCCTCCCTGATTCTCTGGACTCTGTCCGTAGTGTGTACGTGCACACGCTCTCATTTTAACATATGTGAGTGCTTGGCTCTTCAGCCTGCTGGCCTGGAAGTCCAGCATTGTACACACTGATTATTGTCAGTGCTCAGTGTGCCCTCGCTAGGCATGTCTTCTCCCCACCATTATTCATTCACTCGCTTTTTTTTTTATGAGTCATCAAACTGTTCTAAGTTAAATCTGTGACAAGTCAACTCTAGACAAGCCTACGTCCTCACGGAGCTTATGTTTCAGTGGGTCCGCGTAACTCATGACAGCAATACAATGCGGTAGAACTCTACAGCTTGGTATGTACAATCCTGAAATTAAAAAACAAACAAACAAACAAAAAAGGTAGGAGCCATATTTTCTTCTGCCTCACAAGGGAAGACTTGAACTTGTGAGAGAAAAGTCTATACCTTTTGAGGTTTTTTTCTTCCTTGAAATTTAATCCTTCTCGAATTCTCATTCCAGCCATTGTGGTGTCTCTTAAATAACATTTGGATGTATGTATCTAGGTTTATGAAGGGAACCTTAGCTTGCTATTTCACGCTGCATCTTAGGGATACAATGCTGCTTCCTTCAAAATACACTTCAAAGATGTAGTGAGTGCACTACTCTCCCATCAAACCATTTGGCTCTAATAATTGATGGGATGAACATAGAGGTAAGTGTTTATAGTCTAGCTCTAACTATTGATTTTTTTATTTTTCCTGTTTGCCACCAATAATTTCACCACATGGCCCTAATGACAGTGAAGGGGCAGTGAACTGTGTTGTATTCCCGGGTTATGATCTCACAGTGCATCCATCAGCAGGAATGAATTAGCTTGACAGATAGAGCTTGTCTGGGTGTAGAGCCGCTCTATATTTTCTTTCAGTCTATCTTGAGAGGAACATTGCATTTTTAGGATTTGGGAAGTACTTTTTGAAATGTATTCTGAAAATGGCTTTTCAGTGTAGCAAAATTCTCTGTTAACACTGGGGCCGGAATATACCAATTATGCAAGGAGAACAAGGTATGGGGATCAGGGTGACATCTTCCAGCATCTCTCATTAGAACAGGGTGCTGGGCTCAGGCCACAAAAATGGTCTGAGCAGTTGTAGCTCAAACTACTTTCCTCCTTCTGAAAAAAACTGTTCCTTGGTTTTTAACATCAAGTTATATATATATATATAT
>NW_022196909.1:36634559-36635000 GCF_008632895.1 Mastomys coucha
ATATATATATATATATATGTATATATATATATATTCATTTATATCATTTTAAGAAACAGTTACCACAACATAGATAATCTCCTCTGCCCAATAAATCAGAACTAATGAAGTGTACTTATAGATTTCGAAGTTTGAGAGTCACAGGAGAACCTTGCATGGTGAACTCTGACCTCTCTGGACGAGGAGGGTCTCCACTGTGGTGTTTACTCAAGCTTCTTCTCCGAGTTCGGAGACCTTCAGGACAGATATTTGTGAGATTCACAACTTTTTTTTTTCCTGAAAAAAAATCTAGAAGTGTGGTTACTGGAATTCCCCCACATCAAATATCTTTATTAGGTAAGAGAAATTACGATTCTAAAACTGCAGATACATAATGTTAGCATCCAAACCTGCCTGCAGCAGATATGTGGGCGGGTCCGCAGGCCTGTCGCCAGGGCAACG
>NW_022196909.1:36635011-36646184 GCF_008632895.1 Mastomys coucha
TCCAAAACACAGAGCTGCCTGTATCTAGTATCTGTGGACGCGCCGCTAAGAACCAAACCCATCACATAACTTAGATGAATTTCAATACTGAAACCATTGTCTGCTTGAAATTTTAAGTAGGCATGTGAATGTATGTGGATGAAATAAAGTCTTTGAGCCAATGTCAGACAAACTGATGAGGGGGAATAGAGAGTGAAGAGAATAACAGAAAGAGGCAGAGACCACACGAGAGGCCACTTTGGCCTCTACTTTCAACTCCATAGGGGTCGGAGAACCCTTTTAAAGAAACAGGAGGCTGGAGAGATGGCACAGCTATTAAGAGTGCTTGCTGCTGTTGTAGAGAACCTGGGTTTAATTCCCAGCACCCACATGGCAGCTCACAGTTATCCGTAACTCCAGTTTCAGGTGATCTGACATTCTCTTTTTGCCTCTGAGGGCACTGAACACATGTGGTGTACACACACACACTCACACACACACATATACACACAGATAAAAATAAATATAAATAAATAAAAATCACTACAGAAATAAATGTGACTAATAAATGTGGTAATACTTTCAGAACAAAGGCTGGGCTAGTCCCCTGAATGGCAATGAATTCCCAGACGCAGTCTCTTTACACACTGTAGTAACGCATTCTCCAAAATGATTAGAGCAACAGACTCTATGCAAAATCTGTCCCTGGAGCCAGAGAACCACATATTCCTTCCGATGCCTAGCTAGTGGCAGTGGTCTCAAATGGACGATACCCCCACCGTGAGTATATCCCGGGGGCGGGGAGAGGGGTGCAAAGTCTGTAAGAAGATTGGCTGTGAGCACTGCCTTCTCAACAGGTGCCTGGGAAGAGGTGGGTGCCCTAACAAGAGAGCCCAAGTTCAATGCCAGTGTTTCAATTTCTATATGTCTCTATTCTTACGTTGCGCTGCGGCTGCCTTTGTTTAGTTTTTCAACTGAAAAAAATAGGGACAGATAATACCTTCCATGGCCAGTTTGGATATTTGAAAATACCTATAGAATTCTGAACGTAGCATTAATTGCGGCAGTATATCCTGGATACTACATAAGTCACTGGCTGCAAACAAGCATATAAGCCCATGCCACAAACTGGAGAACTGTACAGAGGGCATTTTTGTACCTATGAATTGATAAGGTCAGCATCTCCTGATCGCCTCTGTTGTGCTCTCCTTGCTTTGTTTTGCAGGATATCTGCTCTCCTCCAGTAACAGCAGTGCAGGTACAGTTGGAACCCACAGAGCCTCTAGGGAAACTAGTTTGACAACGGTAACTGCCATCTCTGCCACACTGTGTGAGGAAGGCACACGCAAACCAACATACCCAAGTTGAGAAAATAGCCATTTCCTTATGAAGAGGAAATTAAAAAGTCAAGTGAAAAAGCATGTGGGAGGGTTCTGAGGAAGGAAAGGGAAGGGAGACAGGATGTAAGTATATTATGATTTCGGAACTCAAATTTATGAAAGAATATGGGCACTGGGTAAACTAAATGAATGAGGAGGGGTAGAGAGAAGGATGTTGGGTCCAGCGGTGCCTTTGAATGGGAGAATAACATCTAGTGCCGTACATACAGCACTACAATCGGCAACAATTAACTGAGCATTTCAGAACCAAGTATCGAGAGGACTTTGAGCATTTAAATGACAGATATCTGACACGATAAATCGGCCGTTTCCTGGATCCAACTGGTGAGCACTCTGTGGGCACACTTGAGATGCCACACCACTCCCTGGGAATCAGACAATGACTATGCACCAATTAAAGTTAAGTACAAAGAGGGAAAGAAACATGACCATGACTGTATTCAGTCTGCCTGAGAAAAGGAGCCAGCGCTCAAGAAGTCCTAGCTATTATTCCCATAGAGCATAGGCGCTCAATGAAGCCAACGGTGAAAGTTGGTCAGGTGGTTCGATTAGTTCTATGAAAACTTGCCTTCTTGTGCTCGTCATTTTAACTTGTACATTTTTTTTAAAAGAAAATATCTGTTTTTGATATAAAAGCAAAAACAAAAAAACAAAAAACAAACAAACAAAAAAACCAAAAAAAAAAAAAAAAAAAAAAAAAAAAAAACCAAAAAAAAACTCCTACAAGTCTTTTTAAGGCATTAAGATGACCTAACATAGAAGGCAAACACTGGCTTATGTTCCATCGCTGCAGGGCCAGGCTCCCTGACATTCATAATAATCTTTATAAACCTTGGTGAGAGCATTGTTGGATTCGTCTTCTTGTTGCTTAATCTCGAATCCTGTTAGAGAAAAGATAACAGATGTAAGAGATAAAGGAAAGGGAAGTGGGTTTTAATATGCAGGGGAAAGACACAAAGGCAGAAAGGGCTGGCTTGCTGATTGGATAGAAGATAATGATTCTTTAAAAGAACCAGAGAGGAGTTAGGCACCAGCTAAGGGACAAAGAGATCCACTGTTTCCTACTTACCTGCAATTCTGATGAATTCTAAGCTCACCTCATACAGAAAACAGACCATAATAGTTTACTTCTCATAGTCCTTTCTAGGACTCCCAACTAGGACTTTGACATTCGGGATCTTTGAGTGAGATAAATAGAAAATGATCATTTTACAAGAAAGATCAGTGAGCGGGGGACAAAGGAGGAAGAGAAAAAAAATGGTACACTGTGAGCCTGGAAAAGTCCAAGGGGACAGGGTCATCTCTGATTTTATAAACCAAGGCCAGAGTGTTGGGGTCTATTAGAACAAGAAACTGTTTATCAGCAGAAGGGAATAAAGAGACGTGCATTCTAAGGGTTCTCTGGCTGCCCTGGAGGGAGGGGTGAAGAAGGAAATGGAAGTTGGTACCGAAGCCTGTGGTGACATTGCTGCATCAGTCTGTGCTTAGAGGCTGATCTCCACTGGGGGGCTGGGGGTACGGTCAGGGCAGATTCTCACAGTGGTAAGAGACATTATTTGTTCCAAAGTATTCTGGAAAGTTGTGTGGATGAGGTTTTCATACACTCAAGGGTCTTCACACAGAAAGAAAAAAGGAAGAAAACTAGATGATTTTACTTACAGCCATGAGAAGTGAAGGACCCATGACACAGGAGGCAAGAGAATTTAGGGGACATTTCCTGCTGCAGAGAGCCATTGTGGGCAGGAATCTTTATGAACCTTTCCACCTGACCTATACAAGCGTAAGAGGGAGACCAGAATAATAAAACAAGAAAAGTAGTAGGCAGAACCATCCTTGTAGCCAACACATGGGAGAAACTATATATTTCTTTCATCTAGAGCATGAGGTGTGTTTTTTTAAAAAAAAAATATGCTTCACATACAGTCTTCAAAAAAGCACATTAGCAGCATATCAAAGCTTAAATTTCTACTTATACAGGACCAAGGGTTGTTTTCTATTGCTGAAGGTTACTGGGGCCCTAGCGGCCTCGTATCTGTGTATCATCGAACTGTTCTACAAGTTGGAGACATGTCAGGAGTCTGCATTTCTCATTCCTTGACCTTTCCAACTTGGAAAGGTCTGGCCCCGTCTTCAAAGGCAGGCTATACCTTTCTTACCTTGCATGTCTTGATCGTTTATATTCCTTCTGTTTTCATAGACCCTTGTGAGTTTATTGAGCCTGCATAGATAGCCTCAGACCATCTCTGTCATCATCCTTTTTTTAAAGGCCTGATGAATGGCCTTTACCTCATTTGCGACTTTAATTCCCTCTGTCTATTTCTTCTACCATATTTCTGGGGCAGAAATTAGGAGTTGGATGTCACTATCAGACCTTTATTTTGCAGCTTCTACTCCTAGGCATATACTCAGGACCTCGAAAACACATGTCTGCATAAGAGTGCTTATACTAATGTACACAGCACCCTGATTTAAATTAGTCAGAATGGGTACAGTCTTCCATATGCACACACAGATGACAGGAACAGTGTGGAAACAGGACATAGCCCTGGTGCATATGAACTACGGATGGGAACTCTGGGCATACCCTTGATGTACATACATTAATAGGGACTAATGACTGAAAGGAGTTTCATCCATGTGCTGTGGCTTTTACATGGAGAAGAACTAAAACTGGCTGCCAGTTGGGAAACCATAGATCACTTCCTGGAGGAGCTAATCTGATTTAATCTGAACCTTGGAGGAAGTCAAAGCATTGGAAAAAAAGACACGGACTTTTTTTTTTTTCTAAGTCCGTGTCTTTTTTTCCCATCTGTAGTTACACACCATTCACAAGGTATTATACAAACTATCTCTTCAGTAAGTCATTAGTTCTCTTAACAAACATGTCACTTAGGCACAATTTCAGTTTCCAAGAACAAGGTATGCTACCATCATCAACCAAATGAATCATGCTTTCTCCTGTTAGAGTGTATGGAGTTTTGAAATCCAGAGCTGGTCCTGTACATGAGACATTTTTATTTGATTTCTTTTCAGATTAAAAACTACTAAGGGAAGAGCATTCCTCATAAAGGCAGAGTCTGAGCTTTCTACTGTCTATTCCAACCACTGATTTCATATTGTTATCAAACTCCTTTGCTCCTGTGACTGACAAAGGCCCGAGAGAAAAGGTTTAAAGGCAGAAGGGTTTGTTTTGCTCCATGACTTCAGAGGTTCATCTCTGGTAGCACCAGTGTTTCTGGACCAAACATCGAGGCACAACATCATGGCTGAAAGGTGTTGTGGAGCAAAGTTTCTTTCTTCATGGTAGTTGGGAAGTATGAGGGTGGGGCAGGGAAGAAGGAAGAAGAAAAGAGGTAGAGGAAGAGGAGAAGGAAATGGAGGAAGTAATGAAAATGAAAGAAGAGGAGGAGGAAGAGAAGGAAGAGGAATAGCCAAGAGACAACACACCCAGTTACCTACTTTCTTTTTTTTTTTATTAGATATTTTCTTTATTTACATGTCATATGATTTCTCCTTTCTCAGTTTGCCCTCCAAAAACCAACCAACCAACCAACCAAAAAAACCAAGAAACCAAAAAACAACAAGAACAAACCCCTGTTGCCTCCCCCACCCCCCTGCTTGCCACCCCACCCTCTCCCACTTATTGGCCCTGGCATTCCCCTACACTGGGGCACAGAACCTTCACAGGACCAAGGGCCTCTCTTCCCATTGATGATCAACTTTGCAATCCTCTACTATACACATGCTGCCAGAACAATCAGACCCACCATGTATAGTCCTTGGTTGGTGGTTGAGTCCCTGGGAGCTCTGAGTGTACTAGTTAGTTCATATTGTTGTTCGTCCTAAGGGCTAAAAACCCTTCAGCTCCTTTGGTCCTTTCTCTAACTCCTTCATTGGGGACTCTGTATTCAGTTCAATGGATGACTATGAGCCTCTACATCTGTATTAGTCAGGTACTGTCAGAGCCTCTCAGGAGATAGCTATATCAGGCTGGCTTGTCCTTCCTTCAGTCTCTGCTCCATAGTTAGTCTCTGCAATTCCTTCCGTGGGTATTTTGTTCCCCCTTTTAAGAAGGAATGAAATGTCCACATTTTGGTCTTCCTTCTTCTTGAGTTTCTTGTGGTTTATGGGTTGTTCTTCCTGTATTCCGAACATTGGATTTGAATCCTGTACTACAGAGTAAAAACTTCATCAGCACACTTTATCGAACAAGAGTTGGAGTGGGAAAAGTGGCAAGAACCTGCACGGGTTCTCTTTGAGAAAGGGAGACAGTTATTATTTCTGACACATTACTGCAGCCTGCAGAAAACATAGGCTGTGCGTTTGAAACCAAATGAGTCTCAGATATTCCTCTTTGAGGGTTGTTGAAGAGAAGACCCATCAATACTCTCTGACTCTGTCTTAAGATGAAAGAGAAAAACCTCCTCGGGTAGAGGGGAAAAAAAAAAACCAGAGGCAACTTTATCCTAAAGCTTCAGCAGCCATCATTTATAAACCACCCAACTTTTACTGACTTCAGTTAACTTCGGCCTCTCAGCAGGACGCGGCTGGCTGTAGGATACAAATGTGAACTTCGCTAATAATATTAAGAAGGGATGAAGGCATTCGTAATGAGTTTAATATCACAGATTCAGAAAGAATCATTGGCTATTGGCGTCCTACAAGTTCTGTTATCTGAATGAATCAGATCTTGTCCTAAAGATCAGAGATGCTCAAGTGATACACACATGGAAGTGTGCGTTCGCTCGAAGCCAGGACTAAACTGGGAGGGAACAAAATGGTCCGTGAACATTTTCTATAGCTGTGTTGAACAGCTGAAGTGTCTGGGTCCCAGATTAGGAATCCAAATTATGACAAAGTTGTTAAATGATAATTTAAACTTGGCTTTTTTTTTTCCTGTGTCTCCCTTGTTTTTAAAGAAAGACTAAAATAATTTAAGATTTTTTTTTTCTACCTTAGTGTGTGGCAAGCGATGAGTGATTTGGTTTTATGTGTATTGTGCTTTCGTGTCTTTCACATGATGAATTAGGCCCATCGTCTGAAGGAGCTCATGTACAAGGTATTCCTATCTCTGCATAAGGAGACACAGCTCAATGTGAACTGTCTAAACCAAGTAGAAAGTAGCACTAACATTTAACTAGGGACTTCCTACTGTGTTGGTATAAATAAAGAGCCCTTCACTTGAGTGTTGACTCTGTGCTGCTTCTCATTTGTCCCTTTAAATCATTCCTATCCTGATAAGTATTTTGTGGAATCTGGAACTACCAGTGCTTTGGGCCAACCCTGTTTGTAAATTGCTCTTTTAGACAACCTGATGAAAGTTTGCTTCCTTTTCTTTTTTTTTTTAATCCTCTTCTGACAGTTCTAACTACAAGCACTGAATGTAAGAAACTTTGAGCAAACCTAAAAATGGTTGAAAAGTTTTGTGGGGCTGGAGAGGTGGCCCTGGGGTTGAGCATTTGCTCTGCAGCAATTAGGGATAGATGTTTGGATCTCAGGGAGGCAAGATCACCGAGGTTGGCTGGCTTCCAGGCTGGCTGAGAAACCTGAGCCTTGTGTTCCTGTCTTAAAGGAATGGTCTAAGTAAGCTTTGGAGAGGAGGGCACCATCTTTTGGCTTCTGTATTTAGGACAGCTCCAGAAAGGTGCGAACATGCACACGAACATATGTGTGCTCCCTCCCGAGAGATGCATGCACAAATCACTCAATCAGTCAGCCAGCCAGTCAGTCAGTCAGTCAGTCAGTCAGTCAGTCAGTCAGTCAACCAGGCAGCCAGTTGTTGGATTTCTCCTAGTCCCTGGCCTCCTCTCCTGGAATTTTTTTTTTTAAAAGATGATTATATCTGTTTAAATTGTGTTTCTGTTGATGTGATGGTGTCGGCAAGACTGAATTGTTTGCCGTGGGTTTTATCATATTCTGCTCAGATATGATCTTCTTCACTAGATGTTTTTCCATATCTGAATGAACTGGTATGATCAAGGAGATACAAAGCCCACAGCCTTGAGGCAAGAGTACCAGTGTTTGCATGACTTCTTTTAATGCTATTTGAATAGCTATGTTCAGGAGAGAGGGCTCAATCCTTTTCACCTTAACTGAGTTCTGCAATGGGTGGTTAGGACCAAACTTTCATGACCTGAAACAGAACGTTTAAGACCTGAAATCATTTTAACAACTCTCCGTGTACCGACTCGCCTTCATTTTCCTATTATCTTCTTAGGAACAAAGCTCCATCTTCATACTCACAAACCACTTCAGCAATCAAGGGAAAATTGAAAAGCTCCAAAGTGGGAACCCTCCTGAAGGAGTGTCTCAGAAAGTGATCAGAAAATGATGTCTGTAATGGGCTTTCGCGATTGCAAGTTCTTGCTGTTGATGGAGATCAAATAGCTGCCTTTTCTCCCCGGGTTGTTGTTTTCCATGCTGGAGGTGCTAACTACCTGTTACTCTCCTTCCACAGAAAAGAAGCAAGGAGACATTTTTCTCAGAGTTAAATACAGCCCGGAGACAAGACCGCCAGCCTAATAAGGCAGTGACACTAATCCTTCCTTGGAAAATGAAATGCTCAGGTATGATTCTGTTTCCACCATAGATTGTAGCTCCTGGTAGCAGACACATCTTGGATAGTGATGGGCCGTGATGGGTTAGCTGGAAAAGCAGGCCTCCACCACAAGCAGGCTGTCTTGGAGAGCACAAAAAAAATCATTTCAAAAGGTTGTATGGCATATGGTTACTCATACTGTTTAGTGATCAACAGTAGAACTATATCAGATTTACATTGTGGGAGTATATGGTAAAAATGGGGCTTAGGTCACAGGCTTTGAACTGAAAGACACAACCATGTCATGACCCAGAGTCTAGTTCTTATTCACTGTATGGATTGAACCAAATTCCCCAACTTCAGTTACTGTCTTCTTACTGATACAATACCTACATGGAGTCATGGGTTTGCACAGAGGCCTAAATGCTAACATAACATCTGTTTCTATGCCTGGATTTTGCTTGGTTTCTCCTCTGTTATTCTATGGGAAAAGCGTGAAGGTTGGGAGGTGTCCCATGGCTTCAGAGAGACAGTAGTCAGTATAAAAGGATGACTTCAGAAGATGTCATCTTTACAGCCTTGGGCAGACCAAAATGATGTTTGTGTGTGCTCTTCCATCTACTTTTCCATCAGCTTATTCTTCCTCAGTACCTTCTACGAGGAAGCACTGTTTTTCCATACTGACCTTTCAGGGTTGTTCTTTGCTCCTTTGTTGTTGCGGTTAGACTAAAAGATGCCCTTGACTCCAGCTCCATAGGAGGCACTGCCATAGGAGGACTCCCTGTCCCAAATACCAGAAGCCATAGTTGTCCCAGGAGTAAAAGGGTCATATCTGCCTTCCTCAGAAAACCAAGTTCTGGGATCAATCAAATCAGGCTCTTCAGTTACCTATGACCTCGTTCTGGAGACCTATTCATTGATGTGGATGAAGCACACTTCCTGACTGAGGCCTGGTCCCAGTGAGGTGAAGATTGAATGGAACATCTGCCTCTTCCTTGTGTGTGTGTGTCGGGCCATTTCTGAAGCCATCGCGAGATTCCTCAAGTTCAAAGCACAGCCCGAATCAATGACACCTAGACGTGCCAATCACATCTAAACACTGACTTAAAGCGAAGTTTGTAGTGGATGGTCTGATAGACATTGTTTGCCTTTCTACTTCTATCCCTCTGGCCTAGTGTCCTCAACAGCTCCTTGTAGAAAAGAGAGGAAGATGAATTTTCACAAGCTCCTGTATTTGTTTTTCTTGCTAATGTATACAACACCGGAAATGAAGTCTTCTCTGTATTTAGCAGCTGTCAGCAGGGCTTGTAGCTTAAATTTCCTCTTATACAGTATTGTTTAGAGCTTCCACTGCTTCTCTTATTTATTTATTTATTTATTTATTTATTTATTAATTTATTTATTTATATGGCAATCTCTCCTTTCCACAGACACAATGTCTTCGCCGTTGCAGGACTCACAGCCACGCCTGTATTGCTCCGTTTCAAGGGGACTTGCTTAGAGGTGAGGCCATTCTTACAGTAACTACCAATAGATACAGACTATGTTTCTCCAACTGTCAGAAAGCACAAAGCCTACAGGCTTACTGCGTGCGTTTCTGACTGAGGACAACAGAAGTCACCTGACAGTAAGATCTAGTGTTAAAACGCACTTAGTCCCTTTTGCCGAACACTTCCAGCAAATTGCAGATTCCATTCACTTCGGCATGGATCGTAGACAACAGATCACGGAGCAGCGCCACACTGAAACAGCCTTGAAGCTGAGGCGCTCAGACAGGTGAATCAGCTCCCGAAGGACAGTTAGGTTTTCTGCCTTCCAGCTGAGGGCGCTGTCCAACCAACTCTGCTTGACTTTGAAGACAGAGGAAGATCCTGGAGGTTAAACACACTATGTAACAAGTTTAATGGAAACCCGGAAAGGAGACGGGAGAGATGGCTTGGAGACCGGAGAGATGGCTTGGTGGTTAACAGTGTGTACTACTCTTGCAAATATGGTTTCCAGCCTGCACCTGGTACCTCACAGCCATCTATAGCTCTGCTAACAGGGATTCTGCTATCTACTTTCAACCTCGGCAGGCACTGTGCACATGTGGCTACTTATACTCATGTAGGCAGAGGGAGCAGTCAGACACATAGAAAAGCAACACGTATTAAATGAACATTCTTTCATTCACCTTTAGTTTTTCTGCTGCTAGAGGGGCTCACGTGTTTCCCCGGATAAGGACTCTCCTCTCTATTTGTCTGCTCCCTTTTCCACTTAGGGAGAAGTGAGAGCTTTTGGCCTGATACCAGGAACGGTGTATAAATATATTCTGAATAGAAATATTCTCTCTATGTTAGCTTCTCCCACATTCCTATGACTCCTGAAAGGACTGCTGCTAGCCCCCAAATCCTTTGTCTCTCCTCCACTCAGTTGGCAAAAAAAAAGAAAAAAAAAAGAAAAAAAAATCAAATCTACTTATCAGATAGATAATTTTGGAATAACTTCAATCTTATGCTCTTTAAATATATCAAGATTTAAAGATATTTTTTCCAAGAGCCAGCAGGTCTGGGAGATAGGAGAGAACCGGGTCCAGCAGAGTCTCTGGGGCTCAGCGGGATAGTGAGTGTGCTGGATCGGATCTCCTACCATCTGGAGAATAGTCACCCCATCCAGGAGTTTGTCGAAGCAGGAACTCATTTTATTATATCGATCTTTTTGTTTATAAAGGGCTGAGAAAGGAAGTGTTTTTTTTTTTTTTCCTGAGGTGAGATGACGTAGGGGGAGGGAAAAGGTGACGAAGGGAATGGGGTGACTGACGGGAGCCAACAAAGCTATTCTATGTCAGCAGGAGCTGGGCAAAGGCAGGCTTAAGCAGGTCGTGCAGAGTCACTCCAGTTCGGAAGTGACTGAGACAGTTTACAAAACGCGAGCCAGGCTTGGGTTTGTCCTCAAGGCCCAAACCAGGGCCAAAATGCCCCACCCCCGAAAAAGACCGAGCTCTCATGGAACTATTGCAGGCCTCCTATGTGGCATGGATAGCTTGAACTTCTGATCTTCTCGTTTCTGCCTCGCAAGATCTGGAATTATAAGCCTGCATTACCCAGATGTTATATATAACATATATAAGCCGTTACCCAGATGTTATATATATTGGACTCGTAGGCTTTTGAAGATTTTGGAAGCTTTCCCTATAGCTTAGTTCTCTGCTTTTCTTCCTTCCTTCCTTCCTTCCTTTCTTTCTTTCTTTCTTTCTTTCTTTCTTTCTTTCTTTCTT
>NW_022196909.1:36646441-36664062 GCF_008632895.1 Mastomys coucha
TCGAACTCAGAAATCCGCCTGCCTCTGCCTCCCAAGTGCTGGGATTCAAGGCGTGCGCCACCACCGCCGTCCGGCAGTTCTCTGCTTTTCATTTGTTTTTTCTAAAACCCTCAAGGCGGGTTGAGTTCTGTTTTGAGTGAAAGAGGATCCTCATCTCGGAAGAAGATGCAGACGGAGCAGCACGAGTCCGTCCAGAAACCAGGCAGTTAGTGATGGACGTGTGCATTGCGTGGACTGGTACTCGGTAGAGCCTGTGAACAGGCTGTCTTTCTGCATCTTTGGAAGCGGAGTCTTGAACGATTCCTACTGCTCTTTTCAGGAGAGTTCTGCCTCAGGGTGAACCAGTTTTCTGGCCAATAAAGCTAGAAGAAGAGGCTCACAGTAATAGGAGAACTTGCTGTGGCTATTTACAGTTAGAAAGCCCTGGGTCTTCTGCTAGATAGAAATCTCATCTAGAACAGTGGTTCTCAACCTGTGGGGCCAGACCCCCTTTGAGTGGGGTGGGGGGGTGTGGGGATTCGGGGGATGAGGGTTGGGGAGGAACAGAAGACTCTTTCACAGGGGTCTCATTCAGCTGTCCTGCATATAAGATACTTACATTATAATTAATACCAGTAGCAAATTACACTTATAAAGTAGCAATAAAAATAATTGTGTGTTTGTGGGTCACCACAGCATGAGTATTAAAGGGTAGCAGCTTTAGGAGGACTGAGAACCACTGATCTACAACCACGGGCTTCAAGGAACTAACGTTCTGGAGATAGCGGGCAGAACTTAGCATGACTTTTGCTGGCGTTGAAAGGGACACCACGAGAGGGATACTACAACTCCTAGTCATTTGGCTCCTTTGACTCTTGGCTCATTGTAAGGCAGGATATTATTGTTCATTTAAAAGTTGCTTTTCTTCTATTCGGGAGAGGAGACTCTGCCGGAGATGTGACAGTGCCAAACTCTCTAAGAATCAGAGTCTGTCGGGAAGCTGCAGCTGTCACTTGGAGGGAAGAACTCCCCAGGCACAATCAGTCAGTTTGTTCTGTCACCTCAGCTGGGAAAGGAAAGTCCTTGCTGTTATGGCATGAGCACATTTCATGATGAAGGGCACACACGCACCCCAGTCCTCTTTCTTCCGATTTACAAGTTAACCATCAGCGTGATGTTCGTCACCATCTGTATGCAAATGTAAGCCCCTTTCTCTTTAGATATATTATATATATTTCAGTTTGGGTGCCACCCTCCTTCAGCTCCAGGCAGAGGTTATACAGAGGGTCTTGCTTGTCTCATTAAATTTAAACTCGGCCCGTTGAAAGGCAACATCCTCCTAACCCTGCTACCTACCCTCTCTTGTCTCCTTGGTGGATTGTTTATCGTTCTTGCGCCTGCTCTGAGGACTTTTCTCATCTTTTCTGGAACTTGTGCAGCCCTTTAGATGTTTTATATACACCCAGCACCTAGCATTTTGAATTTTAATGGTGTATTTATTCTCAGCTTACTTCTTCTATCTTCTGAAGAGTGTCTCACGAAAGAGTTATGGATCTGGTCATAAAATCCAATAAAGATGTGTTTGCCAGACTGATTTATTTTCTGAGCTCTCTCCCTGTTAAATTCATAAGAGGAACCAGATTTCTGCAGATATTTGACTACTGTCGTGGAAATGATAAGCTCGAGAGCCCACCCAGGCACAGATATTAAAAAGAGCCACATAAGAAAAAGGCTCTGTCGCTCACACTAAATTGTTCTCTCTCAAAAAAAATCAGGCAATGGCTTAAGTAGAAGAATGATTCATTAAGTATGTTAAATTGCCAGGCATGAGGAAAGTTGGGCTTTATGATTCAAGATAATTAGTTTGGAGAACTAGATGGCAGAGCTAAATAGACTTGTGAGAAGTCAAGTGAGTTAATTTTTTTTTTTTTTAAGTTTCCAAAGTCAAAGCAAGTACTTTACAAACAACAAACAAACAAACAAACAGAAAACAAGGACAAGAACAAAACCAAAACAAACTAACAAAACCAGTCTGTGGATTTTGTTGGATGTTATTATAAATCCTGTTCTTGGCAACCAGAGCCCAAGAATGCACCCTGGTTTGTTCTGTTTCACTACCTGAGTATGAAGGTGTGGCTCTGGGAAGAACTGCAGAATGAGGCAAGAGTCTGTCCCCAGTTTCTTCAGCTCCTGTCCAGGTCACTGTGTTTCCACAGACTACGTTGTACCCCATCACCCTTTCAAAAGTCGGAGTTGAATTTGTGTTTTCTCAGCCTGGGAATATCTCAAAATGTACATTACTTATAGCCAACTCTGATACTGTCTTCTCCCCTGTTTTGTCTTCTCTGCTTACACTCTGGACCCCACTCCCTCCATCTCTGGTTGCATCCCCATTTCCAGGAGATGATTGCTCCTCATAAGTCTCTAGTCTCCCCAGATTCAGTCAGACCTGAGGGTATGTTTCTGGGAAATGGTTTCTGCTGCTGCCCACGATGGGCATCAAGCAACATCTCTTAACCAATCTTTCTGTGTTCCTTCCTCCCATTCCAAAGGCTTCAAGGACACGACACTGACATAATTCTTGCTTGTCAAAACTGATTTCTGAGGTATTGTGACCTGGGCCAAAATACAACTTGAGAGGCACCATATAAACAACTGGTCTTGTCAACTTTCTGTCTTGTTCACAAACCAAAATGTTTGCATGATTTTCTCCCTTTGGTTCCAATAGAGGTAGTTCTAGCCATTGGTCCTGCATGATCCATTGTTAGAACACAGAGTTTCATCATGTTTCTTGATGAGGACTTCCCGTTATCCCATGGACACAAAACTCAGTACTGTGAAATCTTCATTCTATAACCACTGTGACACACACAAAAAAACCCAGAATTCTTTTCTTTTAAACGGAAATTCTTTATTAAAATGCTTTAAAGCTTTATAGGTTATTACTCCCCACCCCATTAATCATCATGTAGAAATGAGACTTTTCACAAATGTTTTTGTTTTTATAATAAACTTAGTACAATTTACTAACCACCCTTTGGAGTGGATGCTTACGTTTTTCAGGCAGCTATCTAATTCTAATTTAATTATGATGGAATTATAAATGCCAGAAACACAGCATGATGTTTATAAAAGTTTTGGGTTATGTAATTTTTTCTTTGTTGTTCAAAATATTCTCTAGGTATTTGTTCACTGTAATTTTGATGACATAAGGAACAGGAGGCTATGAAAGGACTTCACCTGTGACTATATAGAAAGACAATGGCTTATATAACACCTTAACTTTGTCATCAGTGGGGCTGGAGAGATGGCTCAGCTTTTATGAACACTTGATGCTCTTGTAGCGGACCCCTGTTCGGTTCCCAGCAACCATAAGGCAACTCATAATTATCTGTAACTCCAGTGACGGTAGATATATTACCTTTCTCTGCTCTCCATTGGCTGCTGTATGGATGTAGTGCACACATATACATGCAAGCAAACCTTCATTCACTTAAAGAATAAAGAAATCTTTTAAATGGTTTACCACAGGCATTGTGAGTTAGTGTATCCTGGAGTACATACATCAAACCTTTGATTATTTAACACATGTTCAAGATCACAAATGTTTAGATTCTTGTGTTATAAGCAGAATGAAGATAACAACCCTCTTGTTATACATGTGTAAAACATAACTGTCATCTAAAGTTATTCTATAATTGTATATTTATTAATCACTTACTATGTATAGATTTTTTTTATGTGTTTGGAACAGGGACCATGTGTACTTAAAATCCCCTTCAAAATCGGAGGAAATTAGTTTTGAGGTCATCTTAAAGGCCAACTTTGTATAAATTTAGCTCATCCATTTTTGAGTAGTGGTTTTCCTATTTTCATTTAAAAGCTCATCTTTACAGTTGATTAAAATGCTGTCTGCCTGCTCAGTTCTGGATGGTGCGCTTTGTACTACAATAGGCAGTGTGTGAACTTCTTTCCCTCTCCCTACGTTTTATATTTCAATTGTCAATTCCCAATTATTTGATTCTTCTTGGTTTGACGTACGATTTCAATTTTCCCCCTTTTATTAGCTTTGTTTCAGATTATCTATTCTATTTTATCTTGGCTTTTGTTCCTTTTTTTTTTGATGAATATTTCTTTGAAACATCCCCAAGATCAAGGCAATAACACTTGACTTGATAGCGCAGAGAGTGGTTAGAAGTCTATTTCTTTGTGAAAAATAGCCATTTCTAGAAAGTATTGTTCATGACAAAGAACACCGGGGCCAGGCAGAAGTTAAAATGGCACAGACAAATTTTATTGGGTCCTATTGCAATAGGGGAATGCAGCCTGTGGTACAGAATGGAATCCAGTCCCAATATACTAGGGATAATGGGGCTTTAAGGCTAAGAATAAGAGTTGGTGGATCGAAAATTTGTTCAAATGAGATGTCAGATCAGGGGGATGAGCGTAGCAGCAGTGACCTAATAGGACTTCCCAGTAAAGGCAGGCCAGAGTGACCAGATGACAAGGTTAATGAATGAGAGATTTGTTTTTTACCTTGAGGATTGGGGGAGGGTTGTGACAAGTTAATTTTGTACCATTCTCTTCTAAAGCCAGATTTTACAAAGTACGCACATTTGACTATTTCAGTTTCAGAATCCTGATTGAAATGTGCCTAAGTCAAGAGGCTTTACTTATTTATTATAGCTTTTTTACTGAGACATAATTACTATATTTGGGAGGTGTAAAGTCTTATAATTAGTTGTTAAGTGTATAAAGATCAAGCGAGGAATGTTTGCCACTCCTAAACCCTATGCTTACTTTTCAGCAATTTATTTTCTGCTCTTTAATTAAATATACTTCAGATCTCAAAATAAAATCACTATTTGTTTTCTTTGTCTCAGAGAAAAATGCCAATTCATTTTTATTCTAGAACCTAGAATGAGATGTGATTCCCTCATGTCAGGCTGAAAACAATAAATTTCTGATTTGTTAAGGAGCAATTATAGCATGTTGATACAATTCCGCTGGCAGGAATAACTTTTGTAAATGATCTAAGTTTTAAGGAAATAGATAGAATTACATTCTGTATTATATTGGAATACAGTTTAAAAGAGAACTACCTCAAATGATAGTGTCTTAATTTCTCAAAAATGTTAGATCCAAAAGTGGCAAAGATGATTGAAAGGAGATTCACCGCAAGATATCCCAACTGTATCTAAATCCACCAGTAGCTACAGCTATTGACAAAATACTTTTTTGGAAATTGTATTGACTTCTTATTGAATGACCAGTTCATAACCAACAGCTATAATCTTTTACATTCATTCTAAAGTGGCATGCCTACTTCAGAGATATCAATTGAAGCTCTTATAATGACTTATACTACAAATTAAAAGGAAAGCACACAAAATGTTTCAAAATATCATCTAAGTTTGACATAACAAAATCTTATTCGCATTCTGTGTTCAGGAGGGTATTATTCTCTGAGAACATGAAGCTTAACTATGTACAAGAGGGTGGGTGGGGCTTTGCCAACGGTTCGAGCACTGGCAGCCTCTACAACATTTATTTTTGAATTGAGTTTCCTGTAATATGAAGGCCACTGTCCTATGCTGATTATGGTCACATTTGTCTTCTGATAACTTTTACAATGACATTTTAACCCAAACATTGGTTTGGTGTATACTGTTGAGCAAAATGTTTCTGTACTGTATCTAGGTAGAGGGACATTTGAAGTCAAGCCATGCTTTATTTTCTTAAGCTCCTCTTGCCTACACTTCACACCATGAGCTAAGCTTCATTGATATATTCCACTTTCTCCAAGATTCTTGCAATGGGTTTTCTATCCCTCTCTAACTGGCCTCTATAACCTCGAGTTACTTAACATGAACATGATGTGACATTATCTCTTGCTGTCAAAGTCTCACTCATGAGCACAATGTGCTTTGAAGAAGATTCCCTTTTTTCAAATCTGGGTAGTTGCCAAGCATTTTTTTTCCTTTCTTCTTTCTACAGTTCTTTGTCAATCTGAGATGTCATGTCTGATTTGGAAAGTGATTCCCGATGTGCAGAGAACTATTTGGGCTTCTACATGTCAGTCTAGAGACACCAGGTCCAGTTTCCTATCTTTGTCCATGTCTAGTCCCTTCTCCTGAGACCTGATTCCTAGGTAGATCTTTGAAGTTCACTTTCTATAAGCAAGAAATGTCTAGACTAAAGGCTCATCACCTCCTCCTCCATGTCTTCTGTAGGCATTAGCTGGATATGAAGATGTGATTTATTTGCCTATAGTCTTCTTTGTGACACCTGGATATTTCAACCAATTGTTAATCTCTGTTATACTTCTGCCATATTTATACTTTTCCTAAGGTCATTTCTAATTGTAACTTTATTTGCATGACTATATTATTTAGAACTATTATCATTTATTACTCGATGAATACACATTGTCCACTTTCCTTTGAGAAAAATGCTTTGTAAATAATCTTGAATTCTACTCCAAAGAGATGGCATGGCCACAGAGATGACAAGGAAAAAAAACTTGTGGAATACATTTTACTTTCTCTGATGATAATAAATAGCAATATATGGACTTGTGTTCATATGGAATCATTTTATTAAGTCTGTGACCCATGAGATAAGCAGAGGAATAGTATAACATGTTGCAGCAAAGAAGTACCAGTCTATAAAGATCTCGGATCAGCTAAGTAATTCCTTGGGCCTTAGTTGGAACAAAGAGAGAAGAAATGTAGGAGCAGAGTGAATCACAACAATGACTGGCAGATGGACATGGCCCAGCAAGCATGAGTCAAAGGCCAGAACTGGAAGTATATAATAATTGCTCTGTGCAAAGCTCTATGATTATGTGAAGAGAAAGATTTACTAATCCCAGGTAATTTTATACAAGAATTTCCAAGTGAGTAGTTTGTGCAGCTGAAAAATCAACACTCATTGTATAAGATGAGAAAATAAAAACATGAAGGTAATAAAATACTGTGATTGTTCCAATATGGGCTTTTCACGATCTTCTGATTCTGCTTCTACTCACAGAGGTAGTGAGCAAACGTTATCCCAGTTTTATAGGTAGTGAAGCAGACATAGAAGTGAGACACTCTGCAAGGTCCAGGGAGCATCCCAGAAGAGAGAATGAAAAGCTATCACATGGATGAGGCATTGGCATTGCAATCATGAACACAAAGGAGCTATGGGTACCTGTACAGAACTCAGCATCCATCTTTCAACCAAGGCTAGAGGAGATGCTCCTGAGGCTCTGCCAAATACCTTAGAAGCTAATGACTATTAATAATCATTCTGTTGGTGAGGTGATGATATTTTCTCTGATGATGTCATCGCTGGTGGAGAAGTTGAAGAAGAAGGAGTCAGAGGCAAAAGAAGGGGGTACTAGATGGTAATGAGTGGTGAATATAATAATATACCTATTATATAATTATAAATTGCATATGTGTGAAACTATCCAAAAAGAGAACAAAGGTCTACAGGTAAGACAATATTCTCTCAGGTCAATGTATGTTAGAGAGTCTGCTCCCCTTAGCAACAAGTCTTAGTGACTTGGATACAAAATTGTAGCTTGTGTGTATGTTTGTGTGTGCATGTGTGCATACCTGAACATTTTTCTATGTTTGCATGTGTTGGATAAATGAGCTTTCCTCAGAAGAGGAAACATTCCTGACACTATTCCTTGTACAGTGAGAGGGAAGAGCTCCCATCTTTCAGAACTTTGAATCAGGAGGCAGCCGTGTATTTAGCCACTGACCTGGTAGAAGAGGTGGGCTGTGGGAAAGCCACAAGCCTTTGCAGCTCTTAGGAAAGGAGATGCATTAAGGTTGACACACCCCTCTGCAGGTCTTCCTATAGAGTTCTTCCCATGTTAGTAAGGGTAAGCTGGTCTGGGCTCAGTACTGAATTGACAGATTGACCAAACTGGTTCCATTAAGTTTTGCTTTGAAATGCATTGGTGTCATCACTCGAATAGAAGTGCATTCTCTTCCTCTTTACCAACACTGGTGTTTGACTCAGTCACTCCAGATTTCAGATCCTTCCAAGAACATCAACCATTGAATAAAGCTGCAGTAAGAGACCTCTCTTCCAACTCCTGGGTCTCTGGTATTGCATGTTTGCCTCATGTTTTTGGGATTGTGTTTGGGCATGAAAAGTCTCCAAAGGTTACATCAACGAGAGTATAGAGGAAGGAGAACTTTTCTGGAGTTGTGTAAATCAAAGTGGGTTTTAATATACTCTTGATTGTTTGTGTGTGGGGGTAGTAAAGGTTCAACATAATCAACTTTAGATTTAATTATTGCATAAGTACTTTTACTTTGTATTCTAGTTAGCACATAAATTATATTTATATAATAAACACAAATTTACTTATCTAAAGAGAAACCACTTTCCATTTTTCTTAAGACTTAGTTAAAGCCAAATGTAAGAAAATTGAAGACTTTGAGGGATTATGTCCACTTTTCTTGTCAGTTTTTAGCAATTTTTGACAATTTTACTGTAACCCCTGTTGAGAATAGGTATAATTATACTTTCTTCTTCCAAAATGGCAAGATTAGGGTCTGACATTTCCTTATGAAGTGCCTCTGTGAAGAATTAATTGTGTCAAGGGTTGTAAGTCAGTCTCTTCATAAGCCCTTTTAGATTTCTGTGTTGGTTTCAATGACCTTAATTGTTTCCTCTTAAGTGGTGTTTCTGATGGCTTAGAGCATTGTCATTATTTATTAACACCTATAAAAGGGAGGGGAGGGGAGGGAAAAAAGCCACCAATGAATCTTTGAATGTCAGAAACTGGATTGCTCTTGAAAGTCACTTTGGGGTTACTGTCTCAGTCACATCACATCGTAGCTGCCATGTGTGTGCAGTATATGTTTGCCTGTGTGTATGGTAATCTTTACATGTACTTTCATGTACATTTGGAGCAAATAAATGACATTTCACATACATGCTTTTCCTCTGTCAACATTTTCAGTTTCCATTGCAAAAACACCCTTTCTTTCTTTCCCTTTCTTTCTTTCTTTCTTTCTTTCTTTCTTTCTTTCTTTCTGTCTGTCTTTCGTTCTGCCTTTCTTTTTCTTTCTTCTTTTCTTCCTTCTTTCCTTCCTTGCTTGCTTGCTTGCTTTCTTTCTTTCTTGCTTACTTAATTGCTTTCTTGATTTTTTTAAAGATGTATTTATTATGTATACAGTGTTCTGCTTGCATGTATACCTACAGACCATAAGAGGACACCAGATCTCATTACAGATGGTTGTGAGCTACCATGCGGTTGTTGGGAATTGAACTCAGGACCTCTGGAAGAACATCCAGCCAGCCAATTATATGATCCTCTTAACCACTGAGCAATCTCTCCAGCCTGAAAAAAAATTTTTTGTAATGTTAAAAGAACATATCAGAAAATATTAAAAAGCAAAATGAAAAATCCCCAAATGGAGGGAATTTCATTTATTACTTCAAAAACAGAGAGAATTTTATTTGTTCCAGAAAAACCAACCAACCAACCAACCAACCAACCAACCAACCAAACAAACAAACAAACAAAACCTCATTGCTTTAGGTCAAAGGATATAGCATGGTATGGGTCCGACTGGCAGCTGCTCATTGTTCTTTCTAAGCTGAGATAGTTTTCTGAACTATCAGAAGAGGAAAGAGATGAAGAGCTAAGATATTAGCCTGAAACCTTCTGGTATTGACTGGCTTTATTCCTTACAAACATTTTCTAACCAAGGACCACATGACTATCTCTCTTTATATATATATATGACATGCAAATTACATGATCCTCTGTTGCATTTAGGGGCATTAGTCTGTATGTACATGTGTGTGTATGGGTGTGTAGTATGTGCCTGTGTACTTTTGAGTATGTCTGAACATGTACAGCATGTTTTTCTACTTTTTTTCTTCAAAAGCACCATTTTTATTTATACAGGGTCCTAACCAGTCAGTGGCAAGAGGAGTGGGGAGGGCTCCATCTTCAGTCCAGGGCCTCTATGATGTCAGTTTATTGTTACCAAACACACAGGCACGTGGCATCATGGATCTGCTAAACTAATGAGAGTGTTCAATCTTTCTCTGCTAGAGCAACAAGGTACGCATCAATCTCTGCTTCTGTAAGACTCCCGAATTTAGGATTTTCAACTGTAACTACTCCAACTTCTATTTCTGAAGGTTTGAAATCAATCAAACAGAACAGTAGACAGGCATGGAATTGCGGTTTTTGCTGTCCAAGTGTCCAATCAAATGTATTTTTCACTTTTGTTTTCAAGAAAACTGGTTGACTCTTGTTTGTTTAACTCCTGCTGCTGTGGTTTTAAAGCGACAGTAGTAGCCTGCAGGATCACATTTGTACACACGAGGGCCTTGTTCTTCATCTATACCAACTAAAATCATACAGCAACCAAGCGGACTCATGTCAGCATTCTGTGCGTTGACTTGAGAAGTATCAGCAATTCTTCTACATAGCCTGTCCATAGGAATCTCATAACCATATTTGTATTTCCAATTACCTGCCTCAAAGTGTGCCCTCTGAACCTGGGCTCTGCTGCCAGCTGTCACTCCCGTCACGACACAGCCAGTGCTTTCAGTCATCTTGAAGCAAAATGAGTCACAGTGCTAGAATCTAGCAATTTGACAGGTACTTTCTTCTGTGTGACGATTAACTTCGCAGTCCTCTCCTCTGACAGCGACAGATGTAAGTCCACCCTGGGTAATAGTCTTCAAAGCATATTCTACTTGGTAAAGTTGGCCCTTGGGAGAGAGAATAGTAATGTGAAGGTCAAAACCAGTCCTGGAACCATAGGACATGGTGTTCCCACTAGATCAAACACAGTGTGTACCCTGTAGCACTCACACTAGGCACACAAGCCCTACTTGGTCTTAAACGGGGACTTCTGTTTACCTCCGTGGTGGCATGCTGTGAACTTCCAGTGCTTGCCCCACCACTGTCTCTGTTTCTTTGTAGGAACACTGGGGTTGTAGAAATGTGGTACCTTGTCCAGTTTTACATGGGTTCTGGGGATGCAAACTTAGGTTCTCAAATGTGTCCAGCAAGCATTATACCCATGGAGCTACCACCAGCTTCTGTTTAATGTCACTCCAAGGAACTGTAGAGTTCTGAAAGTGCTTGAACTCTCTTATCCTCTGTAATAACTAAGTCATGCATAGAGAGAAAAAGAGCTTTTTTTTTTTTCCTAACAAACAACTTCTCTACTTTGAAATGGACATTTGTGCCAGTTACGTGTGTTTGCAAAATTGTTTTCTAGTTATAGTTTGCAGGGAGTAGGGATAGGCCTGATTATGCTTCTATTATAGTGAAACCTGGTAACGAATTGAAACTTTTTTTTTAAATCAATTAACAGCAATATGAGGCTGGACAGTTTTCTTTTTCTTTTTCTTTTTCTTTTTCTTTTTGGCTTTTTCAAGACAGGGTTTCTCTGTGTAGCTCTGAAGACCAGGCTGGCCTCGAACTCAGAAATCCACCTGCCTCTGCCTCCCAAGTGCTGGGATTAAAGGCATGCACCACCACCGCCCGGCAGCTGGACAGTTTTCTAATACTTTAGTCTCTTTATCTATGAAGCAAGTAGGGATGGAAGAGGAAGCAGGGGTAGGTAGGGGAGGGACAAATGAATGAACTGTAGTTATTAAGGAAAATGGAAGGGCTTGAAAAATCCTGAAGAATCTGATCAAAATTATATATACCAGATAAAATAATGGTTCTTGTATATAGTAGATGGATAGATATGTTTGAATATGCATGTACAGTATATAGCAATATATAACTAATTATGCTACTCTTAGCTCTGGGAAAGCCTAGAAATAATCAAATCCTTGTCCTAATGAGTACAGGTAGAGCTCATAGATTCTTTTCTGAATTCTGCTCTCCAAAAAGTACTCTCAAATTTCCTTAGAGAAATGGGTAATTCAGGATTGAGATATAGAAAGTATAAGAGAACCCGGACACATCTTACATCAAAGAAGTAAGAAGTTCCTAAAATGTAGTGAAAGGAGGTTGAAGAGGATGCAGCTTAAAGGATCTCTCATCAGTCAAGTAAGAATACAACAACAACAACATTTGACATAAACCAGGAGACCAGAAATAAACTATGCATAAATCTTTGTGTTTATCACCATCTCTCTATCTTTCCACAGAGCTGGAAAGCTCATGTATTGGAGAAAAGACAGTTGGGGATAATGTCTGCAAAATTGGATGTCAAATTCAGGAGAGTGGAACTAGATCCTATCTCTTACAGTTATAAAAATAAACTCAGAATTGTTAGAAGACAGTGTGAGGCCAGAAACTATAAAACTGATAAAAAATAAAAAGAAACAACTGTAGAAGTACTTGAGGAAATTGTAATTGGTGAGAGTATGTTTTTGGGGGTGGTGTGAAGGGGGATGAGAAGTGACAGAAAAATAAAATAAAAAATAGATAAACAGGATTTTGTCCAACTACAAATCTGCTCAACAAAGGAAACAGCCAAAAAAGTGAGAAAAAGTCACAAAATGGGAGAAAGCACTTGACATATATACATATAGAGGACAAAGGGTTAATATCCTGGATACATAAAGAAAAGCACAACTTAGTTAGCTAAGTCAAATCAAGCCATAAAGGTGGGGCAATATGTCTACTAGATATTCCAGAAAAAAACCCCCAAATATCTGGCTTGAGAAATAATGATAAATGCAACCTTTCCCCAGAAAATGTAAATCAAAACCATACTGAACTATCACTGTGCACCTGCAAGGTTGACATTAACAAGTGCCCGTGAGGGTGTGCACAGAAGGGGACCCTGAAACACTGTTGTTTGCAATGTAAACTAGCCCAACTATTATTGAAACCAGTGTGGAAATTCTTTCAAAAATTCAAAGGTGCTGCCATGTGATTTAGTAACCCCACCTCTAGACTTGTATCCAGAGGAAATTAAATAGGTATGTATGAAAAAGAGGCCTTGTCATGCTTATGCTCACCATTGTACCATGACTGCAAGAAGGAGATGGAAACATCTTTGTATTCAATTGGGGAGTGGGACTGGATGATGAAGAAACCATGGTAGATACAAAACAAGAAATAGTATGTATCCTTTCAGACAAATTCCTGCCATTGTGACGTTAGAAATGGAGTTGGAGATTTCTGTGTTAAGTGAACTAAGCTAAGACAAACGCTATGTGACTTCGTTCGCATGTGGATGTAAAGAAGTTGATCTTATAGAAAGTTATGGGTAGAATGGTAGTTGCCATAGTTAATGGAACCTGGGGCTGGAATGAGGGAAAAGGAGAGGTTGATGAGTGTCAGGTACCAAGTTATAGCTTAGAAGGGTGTAAGAAGCACTGATATGCTGTAGCATCAAAGATGAGTAAAAATGGTGGCGTCCTTATATACATTTCTGGTTTTATGCTCACAATTCCGAAACACTAGAAAGGATAGTAGAATATGCTGACCACGAAGTCATGATGTTTATCTTGACTATGGCTCCGTGGTATCTACGTATTTAGATGCAGCAAAATGCCACATGGTACTCCATAAATATATGAGAGTGTTGTGCCAGAAAACATTCATGCCCTCCCCCAAAGACCACCAAGGAGCTGATTCTGATGAAATCCCATTAGGGTCTCTTTATTTAAGCTCAAGCTTGGGCCACACTGCCATCTCTGATGCAGGAGAATGGGAGGGGGCCTGAGCCCAGTTTCAGGCGAGCATTGACTGAAGGGGTATCTAGCCTGGTACACATCTGATTGGGGGTCCATTATGGCCTTGAACATATTTGGCTGGTGTTGGGAGCCAAACCATAAACTTAAGTTCTGCTTTCCCCCTGATTGGTGATTGTTAGGAGGTAAAGTGTCAGGGGCAGGCTTGTAACCTGGAGGTACAGATTTGTAGGGAAATAACCGGGAAACTGGCGCTATATGTAGGTTTTGCTGGGGGATAGCCTAGAAACTGTTGCTAAACACAGGTATTGTTGGGAGGTAACCTGGAAACTAGTGCTAGATACTGGCCTATTAGTTAACTTGAGTTCAACCTTAGCTCAGGTTCTCTTAGACAGAGTCTGAACCCAAAAGATCTGGTCTCCCAAGAACGATCATGCAGTATTTGCCTCTCTGAATCTAATTTATTGTATCTAACAATATTTTCTCTTTCCAATAATTTTTAGGCAAATGTCGTGATTTCTTAAAAAAATATCTGAGTAACATTCCATTTCATACACAAACTTCCACACTTTCTTTACCTTTATTGATATCTCAACTGATCCCATTTTTGTAGCTGTTGTCAATTCTGTAGCAATAACCATAATGTGCAGGTATCTCTGTGCTAGGACTAACAGCTATTTGGGCATGTACCCAAGAAGGATAGAGCCATATTTTAGAGCAATTCTGCTTTTGATTTTTGAGAAGCCTGTATACTAATTTCCATAGCCACTGTGAGACAGGATAGAAAGAAAAGGGAGAACTAAGAGGAAATTGGAAACAATGAACAAAATTGGCTATAATTATCAACATAAAGGCAATATTCTTTTACATATCATTGACTATGGTCGCTCTCCTTTGCCAACTATAACCTGTAACCGTCTGTGTATCTCTCAAGAAGCACTATTTGTAGATAAAGGGGGGTTGACCATTTTGTGCCACTTCTGTAGCCCATGGTTTTTCTTAATAAGATTGTAATCCTTCCCAGTGCACCTTAGGAACTACCTACCACTCCTATGATCTCATTTACCCTCAAGGCAAAGAAAATTCCCTTTAAAACCCTTCTGGGTAATGTAATTTCAAGAGCCATTGAAACTGCACCCATGGCTGTTGCTGAGACATGAAAGTTTAGTTTAGTCTTGAGACACCCAAACCCATGCTTGTATGTGTGGTGTGCTTATCTCCCCAGCCCCCTTCTTTCTGTTAATCCTTGTGCTTAAACTGAGTTAAAAAATCTAATCTTAATAAATTACAGATCAGCTTTGTATTAACCCATCTTAAACTTCTTTTCTGTGGTGAAGTCTGTGATCCTGGCTTCACCTGAGTAGAGAGAAGGGAACTCTCCAGGATGTTCAGGAGATTGTGTGGGTATGTGCCCTGAGCCTGGGCCTTGCAGTCACTGACAGCTACAGGAGTATCCCACTAGCATAGAATAAGGGCTTTTCTCTTCCCGCATCCTCGCCAGTATTTGTTGTCATTTGCTTTATGAGTCATGTTGCATAATTTATATATTAACTAAATATACATTAATGAGTCTCTTTTACTTTACAATAGTGAGTTCTGGTAGAGGTGATCTGTGTACAAATTTAAGGGTGTGGCTTTTAGTTGTTTTTCCTGTACTTGCATTATTGCAAACCATTTCCACAGAAAGACAGAAAAAAAAAATGGATTTTTACTTGGAAAAGCCAATGGGCTCATTCAGAGAGTTCCACATTCTATTACCTGATGACTTGAGGGTGAGACAGGTATGACAAACAGCACCACAAGGTCCCTCAATGTAGGGCAAAGTTACTGTTGTGAACTGGAGTTCCCAGTAAAAAAAAATGACTGTATTCCAGATTCTGCAAGGCTTGCTAACTGATCAGAACCTCCTGACTGTGGAGTGTTGGAAAGTTGTGGATACAGAATCAAAGTATCTCAGGTGATCTTTTATGGAATGAACTGAAAAGTGCTCACATCTGTGTCTGACCGAAGAGCTCTTCCACTCTTAGGTCAAACCTTTGGGGTGTACTTGGTGAACACTGGTTTTTCTCAAACCCTAAGGCTAAGATCGTAGCCAGATAATTTCTAAGATATTGAAGATGTTTGTGTCTTTCCACAATATCTGAATTGGATGAATAAAAAGGAAAAATTCAAGTCTCAAGGGTAGTGATTTGCCAGATAATCTCGCCCACCTGGCTGAGGTGAATGAAGTTTCTCTTATTCCAATTTTAATAGGTGACATTAACTCTCACAGCACAGAGCATATGGTAAATGTGTCGATACTCATAGGCGCTTGTGTGTTTACAGAATGAATACAAGTTAAAGAGGCTACAGCAGAGCTCAAGAGGACTCAGAAATGAGCTGAGTCTCTTTTTCATACAATATGGAGTTCCTTGGAGTAGGGCACAGGCTCATCTTCACACTCCACTTTACTGTAAATCATCTATGTGATATTTCCACCAGTGAATTTAAAGAAAGACTTCATTTATGAGCCATTTTTCTCCTTTGCCGGTTGAGGATCTTGGAACTGCATTCTCTCAAAGATCATCCAAAAGTGAAGGAGAAATATCTGTAACAGCTCAGTCCCAAGTATGCTATTTGAGGCAGTTTGAATCTATGTTCCCAGGCTGCAGTCATTCCTATTTGAATCCAAATAAACTGTTAGCTCCTGAGAGGTAGGAACTGTGTTTAGTGCTGAAGTTATCTATGTTGAGGTTATTGACATCTGTGTTTGTATTTTTATGGTTTCTTCCTGATTTTGCATTTTCTTACAAGATTTGCTATCAAAGAACTCATATTTCGGTTGAATGCTTTTCTTCAGTAATAAAATTATTTTAATTATATTTTCCTATTAGTGTTTTAAATAAGAGCATTGTTTAGCTTATATTTGGCCAGGAAGATGGCAAAGGTAGTTAGTTGCTGGTGAATCCTGGCCACCTGAGTTCGATTCCTGGAACCCACAAAATGCCCGGTGTGGTGGCATGCATCTGTAATCCTAGCACTTCTGCCAGGAGACAGGAGGGAGATAGGAGAGCCACCAGTAAGCTCACGGGCCAACTAGATTGGGTTAGTCAGAGTGGCAAAGTCCAGAGAGACCCTTCCTCAGCAAAGTGCGAGGAGAGAACTAACTATAGAAAGTTGACCTCTGAGGTCCATCCATGACACTCACATATACTAATAATAACATAATAAAAATAATGAGTTTCTACCAATAGCAGCTAATTTTGGTTTCTAGTAATGTTTGGTTTCAGATGATGCACTGTTATGTCCAAGTCACAGAGACTCCAAAGACCACCAAGGAGTCAATTCTGATGAACACACAAGAGTCTTTATTATGAGATCATGAGCAAGGACTCTACCACCACCATCAAATTGGGTCAGAAATGAGAGTCTTAAGTTTAGGAGTGCAGGGTATTTATTGTGGTTATAGCAAGATTGGGGAATTTCCATATGTGTCAGCACGTTAACATCTTAAAAACTTCATCTGACATACTCAGCAGGAAGCAAACATGGAGGCAAACCCACCTAACAAACAGGATGGTTTTCTCCAGCATGTCTTAAGTTATCGATATATACCTTTGACCCTGCTGTTGTAGCCCGACTGGCTGTTTCTGGGGGTGGTGTGGGGGACTGTCATAGGATGTTTGATTAAATGGACTTTGTGGTTTTCCTCCCAGAATTGGAGTTCAGCCCATGGAGCTTCTTCTCACAAACAGTTGTTTGGGCTTTACAGTACTTGAAGTAGGTATTGTGGCATTTGCATGGTCATCAGCTGACAAAAGAATCATTATGTATCTTTCTCTAGTAGCAATTCTGCCTCTCTACTGATGCATAGCTGAGTCTGAAGAAAAGGAAGAAGAAAAAGGAGAAGAAAAAGAAGGGGGAGGAGGAGGAGGAAGAGGAGATGAAGGAGATGAAGGAGGAGGAGGAGGAGAAGAAGAAGAAGAAGAAGAAGAAGAAGAAGAAGAAGAAGAAGAAGAAGA
>NW_022196909.1:36664287-36666827 GCF_008632895.1 Mastomys coucha
AGAAGAAGAAGAAGAAGAAGAAGAAGAAGAAGAAGAAGAAGAAGAAGAAGAAGAAGAAGACGAAGAAGTAAAACAAGATGAGGGGGAAGGGGCAGGGAGGGGAAGGAGTGTAAAGAGAAGCAGGAGGAGAAGAGGAGGAAGAAAAAGAAGGGAAGGAAGCAAATAAGGAAGGAAGGAAAAAATAAATCCAGAAAGGTGAATAACAGCTTAGCCCTGGTTAGTTTTTGTCAACTTCATGTAATCTAGAGTTATCCAGGAAGAGGAAAGGAACCTCAAAAGAGAAAAAAAGGCTTCTACTAGCTCAGGCTTTGGGTAACCCCGTGGGCATTTTCTTTATTACAGCTTGGTGTGGGACATTCCAGATCATTATGTGTGGCACCATCTTGGGCAAATGGTCCTTGGTTGTATAAGAAAGCAGGCTGAGCAAGCCACAAGGAACAAGTCAGTAAATATTGCTGCTCAATGGCCTCTGTTTCAGTTTCTGCCTTGACTTACTGATAAAGTGTGACCTGGGAGCTGTAACCTGAAATAAATTCTTTCCTCCTAAGGTTGCTTTTGTCATGTTTTATTAAAAATAGAAACTTGGACAAAGACACAACTCCAATTCAAAAGACAAAAGAACGACTCAGTTGTATACTTTTTAGAATACAGCAACAACAATAATAGTAAATGTGATGTTGATGATTGGTGATGATGATGATGATTTGATGATTATGTAAGTTCCTTTGTCGTCAACAGCAGGTTCATCATGGGGCTACCATTAGGTATTTGCACACAATGCTGTTGGCTTTTCCATCTGCTGTAAAAACTTTGAAAGACTACCTCTTTGATGGGAAGTCTTCTGACCCACTGGTGGGCTCTTTGGAGCTACAGGTGCCTCTTGATTACCCATCACTTCCTCTCTCTACCACCATATATTGTGAGGAATTGTGGTGCAACAGAGAGCCTGAAAAAATGGGACACACTAAATTCATGTTTTCTTATAGGCACCTACTCTGTCACACTATGGATTCCATCAGGGCAGAATCTCTGAATGTTTCTTTCACAGAAATATGATGAGAGCTGATGAGAGTTGATAAAGATGTTATAGAAGGCCTACTATTTAGCTTCAGGTTTTGTGTTGAAATCTTGAACACAGCTCCAGTGTTTGCCTCAGACCCAAAGAAGACTGAATTACCTGATGGTTGCCGTGTTTCTGATCTCATTGGCCTTGAAGATGGTAAAGGATGACAGGATTTGAACATTCAGCATCAAACTCAATGAATAGACAGTGAGCAAAATATTGTGAGCACAGTGTGCTATTGCAATCAGTTGTGACTCTGATTATTCACTTTGAGTCACACATAAATAAAAATCTAGGTTTGTTAAGGTAAAAATAGATTTAATCACAAGAGTCTAATTCTGCAGTAATGGATGATGATTATGAAATTGGTGTATTTTATGTTCAGAATAACTATTAGTGAGAAAGAGTTATGTATTTTTATTATAACTGTCAAGATAAGGCACATTAACACAATAAGTTTCTGCAAAAATATCTTCTTGAGCTGGCAGCGCAGGATTTATCAAAAACTTAAAACTATAGACAGCAACCAAAAAGATTAATTTATATCACAATTGTAAATTTAAGCTGCGTGGTCTATTAATATTTTAAGCAGTATACACATGATATGTAAGAACAACTTTATTTATTTTCTTTTTAAAATTTATTTATTGAGAATTTCATGTATGTATGTATGTATGTATGTATGTATGTATGTATGTGTGTGTATGTGCACATCCAATGTATTACAATCATATCACACCATTCACTTTCCAATATAACTCTCTTTACACCCATCCAATGTGTCTCAGGCCCAATTTCACAGCCTTTCTATATTAATATTTAATTTTATTCCTCTGTGTCCAGTTGGTGCTGCCTGTAGGCATGGTGTCAGCCACTGGAGCATGGACAATTTACTAGTGCCACACCCCGAAGAAAAATGAGTCCATCACCCAGTTGCCACCAACTTCTAACAGTTTCTCAGCGGGAGCTGGATCTTTGTGAGCTCTTCCTGCACTCATAACCATAGTGCATCTCACTAATCTCAACTCATAAGCCTATGCAAGTGTATGGAGAAATCCTCACTGAGCTGAGAAATTGTGTGCCTTTCATTAAGGATCTTGGGTTTTTATTCTGAAGGAAGTGACATGTCCTTGAATGGTTTGGGCGGAGGGGAGACATGAACAGATATTGTATTGATTACTTTGGCATCAGTGTGAAAAAAAGGTTCAGTTAGCCCATAATACAATTCTAGGGTACATGTCTATGGGTTGTATTGGGGATCCAAGTTAAAACATTATAGGGATGATAATACTGAAGAAATGCTTAGAGTAAATATATATATAATATATATGTGTATAATATATATTGTATAAAGGAATGCTCAAAAAGTAAATATATGTAATACATAATATATTCATATTAATCATGTATATTTATATGTAAATATAAAACATTTTATATAAATTCATATAATTTATATATTGTTATATATTATATA
>NW_022196909.1:36667154-36697585 GCF_008632895.1 Mastomys coucha
TATTGTATTCATATTTTATATATATCATGATAAATATATGATAAATATATGATATTTACATAAATTATATAGTATTTATTTACATATATACTTCCTGAAATTTTCTTTTCATATATTTTATACGTATATATACATAAAAATTAAATATGTATGTATGACTTTTTAATTTTAGTTACGTAGAAGGCAAAGCTGACCCCTGGTTGACAAAATGTATAAATTAAGTATTAATATACTTAAGTATAAAAAAAAACCAATTGATACGTGCAGTAGTAAGTTTTGTGGCTCTAACTTATGGAATATAAAGGTAGAACTCAAGCACAGAAGTAAGATGCCAGCATGTCATACTATCCTTAGAAATGCTGTGGTTCTACTCATATCACAGAAATAACCCAATAACTGTGCTGGATAGTTTTTTTGTTTTTCCAACTCTATACAAGCTAGAGTTATCTGAAAGGGGGAACCTCAATTGAACAAGAAAATCTTTCCATAGGATACAGCCTTAGGGCATTTTCCTAGTGATTGATGTGGGAAGGCCCAGCCTATTGTGGGTGGTTCTATCCCTAGCCTGCTGGTTCTGGATTGTATAAAAAGGCAGGCTGAGCAAGCCATGGGAGTGAGCCAATAAGCAGCACTCTTCCATGGCCTCTGTCAGCTCCTGCCTCTAGGTTCCTGCCTTGCTTGAGTTCCTGCCCTGATATCCTTCTATGATGAACAGCAATATCAAAGTACAAGCCAAATATGCTCTTTCCTCCTCAAGTTGCTTTTGGGTCATGGTGTTTCATCACACCAATAGAAACTCTGAGTAAGTGGACTTAAGTGAAGTCAAGTGTGTAACTGGACATAAGGCCCACCCAACAGGAGAGAAGTCATGCCCACATTAGAAACCTGGATGCCTACCCAGGGAAAATGAAGGCATGGGTCTTAGACGAGAATCTACTACTTTAGCAGACTCCAATATTTCCTAACTGTACTTTAAAATGTATCCTCGTACCCACAGAGAAGTGCAGCTCTTACCTATCATCAAAGTAGTTTCTCTTAACAGCAAAAGAAGATCATTAAAGATAGTGTACATGAAGGTGCAGAGAAACCACTGAACTGGAACACTCCATTTGTACACGGAAAAGAAAAGGTTTATTATGGGGCAAGTGGAACTGTGCCACCAGATAGAAGAACTGGTGATGTCAAGTGGATTCAAAAAACCCCAGTAAATCTCATCATTGAGAATGGTAGACACGTAAATCAGCTCCCAAACAAGTTTTCTGTCCTGGAGCAAATGACCATGACACCCCATTAGCATAGAAACCCAGACTTCTCCATGCTAATGAAGTATCCAGATGGGCCCTGAGTGTCTAGTCAATGAGCTTCCCTTCCTGGGCATCCTTTCCAGCAAAGGGTATATAATCTCTGGTTCACACTGCGTAATTGTATGTGTCCTCGTCTGCTAGAAATAAACAGTTTGGACAAGCAAGGACTGTCTCCTTCATCAAGGACCACTGTGGCGAAGAGGAGCGCCTTTATCATACAGATCTGTGCCTAAGTCTCTCACAGAAGGTCCCTCCACACTCCGGGCACTCATCCTGAGATAAGTCTGACTTCCCCCAACCTGGGCTCATCGCAGCAATCCCCCATTCCCAGCTCTTCAAGGTTTGCAGAGGCATCTGGGTACCCAGGAGGATGGGAACCTGTATTCTCAACTCTTCTCAGTTCCCAGAGGCACCTGTGTGCCCACGGGTTTGAGAACCAGAGCCTCCACCCATGCCACTGCTCTCTGTCACCCAGAGAAATGTAGTCTGCGTTTTGTTTCCCCTGAGTGGAGTGTTGGTGTCTTATGAGCCAGGCACCCTGTCAATGAGGAAGGAATATAGTCTAGCACCCCTGAACCCCTGTGTTTCGCCTTCCCAAGCTGCATCTCAGTGGTGTCTGGACATCCCAGTGATGGGGCAAAGGGCTGACCTACAGTTTATTGCAAATATAAAAATACCATGTAGCTATCTCTCCTGAGGAGACTAGCCAAAGGCATTTGAGGGAATCCCAAGCTACCATGGCTACGTTTTGGAGGCAGAGAGAAGTGGAAGTGCTATAGCTATGGAAAAGAGGAAGTGGCAAGCTAGAATAGTCTAGAAGTTTAGGGCCAGAAGAACATGGTGACTTTGATATGTACCACCAGTACATGTTACCAAAGGAGCCTGGGGTTAGCATGGGCTTTGATATTTGCCATAGGTTTATGCCAACAGAGAGCTAGCTGGCCCATCCATCCAAGGTAAGGGGAGATAAGGACAGCAGCTCTTCTTGGGAGACAGAAACCTATTTTCTAAGTTCCTAAGCAACGTTGAGTATACAATTATTTCTCTGCCAACAATTTTTCTTGTGTTCCGTCTGAGGTAATCCCAGACTGCCTCCTTGAGACAGTGGTCAGTGGTATTGCTTTCTGGGACCTAACAGAAACAACAAGTAGTTCCACAATTCAGAGATCAACAGATCAAGGGAAGCCCCTTCCCTAGTGGATACATCTATAACACAATGTCTGTATGAACCTAAGGATCAGGGATCATTGGAAAAGATGGTTCGGAAGCCTCATAAGAGCCAGAGGGCCAGGGAGTCTACTGATCCTCCACCGAGAAATGATGGGGAAGCCAAACCCAGGATACCTCAACACTATGGGTGACTAAACAAGACCTGAACAACAGCATCACTGATAGACATGCTAAAGAAGAAGAGGGGACTCTCACTGGGTCTCACCCATAGACAAAGAACTACAGGCAACTAGTGACTACTGGGAAAGTAAGAATTAGTCTCTCCCAGGAATGTTCCCTTAATTGGCTATCCAATATAAAGTGATTAGCCCTGAAATCATACACATACAAGTAACACTCGATGTACTCATCAGCTCATATTTATAAACGTACACATTTATATATGCAAATACTTTATATATATTACATATACATGTGTGTGTAACCATGATAATTAAAGAAGCCAAAGCCACTGATTTGAGAGGAAGTGAGGAGGAGACATCAAAGAGGTTAGAGGGAAGGGATAGGGAATGGGCTTGAAAGAGGGGATTAGGAAAAGATGCAATTGTATCTTTAAGTTTTAAAAATTATAATTAATTGATTAATAAATTTCGTTACTTACTTTACACCCTGTTCACTGCCACCTGTCAATCACTCCCTCTCACAATCCTTCCCCATACCCCTCCCCTTCTCCTCTGAGCAGGTGGGCCCCCCCTCGGTATATCCCCAACTCTGGCGCTTCAAGTCTTTGTGAGGCTAGGTGCTTCCTCTCCCGCTGAGGCCAGACCAGGCAGCTCAGCTAGAAGAACACATCCCACGGACAGGCAACAGCTTAGGGATAGTTGTTCTGGACTCACAGGAAGACCAAGCTGCACATCTGTTGCATGTGTGCGGGGAAGCCTAAGTCTAGGCCGTGTATGTCATTTGGTTGGTGGTTCAGTCTCTGAGAGCCTGAAGGGTCCAGGTTAGTTATTTTTATTTGAAGTAGTTTAATAATAATAAAAAAATAATGAAACAGAAAAAAATATTGGAAGGTCCTGGATCCCCAACCATTTAAACAACAAAAAATGGATCAGACGAATAATAACACAAATATTTACAACTGTCCGCGAAGGTCCTTCTGTCACTAAAGACACAGGAGATGGAAACATCCATACAGATGCTTGAATTAAACATTCTTCAGAGAGATAGAATGATGCAGATGTGGCTCCCTGAAACAGCCGTGTGTGTGCCAAAGCTATGGCTGACAGAAACTTGGTGACTATTGAGGGTTAGATTTTTGTCAATCTAGAGTTGACGTTATCCATCTTGAGTTATCTTTAGTTTACCTCACTGCCTGGGCCAACATCCTTTCCAGTATCAGGCAGAGTCTTTGGACTTTAGTCTTAGCAGATGGTTAGCTAATGCCAACCCCAGAGCTAAGACTGTTGTCAGACAGTCCTTGGGACAAATAGACCTACTTGCCCGTGCCAACCTAGCTACCACGTTTCCAAACACTGGTGACTCACATTTGGCTCAAAGTGAACTCTCTTCTACCCTTTGGCGTAGGGGCTCTGTTCTGTGTGAACAAGTCCCATGAACATGATGAGAGAGGTCAAGATCTGAAGCACGGAAGGAGCCAGAAGGATAGTCACATACAGTTCTACCAGCCCGAAGCACACATGGGTATCAGAGGTGTGAAGAACAGTTATCTATAACTGTGGTCAGGATGAAAGGATACAAAACTGTAGTGGATAAAGGCACTGCAGATCTCAAAGAGTATGCCAACTAGAAAGTTCTTTTGCAAAATGTCTACTTAAGAAAAGGAGAGACTGTTTTGAAATTCTTCAGAGGTTTCTCTGTATGTATTTAATATTTCCCTTCAAAGTTCCCCTGTCAACTAGTCTATTTTTGTTCTGCCCTGGCTGTGGCCTCAGTGATGCAGTAAACTGTTAATTGGCTTTGAGCTCTCACTTTCCCATTACCACCAACTCGTAGTTGCTCCTTGTCAGAGCTCGTCAGCGACTCCTTCTACCCAACAGAAGCCAACTTTGTCTTCATACCATTTGAGAATCTCTTCAGATTTTCCCCTAGGTTGCTTTTCCAGAATTATCTTTAGTAGTGTCCTGCATGAAACTTCTGGGCAAGCAAAATCATGTTATCTTTTTCCACTCTCAGTTAACATGGATACCATTTCCCTATCTGTGTTTTTATACTTAGTTCAATTTTATATTTCAAAAATTTGACGTACTTTCCAAATATTCCCATTTGCTAGTCGCTTCTGTCATACCCACACAAGGCCTGAAAGGATGCTATTCAGTGACGGTAGGATTAAGAGTCCTTTGTTGCCAGTGGGTAAAATGGGCTTATGCAACAAAAGAATCTGAGGCTTAGAGAGAGGCTGGGTAGTATTTGTTAAGTCCTTAAACACAGTTACAACATTCCAGGGTCTTAAACATACCAGGCTGTGTGGTAGAAGTTTCCCAAGTTTCTGTTAAGGAATGTTTCAAAAGCAGTAGTTGATCAAACTGAACTTTCTAGAGCTGCAGGGGTGGCTGGATTAGATTGTTCTGCTCAGCAGCATGTGGTTGTCAGGCTGAGGAACAAAACAGAGTCAGCGAAAGCAAAACGTGACTGCTTTGATCAGTTCATTTCTGACTGACTTCTGGTCTCTACCTTTCCCCCATCTTTCCCTGTGGTGGTTTGAATATGCTTGGCTCAGAGAGTGGCACTATTGGGAGGTGTGGCCCTGTTGGAGTAGGTGTGTCACTGTGGGTGTGGGCTTTAAGACCCTCATCCTAGCTGCCTGGAAGCCAGTCTTCTCCTAGCAGCCTTGAGATGAAGATGTAGAACTCTCAGCTCCTCCTCCATCATGCCTGCCTGGATGCTGCCATATTCCTGCCTTGATGATAATGGACCGAACCTCTGAACACGTAAGACAGCCCCAATTAAATGTTGTCCTTTATAAGAGTTGCCTTGGTCATGGCGTCTGTTCACAGCAGTAAAACTCTAACTGAGACACTACTGTAAAATTCATTTGGAGACTGACTTACACCTCTTGGATTAATGTACCTGTCAATCTCTTAGAACAAATTGCTGGCTCCGTTGGGACCAGAAGCTATTCCAGCATCCATTTGTATCCACAGATATGTATGCACATACACTTGTGAGTATGCACTTGTGAGTAGCATTGCCCTGCCTGTTCTTTGTAGCATCTAAGCAGTGTTCACTGAAGCCAACAAGCCGGGAAGGGATAGTGAATAAAGGGGCATGTGGGGAGAAGAAGAAGAAGAAGAGAGAGAAGAAAAGAGAAAACCTTGCTTTCCCACCAGAGTTTTTCTGTGCATTGAAACTGATAAAAATCACATTCCGGTCACGTAAGACAAGTGCCTGAAAGCGTGTCTCCAGCAATTTCCAACATCGTTACACTCTATGAAGATTCCATTATCAATATCTGTGCAAACCTTATGTTGGCATAGCAGAAAAATTATTCTCGCATCTTTAATGTTTCTCTCTCTGCAGGGGAATGGCTGGCCCCCTATTGCCATGACACAGGCCATACCCAGCTCCTATGTTTGCAGTTGGGTCAGTGATTTGTACTCCATAAATATAAGCTTGGTTTGTTGGCCATTTATTCTCTCTTCTGACAACAATGCAGATTTCTAATGAAAAGTGTCTTTCTCCCACATGTAATCTATGCAGCTCAAACATACTGTGGTAACTTCCTCAGCTCAACATTACATGACCACTTGGTCTAGACTTCTCCAACAGGAACAACATATCTTTTAAGGTGGTATGGGGCCTGAGAGGCCCAGTATTGTTGTTGGACATGAATCTTTTTATCCTCAGTGTACTAGCATCGTAGGATGTGTCTGAAGTGGTTCCTGCTTCCTGTTTTCCACTTTTGACTACTTCTGCCTTTGAAATGATGTCACAGAGGAAAGAAAAACATCAAGGCAGATGCCCATGCCTTCAGTGCCTGTATTGTGTATGAATGCAAGGCAATAAGTTACCTTCTGGCTACTTTCTTTTTCTTACATTCCTGAAACTTCAATAATATGAAGCTATAGCTTATAGCTATAAGAATAAAAATTAAGTGAAAAGAAATGCTTTACAGGAGATAGAGAATAACACAAAGACTGCGGGTCTCTCTGTAATTCTGTACTTCCACCCAACCTCTGCATCCTCTGTCATGGCATCTGTAGTTTCCTATCAGGATGCCGGACACAAGTCAAGTGTCTGAATCAGTGATGAGTGGCATGTTGGAGCTCCACAGAAAGCCACAGGAGAGAGGTGGCTTCTATAGAGAACTGGAGCTCAGTAAATGCTATCATCATGGCATGTGAGTGTGGGTGTGGGGGTGGAGAGGACAGGACGAGAGGGAAAGAAGAGAGGTGAGAAGTGAAGTATAAGAGGGAGGAGAGGAAAGGAGATAGAAGGAGGGGTGAGGTAGATTCTGTACTGAACCACGAGGTATGAGCAGCTCAGGGAATTTCCACAAAGTAAATGAAGTCATATCTTTGGTGTATTGATTTGTCTTGGGGCTGGGCCATGACAGGATCCTCCAGAGTGATTTTTACAATTTAGGGAGAAGTTATGGCTCTTTTAACATCGTGGGAAAGAATAAACATACTGTCATTAAACTTAACCACACTAGGGAGAGTGGGATCAATTTGGACAAGCCGTTATTTTACTTGAAAGTACAACATAACTAAGAATGACCAAAGAGAATAAATACATGGGGTCCAAATAAAGGGAGACTTTATTTAAAAAATACAACAGCAGTAGAAAGGAATCTCGAATCTCAAACCACTGAAAACACATGAGAATCAACGAGCATATACAATGGAGTAGTAGTCAGAGACAAGCTGGAAGGCACATTGGGTTGCAAGGGGTTAGTGAGTGACCAGATAGTGCCTTCCTTCTGAATAGCCTGGCAGTGGTTGTGACCCCCAAAGGCTCTCTGGGTGAACATTTATGAGGACAGACATTACACTTAGTTATAGACATGGCAACACAATCAAGGACCAGTTGGATATGATAAAGCTGGATTGGAGCTGTGTCAAGACAGGGAAGAAGTAAAGAGGTGAACAGTGGCTAGGATGGACATTTCCAAATACAAGTATTTCCAGTGGATTTGGAGAAAACTACATCTTGAAACATTTGTTGTGATTATATCTACCATCTGTGAAATTGGACTGATTCATGTGTTTTAGTGAAATAAGACTCTCTTATACATAAGGCTCAGAACCTATTGTCCACTACTGTCCAATGATGCATTCCGGTCATGAATCCATCAATGAATTGATCCACAGATGTGATGGTTTGTATATGCTTGGCCCAGGGAGTGGCACTATTTGGAGGTGTAGTCTTGTTGGAGTAGGTGTGTCACTGTGAGCGTGGGCTTTAAGACCCTACTCCTAGCTGCTTGCTAGTCAGAATTCTGCTAGCAGCCTTCAGATGAAGATGTAGAACTCTCAGCTCCTCCTGCACCATGCCTGCCTTGATGCTGCTATGCTCCTGTCTTGATGATAATGGACTGAATCTCTGAACCTGTAAGCCAGAGCCAGTTAAATGTTGTCCTTATAAGATTTGCTTTGGCCATGTTGTCTGTTCACAGCATGTTCACAGGTTTAGTTCAACTAAAACAATGGATTATATCAATGCCCTCATGTCCAGTTATTTCTCAGTTTTACCACTGCTGAGGAGCAAGCCTCAACATATATATTACTAAGGGACACTTTATATCCAAATTATAACTGTTTTCATTGATTTAAGCCAGACAGAGGCTATGAACAGAGATATGATTTTTTTTTTCCTAAAAGATTGGCTGTAAACATTGAATATTCAGTGCCTGTGGTAGTCCTCTGTACCAACAGTTAGGATCGGGGCTGATTCTTTCCAGGTTAGGAAAGACTAGAGTCATGGGCAATGTTCCCATTCAGGGCCATAGCCTGTAGCTCAAAAGTGGATCCCAGGCAGGATCTGTCCACCTTCTCTCCTGGAGATGGCCCTTCTAGAGGTATGGATCAATCATTTATGATTAATAGGTCCCTCTTGCTTTACAGAGCACGGCAAGGATTCTGGGTGAAGAGAATGCCTTTGAGACCTTGCCTGTATTAGAGAGTCCTCTAATGCTCATGGGGCAAAGGGTGGTCATTTATGCCAAGTCTCCAACTTCAGCTACTTTCCACAGTGTGATTTTGAAAGCCTGAATCCCTCACAGGAACTCAGGATCACATTTTGAGGAAATGGAATCAAGAATAACATTCCAGTTCCTTATTTAATGACACTTCCTCCAGTTTCTTTTCCATTTGGCTCCTTTTAGAATGAGAAAGGTAGTTTGCTCACTCACTCTGGGAAAATAGTGATTTCCCTTAACATTTATGGGAAATATATGGAAACTATGTCTAACTTGGACATAAACCAGAATGATAGAGAGACATTGACCTGAAATCTAATTGTTAATTTGTGTGTTAATGAGGAGCTGCTAGGACAGGACATGATGCTCCTTAAAGCCTGAATGGATTCCAAATTTTCTTTGAGACTAGTTTGCTAATTTATGATCCTGTGATTCTTAAACTTTACTCTTACTCCTTATATTCTCAACATTTTATGAAAAACTGTATTTTAGGTTTGCATGTCACCACACCAAAGGAGGTCCAGAGAATACAATCTGTCCCTGCTTTGTCATTGGCCAGATAATTCAATCAGAAAAAAATCAGTCTTTAATTTTTATGAGATCATTTTTTATTTTAAGAAATTAGGTTTTCTATACCAAATTCATAATTTATTTTGCTTTGATCTTTTAATTATCATACTCTTGAGTTGACTCATTTAATTTCTTATTATATTCCCCCTGATCACATTTATTAGAAGTAATAAAATAGTTGAAAAAAAAGGGGGGGCTGGAGAGATGGCTCAGTAGTTAAGAGCACTGTCTGTTCTTTCAGAAGTCCTGAGTTCAATTCCCACCCAACAACTACCTGGTGGCTCATCTTCTGGCAAGTACATGCAGATAGAGTGCTAAAAATGCATTAAATAAATAAAAAGCAGAAAGAAAGGGGAAAATGAGGTCTTCTTGTCAGTTACTGCTCTTCTGAGGTAGAACAGTTATTCAGTGTAGCTTATATCCTGGATCATATGGACTCATTCCAAAATTCTCTGTGAATATTCAGTCACCACTAACCTCGTCTGCTTGTAACGTCTTCTCATTGGTGGAAACAGTTCATACACAGTCTAATTTTTAAATCTGAACATAAATTCCACAGAAAAGAAAGCAGCAACAATAAGCAGAACTTATAGAGATTTCCTGACAATATATCTTGTATTTCTATAAATACCTATCCTCTATGCATCTACCTACATAGAGACTTATCCATCCATCCATCCATCCATCCATCCATCCATCCATCCATCCATCCATTCATCCATCTATCTATCTGTGTGTATGTATTCTCTCTCTCATCTATCATCTATTTCTAGCACTACTACAAGCTATTTTTATTCTGGGAAGAATCAGGTCATTCTTTATTATTTGACCTTGAAAGACCAGGAATTAATGTTAAATACTAGCTATAGGTAGTATTGTATAGTTTATAGTGTGTAGCACTTGGGAACATTTGAAAATGCTTGCTCTACATATGTATTATATGCCAGGCTCTGAAAGGACTCTAAATGTTTGTCAGTTGGCTACTTTCCTCATCTCTTTGATCAACTACTGGACATAAACTACTTAAAGGAGCTGTAATGGCTGGTTTTGTGTGTCAACTGAACACACGCTAGAATCATCAGAGAGGAAGAAGCCTCAGTTGAGGAAATGCCTCAATGAGACCCAGCTGTAAGGCATTCTCCAAATTAGTGATCAGTGTGGGAGGGCTCAGTCCATTGTGGGTGGTGCCTCCTTGGGCTGGTACTCTTGGGTTCTGTAAGAAGGCAGACTGAGCAAGCCATGGGAATAAGCTCATAAGCAACAACATGGCCTCTGCATCAGCTGATGCCTCCAAATTTCTGCCATTTTTGAGCTCCAGTCCTGATTTCCTTGAGTGATGAACAGCTGTTCTGCTTGTACTATCTTCTCATTGGTGGAAACAGTTCATACACAGTCTAATTTTTAAATCTGAACATACATTCCACAGAAAAGAAAGCAGCAACAATAAGCAGAATTTATAGAGATTTCCTGACAATATATCTTGTATTTCTATAAATACCTATCCTCTATTCATCTACCTACATACAGACTTATCCATCCATCCATCCATCCATCCATCCATCCATCCATTCATCCATCCATCCATCCATTCATCCATCCATCCATCCATTCACCCATCTATTTGTGTGTATGTATTCTCTCAGGCTTGAATAGGCTAAACAAACCTCTGGCAGTTTTACAACTTGGCTGGAGTAAGTGCCTGGCCTTACCACATTTGCATTTCTTATGGAGCCTTGATCAGAGAACCTTTGTTTTGGCTTCATTGTGCCTGTCCTATTTCACTCCCGGCCTCCCTTTCAGGTATACCCAGTTCTCGGCTACAAACAGCAATGTAGAAGTGTAGTCCAAATACACCCTACTTCTCCTACACACATAGACACACAACTTGCTTTCTGGTCACGATATTTTGTTGCAGCATTAGAAAACACAAGTCTGGGGAAAACATGGTTTGGTTGAAAGGAGTTCTTTGTAAGCCAAGATTCTCCCTTCTTTGGGCTAATAGCGAAAGTGGACTTAGAGAGTTACATGGAATCAGAGTTCAATGAAGGTGAGTTTTGGTTCATTTATGTTTCCAGGGTTCCTCAGTGTGACATGACCAAGATCAGAGATTCATGCTGATAAATTTTGTATCTTTCTGTTATTGCCTAAAGGCTAGCTCATTTATCGGCCAGGTGTATGGCTAAATGGTCAATCTAGCCCCTGCTCCCCTGTCTATAGAGAACCACTGGTGAGGAATTAGAAATCACAAAAAATGTTGACAGTCTCTGGTTAGAATCAGCTCTGTCTGCCTCCAGATGTAAGAATCCTCAAGGCTGAGAGCTGGAAGTTATGTTTTGCAGATGATTAATGACTAATTGAGTCAGTCCTTTTTCCTCTCATAAATAAAACACCAAATGTCCTCCCTAATTCCCCATCCCAGTGAGAAAACTCTAGAAAGAAGGCTGGTGGGACAGCTATGACCTGATCCCAGGTCTTCTCTGTGGAGATGTCAAGGCAACTCAGAAACTCCTTGGAGTAGACTATTCAGCCTCAATGAGTTTATCAGTAGTGATTAGAATGTACAAATTGAAGAGGTGCCCACCTAGGGAGCCATTTAGCTCAGCTCTCTAAATTATAGACACGAGAAGAAAGAAAACCCAGAGAGGATAATTAAGTGAGTGTGCAATTACTGAATATTGTCTAAGCCAGGCATGGCGAGGTGTCTTTTGCATCCCATATGCCCAGCAACTGTATAAAGTGGTTTGAGCTAATCCCATTTTATAAAGAGATTCATTTAGTTTTAAATTTTTCATAAATTGCATGGCTGGTAAGAGCTAGAGTCATATTTCCCTTCCTCCAAATTTTCTGTTTTAAGATGAAATATTTTTGCCTAAAGCCTAAACAGGCACATCTATTTATATATGTTAAATCTTATTTCTTTTCTTATTTTGCTCTACTATTTGATATTGGTAAATTATTAATGTAAGATCAATCTACTAGCTATTGTGATCATAAAAAGAGAAAGAGCTATAAGAATATGTTCTAGCGAGGTGTGGGGGAAGGGGATGCCTCGGCGGGGGCCCATGCTGAGGCATCCCTTCCCCCTGAGGGACCAGACACAGCCAGTATAGTATAGAATAGAGTTTACTTAGGGCATGGGAAGGGGAGTTAAGAGGGTAACAGAGGCAGAGAAAGGCAGAGAGAAGGAGAGAGTAGAGAAGTAGGGGCCAGCCATGACCACGTGGAGAGAGGGGGGGAAGGGAATGCAGAGAGAGGGGGAACAAAGGGACAAGAGGCAAGGGAGAGAAGCAGGAGTGAGAGAGAGAGGAGGGGGCAAGCAGTCCCTTTTATAGGACTAGGGCCGTTGCCATGCAACCATGGGGAGGAGCATACCTGGCTGCTGCCAGGTATCTGTGGGGGTGCTACAGAATGCCATACAGAATGCTAACACTAGCTACTCCCTCTATGGGTCAAAGAAGTCATTTTATGAAAGGAAAACACTCATCATTAGCATGTAAATAACACTTAAAAAGCTTTATTTTCACTTTTATTACATGTATGTGTGTTATGTGTGTATGGGGGTATACACATGTGAACTTAGGTGCCCTTGTAGACCTGAATAGGATGTCTTATTTCCTTTCTCCATCCATCCATCTATTCATTCCTCCCTCCCTCTCTTCCTCTTCCCCTCTTTTGTTTCTTTTTATTTTCTCCTTTGCTCTTTCTTCCTCTCTTTTCTTTTCTTCCTACCTCCTCTCTCCTCTCCTTCCCTTCACCCTTTCTTCACCTCTTCCTATCTTTCTTTCCTGTTCTGGCGACCAAAACATTTTCTAGGTAAGCGTTGTACCATTGAATTAAATATCTGTCTCCTTGTACATTTTTCATAACCAATATAATTCTTTCCTTCCTGTATACCTCCAAAATTTAAACTCAGAGTTTTTATAGGCACAGATTGCTTTCTATAATTCTTTTATGTGGGATGTTTCTTTTTCCCAGTAGACTGTGAGATCCGTCCCCGAGAAGAATATATTTGGGTCCTAGTGATCTTTCTTTTGTCCCAGCACTCAACACAAGGTCCCAACTGGACAACACTCCATTAATGCTGCTTTTAGTTCGGTCCCTGCCAGCACCGGCGTTCCCCTCAGAGGCACTGAGTATGAAAGAACAGGTTGTAGTCAAATTTCACAAAGAGAGTGAGCCTGGGAGCCAAAGGACTCAGACCCTGTGCCAGAAACTTAAACCTTTTGTAAACTATGCTAAAGAATTTGAAGTTAGTAGGAGAGGACTATTACCAGGGAGCCAGTGTTAAGTTAGAATCACACTGACACTGGCAGCATCAGCCTAGGACAGATGAATACACTGGTTTTTTTTTTTTTTTTTTTTTTTTTTTTTTTTTTTTGTATTTTGAGACAGGGTTTCTCTGTGTAGCCCTGGCTGTCCTGGAACTCACTCTGTAGACCAGGCTGGCCTCAGAACTCAGAAATCTGCCTGCCTCTGCCTCCCAAGTGCTGGGATTAAAGGCGTGCGCCACCACCGCCCGGCGAATACACTGGATTTAATTAGTAGGGTCAGCAAAGAAAGGCCTTTCTCAACTGAAAATATTTTCATGGATCATATTTTTCTTCTCCCGTGCATGCAGTGAAGAATGCTTGCTCTGCAGATGCTTTCTAGTGTTTACCATGCCTTCATTTCTGAATTTATGTGAATGAAATTATTATTTGCACAAGAAAGGTTTGTGAGACGTCAGAAGGGAGGTGCTTCTGAGAAGACTATAGATCAACCCGGGGAAACTCGGAATTGATCGACAGGGACAAAAGGTAGGCAGAAACAGGTTCCACTGTCAGCAAGTCAACTGGCTAAAATAGGAAACATGGTGGAAAGCTGACATGAGAGGAGATTAGTCAAAAGGTAGGGGCGGGGGCTGGTGAACCTTTCATGCTTTCCACATGTGTGGGTAAGGGTGGTTGGAAGGACAGAATGATGCCTAGGAGGTACGAACGAGAGAACAGGCTGTGACAACCTGGGGGTAAGTTACGTAGTCACACCAATGGATCTGCTCTTTTCAAAACATAGTTGACAGATGTCAACAGGTAAGGGTGATTTACCATGATCATGCAGCTAAAATGAGCAAGATTCCCCTTTACTGGTGAAGTCATGGTACAGAATAGTGACCCTGAGAGGAGATACCTCTGTCCCAATGGGGCTTAGGTTCCCACGAGGATAGCCTGTTTCGTAACATCACTCAGCGTCTTAGTTATTTATTTTTTATATTGTTGTGACAGAACATTGAAGTGTTGGTGGCACACCCAGACTGACATGTTGGTTTGGTGACACAGGCTGAGGTGTTGGTGGCATAGACCCTGGCTCTTAACATCATATTCTGCTCTTGTATCTGCCCTTTCTTTGCATAAGCTCAGAGGAGCACTTTCTAAAAGGAGAATTTCTTGTCTGTTTGTGCTTTGTGTGGACAGCTCCATCACTGTTTCTAGTGGTTAACCGATTGTAAAGTAGGCTCTGTGTTGTTTCCACACTTTACCTTCATGGCCTGGGGAAATTTTTCTTTTGTCTTGAAAAGGCCATGTAGGATACATCATGCTTAGTGTGCAGTTTTGAGTTTAAAATTGCTGCTTCTCTATGGCATTGGCTGGCTTTTTTGCAGCAAGCTAATGTTATCTTGTTTTCCCCAAAGAATGCCCTCTTTATACCACTACCCTTGACTATCATGGATACATGATAGTGGGATCTCCATTGAATGTGCTTAGACTTAGCTACTGTTCAAGCTAGTCATGGCTGGACTTCAGGTTGTGTGTACTGGTTCTTACCCATTAGTATGAATCCAATGTGTTCCCCAAAGGCTCATATAGTAAAGCATTGAGTGAAGCTGGGGTGGGATTATGGAATCGACAGGATCCTGAGGGTTATGAACTCATCCATGTTGTTAATACATGGCCCGTCATTCTAAATAAATACAACTGGAAAGGAAACTCATGAAATAAACAGACTGGGAAGGTATCCCAATGATAGAAATAAAGAAAATTTCATAGAGCAATTCGATACCAAGTATGTTGTCATGTAAGTACGATGCTGGAGATTGGACCAAGTATTTGTACATCCTAAACCAGGACTCTGTCCCTGGATTATATGCTGAGCTAGGACTCTGCCCTTAAGCCACATTCTCAGCCTGAACTAATCAATGAAAGAACAATAGCCAATGTACAAACAAACACACACATGGACTCACTCTCAAACACCCTTAATTAAATGGGTTTTGGAGATAGGGTCCTACTCTGTAGTCTAGGCTGGCTTGTAACCCACAAAATGCCTTCAACCTCAGCTCCTTGAATTCTGGGATTACGAGCACGCAGCACAGGCTTGGCTATGACAATGATTTTAACTTTATACACTGTTCTTTATTATGCACCACTGTTCTTTACTGTAATTTAATCAATAACTCCCCAGTACAGTTTATTAGATGTTTAAATGAAATGATGTGTTTGAAACCACCAGACATGTACAGATAGGATTAATCCATTTGAGAGGTAAAAACTGTTCAGGCAGGAGATGGTGCTCGGAGCAGATGGACCAGAACGACGAGCAGATGTCGACTGGTCAAGGAATGGATGAGACCACAGGGGGACTGTTAATCTCATGTCACGTTTTTCCTTTTACATTTTGTGCTTACACTTTTTTTCACTATTAATATTTTAAATATCACCCATCGAGCCCAGTCACAACCCCAGCTCTGCAGCAACACATCTGCCCCCTTGATCAACTCTCTTGTGGATCACACAGATCTTCCTTTCTAGCCCCAGCAGCCCCCCCAGCCGCTAACCCACAGGCTGCTCCTGCCACAGCAACAAGGTAGGTTGGTTGAGGATTCAAATCTTTCCTTTTGCTCCTGTAGGTTCACCCCACCACCCCCACCCAGCCTCGTTCCCAACTCTGAAACAGAAAATACGTTGCAGTCTCTCTTCTCTGACCCTCTCTCCAAGGGTTCGCAAAGATCTCCTCCAGATCCCTTCCCCTCACCATCCCAGTATCCCAGTCATTAACACCAGCAGACATTTTGAACGAATACACTAGCTTCAATAGTCTTTGCCATCTTCCATTGATGAGACAGGTTGACTCCATGATGCACTTCAAATTGGCAGTTCAGAAGATTAGGCCTAAGCACCCAGGCTTCAGGCAGCTTGTCAGAAACTGCCCTACTACCTGGCCGGAAGCAAGGACAAGGGGTCAGCAGTTTCTAGCCCTGCTAATAGAATGTCCTTAGAGACAGAGTAAGACAAAGGCCACCTACCCCAGGATTTCTCAGCAACAGCTTCCAGCCACCTCGTCCTGGAAATGGTTCTGGAATGCCTAGAGATAAAAATAAGATAAAGCCTACCTACCCAAAATTGCCCTAATGTGCTTGAAATCAGGCTTGAGAGCTAACTGGGTTTTCTCTCTATCTTGGTAACGGGAGACCTCAGCATGCTAGACTTCTGCAGAACAAAATACTCTTTGTGTTTACATACTATTTGAGTCTGGGTATCATTCTTCAGTGAATCATGGACCCTTATACCCGATTCGGCCATGGTCAGAGAAGCTTCCTCCTTCAGCAGATGGGAAAAGACTGAGAGACCCACAGCTAGACATTATGTGAAGAGAGGGAGTCTTTGAAACACATAGGTCTAAGTGGGATGTCTCCATCAAATCCTTCCCCTCAGAGCTCAGGGAACCCAAGGAAGAGGAGAAAAAAAAGAGAGGAAGAGGCATAGGGGATGGAGGACTCCAGGAGACCAAGACCCTCTGAATCAACTGAGCACAGCACATATGAGTTCATAGAAACTGAAGCAGCAATCACTATAGTTCTTGAGATTTGTATTTTTATAAATCTTGAGTATGTGACTGAATGGGTCTCTGAATGGTGTGCTTGATCTTGGGCCCTTTTTCCTTCTGCTTGGTCCAGCCTGCAACTGTCTGCACTGGGTCCTCTGTGCTAACATTATAGCTTTTTTTTTCCTTAAAGATTTATTTATTTATTTTATGCGTATGAGTACACTGTAGCTGTACAGATGCACGTGAGCCATCATGTGTGTGGCTGCTGGGAATTGAACTCAGGACCTCTGCTGGCCCCACTCGCTCCAGCCCTGCTCGCTCTGGTGTATTACACTGTAGCTGTCTTCAGACAGCACCAGAAGAGGGCGTCTGATCTCATCAGGGATGGTTGTGAGCCACCATGTGGTTGCTGGGATCCGAACTCAGGACCTTCGGAAGAGCAGTCAGTGCTCTTACCCGCTGAGCCATCCCGTCAGCCCAACACTATAGCTCTTGAGATTTGTATTTTTATAAATCTTGAGTATGTGACTGAATGGGTCTCTGAATGGTGTGCTTGATCTTGGGCCCTTTTTCCTTCTGCTTGGTCCAGCCTCAATGTGATGTTTTGTTTTGTTTTTTTAATCTTTTTACATTTTATTTTGTGATGCTTTGTTGTTATCTCTCAGAAGCCTTTTATTTTCTAGTGAGAGACAGAAGAGTGTCTGAAGGGAGAGGAGGTGGGCAGCAACTGGGAGGAGTAGAGGGAGGGGACACTGTAATCGGGGATATATTGTATGAGAAGATAAACCATTTGTGTATAAGGAATACAAACAAATATCACCCATTGAAAGAGAAGGATGACAAAGAAGGCTTTACAAATACAAGTTCTGCTGGTAACTATATATTGGATCTGATATACGATGTGGACAATGGTGAGGTCTATGATGGTGGAAATAGAACATTTGTAACTATGCATGCTCACGCACACACACACACACACACACACACACCAACCACACAAATATTTACATACACATACACACATGTGTGCAACACACACGAACACATACACATTCATGAAACACATATGCACGTACAAACACACATGTATACACTTTCTCACACAATCAATTTTTAGTGTCTTTTATCCTGAGAGCACATTCTCACATATTCAATTTTTAGTGTCTTTTATCCTGAGACAAGGCTGTGTGTCTGTTTTTACTCTACCCATTGATGCTGGCCTCTCAAAGATCACACCCCACACTTCAGAAGGCATCGAGTTCCAACTTCTCCTTCCGTTTTTTTCCCCTTACACTGAGAGTACTCTCAGAAGCACAAAACGTACACCAGTCTCTGGACTGTTCCATGTTCTCTCTCCTAGCTGTGTTTTCTCTTACACAGGAAGGCAGTAGGCAAGACACGGATCTTTCCTGTCCCAGGTTAGCTTGCTGTCTCTATGACTGAAGGGTTATATGGGGCTTGTACAAGATTCTCACCCCTTGCTAGGACTGGGAGGCTGAAGGATTTAGTGTAAGCTCAATGCAGTGCGCACTCTGCCTTGTTGAGCGCAGAAACCATAGGTTAAATACAGATCCTCGATTTCTAGTCAAGCATCCTGTTTACTTCCTGGAACCTGGGTGTCTTTTATCCCAAGGAAGCTTCAGAGGGTGTGCCCATGGCTTTTGAGTTTCCATTCAGCTTTGTGTTCTGAAGTCTGCTGTTCATAGTCTTGAGCTCCCGTGCCTTCAGCTTGAGGGTGGTTGTGATAGTTTGTATATGCTTGGCCCAGGGAGTGGCACTATTAGAAGATGTGGCCTTGTTGGAGTAGGTGTGCCACTGTGGGCATGGGCTTTAAGACCTTCATCCTAGCTGCCTGGAAGTTAGTCTTCCACTAGCAGCCTTCAGATGAAGATGTAGAACTCTCAGCTCCTCCTGTACCGTGCCTGCCTGGATGCTGCCATGTTCCCACCTTGATGATAATGGACTGAACCTCTGAACCTGTAAACCAGCCCACTTAAATGTCTTTTATAAGAGTTGCTTTGGTCATGGTGTCTGCTCACAGCAGTAAAACCCTAACTAAGACAATGGTGTAGCTTCAGGTTGTGACTAAATCGTGAACCACAACACGGTTTAAGGTCTTTAATAGTAAACATAAAGGCTGAATCTAGGCAGTCCTCCAGCTTCGCCATTCTAACTCTGAGGGTGATTGTCAAGCATTTAAAGTCTTGTTACAGGCTTATGTCAGTATTCACTTGCTTCTTCCTTTTGAGGCTGGCTGCATGCCAGTTTCAGATTGTCTTTGTCAATATACTTAGTCCCTTGTTGGTTTTTCTCCCTGTGGCAATTGAGAGTTAAAAGTGGATTCTTTACCAGCAGTTCCATAATGGAACAGTGCCTTGTGGGGCATGGGGATATGGGACTGTCCCAAAAAGTAAGAGGCTTGCCTGACAAATCCAGAAAAGTATGACTTCAGGCCCAGTATTCTGGACTTCCCCATACACATTTCTCCTACAGAACAAACATCCCCTCATCCCCTCCTCTGTCCTCCACATCAGCACTAAAGACCCTGGTATCTCAGCTCATTCTTATCACTAAAAGAGAGACAAGGGGGAAGTTTTAGGTTTTCTAACCCCAACTTCTGTGTTCTTCATAGATTCTGGAGCTAGAGTAGAACTTTAAAGTTAACTTTCCCAAGTCTGTCTTGATTCAGAGGCAACAGAAAGGGATTATAAGTGTCAGGTCCCCTGCTTTGCTGAGGATTCCAATGTTGTGTCATGTATTAGAATTTTGTTATCAAGTCTGTGACTGCTTCTGCATGAACAATTCCCTGGCTTAGCTCCATCCTTAAACAGATATCTTTGGTGAATGAGAAAATAAGTGGGTAAAATATGGAAAGTAAAGCTCGTGGATGTTCTTAAAGATATTCTTATTTGCTATAGATGCGTACACTTACCTGGTTCTCAAAAACTATAATAATTTTAAGAAAATATTATATATCTCTATATATTTATTGTTATATAGAAGAGCATTATGATTCCCAAGAAATAACTAGCTCTGTTAAGGAAGGGAAATTGTTGGAGAAAGCAGAAGGAAGAAATGGAAAGCCCATCGGTCATTGCTCTTATAAGGCAGAGGCAAGGAGACAGATGGATAGGAAAATATCCAATCAGGCCAGCAGCTCACATACTAAGTATAACAGAAGGAGCTTAGTTATACTGCCCATTATAATTGGATATTTAGAGAATTTGGGTCTTCTCTCTCTAATCTTGATTTCTTAAAAGGTTTTTTATTTTTGGTTTTTCGAGACAGGGTTTCTCTGTATAGCCATGGCTGTCCTGGAACTCACTCTGTAGACCAGGCTGGCCTTGAACTCAGAAATCCACCTGCCTCTGCCTCCCAAGTGCTGGGATTAAAGGCGTGAGCCACCACTGCCCGGCTAATCTTGATTTCTTAAAAGCCGGAAAAACAGTTTAGCTTCAACCCTCTCGGATGTAGTGTTAGCATGAGTAACTCCATCTTGATATTTATACTGTTTGGTTGGGGCTTAGTGCAGGGGCACAATTCAAATAACACCTTGTAGTTTTTATGTAACGTGGTTATTTCTTGAGTTTTGCTGTTTTGCTGTATGTTTTATTAAGATCTTTTATTAAGTGTGTGTGTGTGTGTGTGTGTGTGTGTGTGTTTGTTTAAATGAGAGTGTGTTTAAATGGGAATGGGAAAATATCCATAGGAAACAAGTCTTAGTGCTGACCATTGCCTATAATTAAAGTATAAATTAAAGTACTAAATCTGATCATTGCATGTCTTCTAGAATACTTTCATAAATGGACTATCTAATTGTGTTATCTAAGGAGTGTGGCATAGGACACAATGACTTCAAATGTCTCAGAGTGTACACAAGCATATTGTTGAAGTGTCTTGATGATTATAATAAACAAAACTCATGGCAAAGAAAATTAAACAGTACATTGTATAGAGTAGGAACAAGCAACAAAACTTAAGATTACAACTGGGTATTGATAGTGCTCTGAACCACTGAACCATCTCTCCAGCCCTGCATTGAAACATTCTTAGAGAAAGGACAGTTGCGGCAGAACCAGGGAATGTGGAGATGCAGCCTGGTTGCTTCTTTGTTAAGTTTGTGAGCATATAGCAGACACAGTTGAAAGCAGCTGGAGACACTGTGGAAATTGGCCATAGCTGCATGCTATTTGATAGAATCTAGATCAACACAGACCTACTCTTATTTAGTTTCTCCTTATAGTATATGATTTGAGCAGGCAAACTCAATCAGAAAAGATATGAAATTTGACTTTTTCCAGATAGTAATCTACATAACTATCCCAACATTCTATGGAAGCTGATGCGCCTGCATGTGGAGTATATAGCCTTGGGAACAGGGATTTTCACGTTCATGATGAGTGGACACAAGAAGATTCTAGGGAAACAGAAACAGAGCCTCAAGCTGAAAAGCGCTTTGGTTTGTTTGTGGGAGAATTAAGAGTGGAGATCTCCCCAAATATCCCAGTCCTAGGGATAACATTTGGGAAGCAGATCTGCATGTGCTCCTGATATACAGAGATTTACAGCAAATGACTGATATGAGTTTAGACTGAAATGCTGGATGATGAGCCTGCCCTTGATGGTTTGGAAAGTTTATTGTCAAGGCACTGAAATAACTCACTCACACCAACATTTGATGGCCGGAAAATAGGTTTAACTTTAGCTGAGATGCAAACTGACTTGCTAGCAAACCAAGTTGTCCAGGGAGCAGTGGGATATTATTGTGTGAGGAGGGTAGCCTCTGGGGTGCTGCTGAGTCACCACAGTTGTTATAGGACGGCAGAGACTGTGGGCCTGATGTGTCTATAAATACTTCTATTTCCTGAGAGACACACATTTGTCTCCCTTGTGTCTCAACAGCCAAGACCTGTACCACATAATCTTCATTTATCCGAAGGCATGCATATGTATGCCCTCTTAGCCAACTGAATAGTTTTCCAACTTGATGAAATCTACTAAAAGATAAACCCCCAGGCACACATGTGAAGGTTGTTTTGATAGGTTTGTCTCTGGGCTTTCTTTAGAGGGACTATTGTAACTAGGTTAACTGAATGGCTCGTGGATTGGATAAAAAGGAGGAAGCTAACGCATCAAGAGGACGTATGGGTCTCTCCTTTCTGACAGTGCCTGTCACATGATCAGCTGCTTCAAACCTCTATGGCCAGGTCTTCTCCATCATCATGCATAATACCCTCAAAGTATGAGACAGAGTATACACTTTCTCCCTTAAGTTGCTTTTGTCAGGGTATTTTATGACACAAACCTAAGAAGGGAGATAGCCATACCATTACAATGTTATAAATGACAGGGCAGCAGCATCGATTTAGGAGAAAATAGTAAATGCTAACACTGGATTCCCTTTGGGTGGTGTGATTCCTGATTTCTCGTGTTGGTCAATGCTCTTGTTTCTTCCCTAGTGCTGTTTCTTGCTTTATCGAGTTTACAAAATCATTGTAGGACTTGTAAAGCTCATTCACATAATACATGCAAAACTCATTTATATAGTCAATATATGATATGTAAAACACCTCTAATTAATTTGTATAGACCATCCAAACTGTTCTGTTCCTGTATGTTTAAAAATATATGCCCATATATTTATTTCTTTTAAAAATGTGTTTTTCTTTTATATGTTTGGATGTTTTGCCTGCTTGAATGTCTGTGCACCACGTCATGTAGTACCCACAGAGGCCAGAAGAGGATGCCAGATTCCTTGAGACAGGAGTTATAGATGGTTGGGAGCAGCCATGTTGGGGCTAGGAACCAAACTCCAGGTGCTCTGTGAGACCATCAAGCACTATTAACTATTGATCCATCTCTTTAGTCCATGGGCCCCACAATTTTGTGTCCTGGCTAGATAATGGATCTTACTCTATGCTATTTTAATTTATACGGAATGAGGATCAGACAAATTCAATTTACACTAAGGCACTTACTTGTTTTCAAATGCTGTATCAGAAAGCAAAAATTAAATTATGATAGATTAATTTTTATAAATCATAGGCAAAAAATTTATTGTTCCTCATATTCTTTATAATTTAGCATTGCCTCTGTTATGTGGAATATAACACTTTTGACAAATGATATGATTGGTTTTTATTGTTGACACAGAGACTTTTTTTAAAGACTAATCTGGCTTAGTTTGACACATTATGAATTAGCAGTAATCACTCTCAATTAGCATGTAGAGTGCATCATGTAGAAATACATTGCACTTAATATGAATGCTCCATTTTATGTGGCTGACATAGGCTTGTGTCTCCACAGTGAAGCAGGACTAAGCCATTCTTTTACAGGATTGTCTTTTCCCAGGGAAATGAATCATATTTAAATGCAAATTCAGTTTTATGAAGCTTGGAAAATACAATTTTTGACACACAGAAATTCGACAAAAGGACCAAATGAACTGCTACAAGAGCAGAAATAATCCTTCAAGTCTTAATTAGAGAAAAGGTATGTTAGCTCTGAAAATGTCATAGCTGTGACAAAATCAGAAATAAGTGAAATTGTAATAAAGGGAAAGGAAAGAGAAAGCATGCTGCCGTCAAGCTAATGTGAAAGGAAGACATTTCTTGATTCAGAAGTATCGAGGGGATGTCGACATACTGGCGGATGTTTGAAAGGTTCTTCAGGAGCCTCATTGGTTGATTCTAGAAATTCATCTCTGAACTCTGGAGCTTGCATTAGAGAAATCGATGCCTTCGTTGATTAGATTAAAATATCCTCTGTTAAGGATTGGATGTGTATGACGTACGGAAAAGCCTGGGTTGTCTGAGGGCTGATTAACAGCTACCAGCTGATAGTTCTCTCATACACACTAGCTAGTTCTCAGTGTGTCCACAGTGTTAAGAACTGAAGCTGCCCAGTGTGGGGGATGCAGAAGAAATCCGCAAGGACAAGCCACGGCAGATCAAGTTTGTAACTGCATCAGCAGTGAGTACAGGTCAGACATATTTTTTTCCCACTTTTGAGGCATGCACAGACCTCTGTCATAAAGACTTCTGGAGGCCAGAGTTGGAAACATTGGCTTCTATGGCCATTGTACATGCGAGCGTGCATATGCCAAGAGTTATCAACAAGGTCTTGGGATGCTTTGCATCCATGACAGCTGATGTGTTTCTCCCTCCTTTGAGAAGACAAGAGGTAGTTTTCTGTTATTCCTCTTTATGAGTCAACCTTCTTTTCCTTCCTCACTTGTAATAAAGATTTGGAGGTTCTCACGCACCATATATTCAACACTGCGGATATTTTGTTGCTTTAGTTAAGAATTAGAATACGGAAAACCAGCAGGTAATATGAACATTTGGGAGACCATAAATGATTATGAGGCTATAACTTGTCTTTGATCCAGAAAAAATACTAGTTCAGTATAAAATTTATAAAGGTGAATATTAGAACTGTATTATGTTTTATGCCAACTTGACACAAGCCAGAATCATCAGAAGGGAGAGGAGCTCAATTGAGAAGATGCCTCCAAAAAATCTGGCTCTGTGCAAGCCTGTGGGGAACTCTTTTAATTGGTGATTGATGGGAGAAGGCCCCGCCCACTGCGGGTGGGGCCACCCCTTGGCTAGTGGTCCTGTTTCTGTAAGAAATCAGGCTAAAATAAGTAGCACTTCGCCATGACCCTTGTGCCAGCTCCTGACTCCAGGTTCCCGCTCTGTTTGAGTTCTTGTCTTGAATTTCTTTGATGATGAACAGTGATGTGGAAGCACAGGCCAAGTAAACCCTTCCCTCCCAAGTTGCTTTGGTCATGGTGTTTCATCACAGCAACAATAATCCCAACTAAGACAAGAACCAAACAAAGAGTAAGTAGTACAGAAGAGATCACAAAGTACATGGTACTATCTAGATCAAGAAGAGACAGCAAAGTTGATTGGGTTAAAGAGTTGAAAACTATCCCCCTTAAATGTATTACTAACAATGTAAGCTTGACATGATTTTGCCATCATTTTGGATGAGAGGAATGACTAACGATTGATTTATTTACCTGTATCCTGGATCAAGTTGAACATGACTTGCTGTAACCATCACAGGGACGGGAGTGTTCACTGTTCCGGATCTCTCTCAAATCTCGTAGCTGTAGTCCTTCTTTTTAGTCTGAATCTGAGTCTAAATTTTCTGACATTAATTTTTTTTTTGTTATCATGGGGCTGTTACCAGCTGTCCAGTATTTTATAGACTTTAAACTTTTACATCTGAATCTGTTTAAAGGGGTGGGAACATTATATTGAATCCTTGTGTATTTATCGCTTAGCATGTGTTTTTATGAGGAGGAGATCCTACTGGAAAATAACGGTCCAGCATCACATCCCCGATCCTCAACTGTCATCTCTCGGCTTTTTAACTGAAGGCTGCTGACCAGCAGCTGAGAACACATCTAACAAGATCTGACGGCTGTGGACTAAGTCTTAAACAAGTGCAGTTTGCTGTTCTCAAAGAGCCAGAGGAATGGATTCAAAATGAAAATTTAAAAGTTCAAACAGGTGCAGGCTTAAGCACAGCTAGCGAAGTGTTCTGTGCGAGTGGCTGCTATTTGACAGAATTGAAGTGCATTTCAAAGATCACACGGCTAGAATCCAGTTTCCCTTCTCAGTTCCATGCTAAGAAATCCTATTAATGAAATATTGAAAATTTATCTAAAACCCGTGACTTCAAAGCATTCCTTTGGCCACAACAGAAAGTTATTTAGGCAATGTGTCAAATGTACTTCATAGTATGTATCCGGATAAAATGAAAAACATTAAAACCATGCATACATATTCACAGGCCTCAGTGACCCACAACTTGTAGCATTTTTTAAAGCAGGGATATTAATGTACACTTTTGAACTCCAGAGAAGTAAAGTCCAAGCCAACTGCTTCACTGTTTAGGTGTTTGTGATATTGATATTAAATCCTCCTCCTTGTAATGGACACCTGCCCTCTTCAAGCTTACATTTTTCTAGTCTGTGGATTTTGCAGTTGCCAGGGCTTCTAGGAAATATACCCAAGTGACTGAGAGATTCAGTGAGTGGAGTTCTGATGGATCCTTAGGTTCATCCTTCAGCGGATTCTATTGGTTGATGTTTGAACTTAGTATCTTGGGAAATGTCTCGTGGCCTGGTGGTTTTCTTTCCATTTCTCCTAGCTTGAGCCCTTGACAGTTTTGGCCAATGTGGAATTTTTCTTTTTCTTTTTCTTCTTGACAGTTGACCCTTTGGGTGTAGACAGTAGTTTCAGCAGACACATTTGTACCAGTTTCATTGAAAACTACAGAGGATTTTAGAAATGTATTTAGACAAAGACTATGATGTATTAGGAAAAGGGAATAGAGCCTTAACTTGGATATTTAGAAAAAGAGGAATGGTAGGCAGTCAGTGGGTAAAGACAGATGGTTTCCAACGAAGCCTTCTCCAAAGGTCCAGGAATTACTAAACTTCGGGAGCTTTATGAAGGGTAATGGTGAGACCAATACTAAGAGGATTATTTCACGGTGTGTTTACAAAGAGTTTGGATCCATAGTCTCTCTATACTCTGAAACATCTGGGTCTGATCTCTCCGAGTCTGCCATGGTCTAGGTTTATTATCTGAGGAACATAAGAGGCCTCCGAATTGGGGGTTGGAGGGCAGAATTGAAGGTGCACCTAACATGTTACAATAAAATGAAATGGAAATTTATGCACTGAACATGGAGACCCAACGTCCTTTCTTGTTTTGTTGCTGGAATATGAGAAGAAAATATTGTCATCATTGTCATTGTCGTCGTCGTCATCATCATCACCATCATCATCATCATCATCATCATCATCTTTGGTATGAGTAAAATAATCTGATATGAGAGTATGTCATTCCAAGAAGAAAAACCTTATCGGCGGGGGGCACTTTCTACAATAAACAGACACTGAATCAGAACTCAGAATCAATATAAGCTACCCATGGGTTCAGACTCTAGTCTACTTTGAAGGGATGCACATAGAAGATGGTCTGACACTTGAATGAGCTGCAAAATGGAGGCTAAAGATTTAAATCTACACCACCAAGGAAGTGTAGAGAGAATCTCTTATAAACATCACCTGCCACTAAAGAAGCCCATAGCCAATGAGCTGAAGCCAAAAACAGGAGGTAGAACATTCCAGTAGGAATAGAGAGGATTCTGAGAAACAATCAGAGAGACAGTATGGGAGATTCACCCAGAATGCTGAGGGGATGGAGATGAACCAGCAGACAGATGAACTCAGGTTAGAATACAGAGGAGATTCAACCAGGATGCGGAGGAGACAGACAGAAGAAGCCATAGAGAGGAAACCAGCCACATAGCTGAACTCAGGTCAGAATAAAAGGGATAATAGGTTAAGAGCAAGTCAGAGAATAAACTGAAGATTATGGCATAGGCATTTATTGATAAGTAGTCTCAGAACCGTTATTTCTCGGAATTAAGTGGATGGGAGGAAAGACTTAATTTTTTTCAAGTGAGTAGAATTTAAGATTAGGGAGAAGAGGCCCTTAGGGACATACTTAGTGAGGGTTGCTTCACCATCAGTTGGCTTGCCAGTGGTGTAATGAGAGGTGTCTGACTTGAAAAAGGTTTAGCTTCTTACACTCATTTTCTGGAGACTTCTAGAGAATCAGTCTTTCTTTTGGTTTTTCTCCTAAAGGAAACAATGTTTTGAATGTGTGTGTGTGTGTGTGTGTGTGTGTGTGTGTGTATACATGTGCATGTGTATGCATAAGTACAGTTGCATATGTGCTCATGTGGGTGTAGGGATGTGTGTCTGCTTGTGCCTATGAGCAAGTGCAAATATGTATGCATGTGTGTGTGTTTAACAATTTGTTTTTAGATTTGCTTATTTTATTTTATCTTTTGCCTGCCTGGATGTCTGGCGCATACCTGGTGGTCACAGAGTTCACAAAAAGGTCCTGGAACAGGCGTTATAGATAATCCTGAGCTATTGTGTGGGTGATGGGAAACCAACTCTACAGAGGCTTGGGACAGAAGAAATCTGTCCATACCTGGCTAGACGGGAATGCTGAATTCAGCAGACATGGAGGTGAGCGTGCCAGCCTGGTCTCGTCAGGAAAATCAGCAGCAAGTGCAGCCTGGTTTTTTATTGCATTTTTAATGGGTAGAGAGAGATGCTTCCTCCCTACAACTTAGCTGTCAGGAGAAATGACAGTCCAGGATCTGCCGACACTCCACTGTGCTTCCGAATGTCTTCCACAAACTCAGTGGGTCTCCGTTCATCAAGGCTCACTAAACTTCCTGTACCACGTAGTGTATAACCTTTTAGACCACCCATGAAACTAACACCTTCCTCAGGAGAAGAACCCTTCCCGTCTCTGTGATTCCGAGACATTCCTGACAGTCCTTAGGATGTTTGTGTAATGAACCCAGCACTTTTCCCCACCACAGTTCTCAGGGGACTGATAATGGTTGTGTAAAGTAAAACCGGAAGCCCATTTCAGTCTTCTGTAAGTGACAGTCAAGGGAGGATAAATGTGGCTGTGTGAAATAGGAAAGTGACACATGCTTTGAATTCTCTGAATCCATTATAGCGGCTAACAATTCCCAGGGGATCCTGGGGGTGGGCTTGTAGGAGTACTGGCTTGGGTGGAGTTCTTGTTGTGGTTGATATGGTAAATGTGGTGGCTGAATATGCTAGGCCCAAGGGAGTGGCACATGTAGGAGGCGTGGCCTTGTTGGAGTGTGACTTTTAGGTGTGACCTTGTTGCAGTAGGTGAGGTCTTCCTGGAGGAAGTGTGTCACTACAGGGGTGGGCTTTAGGACCCTCCCCCTAGCCACATGGGAGCCAGTCTTTTCCTAGCAGCCTTCAGAACAAGATGGAGAACTCTCAGCTTCTTCAGCAACATGCCTGCCTGGACGCTGCCATGCTTCCCACCATGATAATGGACTGAACCTCAGAACCAGTAAGCCAGCCCCAATGAAATGTCGTCCTTTACAAGAGTTACCTTGGTCATGGTGTCTGTTCACAACAGTAAAACCCAAACTAAGACAGAAGCTCTGACAATTCTTGATGGAAAAAAGTAAGATACACAGTCGTGTCCACATTATATCCCCTGTGTATATAATACAGTTACAGGGAACAGTTCTATTTGCTGGTCTTTAAAAAAAAAATCTGACATCTATTTTATTTTAAAAATAGAAGAACACGGACAGGAGAACAGGACACCACCAGTTCCAGTTGTTGTGCCTGTTGTCATGGTAACAGACTGGCTAAGAGTGTTTGGTATTGAACGATGTTGTGGTTGCACACAATGGGGGTATCCCCACCCAGAAGTATGTCCTTTCTATTCTGAAAAGCAGAAAACTGAAAACAACCACAGCCTCAGTGTCATCCATCACGAACAATTGTGTGTCTCTCCTTAAATTACAGTTTCCTTAATGGTAAGAAAAAAAAATACAGCTTTCAATGGCTTCGTTTTTTTCCCCCTCAGTGGTTAATTTTGTGCATAATATAAAGAAAGAGATCTTTTCGACAGAAAATGAATGTTCATAATTTCAAGCAAACCTTATTTGAGAGTATTCCCCCATGAAACTAACCCACTATCATATTTCACACCAAAATTCAGTGTGCTTTATGGAGATTTAATGTTCGTATTTCAAAAGTCATAGATCTTACCGTTATTTTTCTCAGCTCGGTCATGTTACAATGAATGGTTTCCTCTAACTCCACGCCAATCCATTTCTGTCCCTTTGGCCCTGTGGCTTGACGATTGGGCAAGCCCATGGCTTTCCTTTCTGGGGATGACTAAGTTTCACTGCTGACCTAACTGGTAGTTAAGCTTCCTGGAGAAATTACTGTCAACACATTCTATAATTGTTAGTTGAATACCATTTGTTGACTTAAATTGGTACAGCCTAATCACTCCTCAAATCTCAGGCACAAAAAATCATTCCAGGAAATACTCAGGTAAATGGGACCCTGGCACAGGGCAATAAACCTCACTGAGATTAAGTAATTATATTCACTCTGAAGTTCCAAATGAGGGCGATTGCATGGGGTTTTAATAGCACTGGTAGCAATACAATCCTGTCCATAGAATATAGATGAGGAAAAGAACATCATAAAAGTATATAAAATTATAAATGAAAATCATAAAAATAAGAAAATTGAGAGAAACAAAAATAAGTAAGGCTCCTTTGTTGGGTCTTTGTTTGGTCAGTGTGTTTGGCCACAGCAACAGAAAGCAAACTGGAGCAGGGTGTTAAAAATTGCAACCCTACTAACATGATTTTATGATTGATGGCCTTGCAATATCCACTAGTCTCCTAAGAGTCAGATATTGACTGTCATAATCTCCGGTCACATTGTTGCCTCGTGCCCCTTAGGAGCTTGGGTTGTTTCTGCACAGTTTTTCTTTTTCTTTCTTTTTTTTTTTTTTTTT
>NW_022196909.1:36698282-36711991 GCF_008632895.1 Mastomys coucha
AAAACGGGCTATCCAAAGATGATCTCCCATGCGGATCCCTTCACAGGGTCCTATCTGGAATTCCCACTGGGCAGGCATAACCTCAGCATTTGTCCCTGTGATCTTGACTCCAGCATACAAACAGGCCCGGTAGTGGGCCTCCACGATATCCCTGCCATAGGCTTTGTCTGCACCCTCCCCGCAGTAATACGGACCTTGTGGTCCAGGGAAGCCATTGGAAGGCCAACCAAACGGATGGCCGTCTGTTCCCACGAGAGTATATTCCTGTTCCATGCCAAACCAGGGGTGCTGGTTGCTCACCATGTCCATTATCCGTTTACAGGTGTGCCTCAAATTGGTCTCTGCAGGCTTCCGGGTATACTTGAAAACTTCACAGAGCACCAACTTGTTGGGGTCTTTGCGGAAGGGGTCTCGAAACATGGCGACAGGATGGAGATACATGTCGCTGTTGGAGCCTTCCGACTGAAAGGTACTAGAGCCGTCAAAGTTCCACTCAGGTAACTCTTCTACACACTTGGGCTCACAGTCCAGGGTACGGGTCTTACAGCATAGTCCTTCTCCGGTACCATCAACCCAAATATACATGGCCTGGACCTTCTCACCCTGGGGCAGGGACATGTACATTTGCTTGATGCCTTTGTTCAAGTGGGAACTAGCTGAGGTGGCCATGGTGGAAGGTGTTCAGAGCACTGGCCGGCCGGATGATGGATGAGTGAACAGGCGAGAGCGAGGCGAAGAGCGGAGAGGAGATGGGTGTGCTGCTCAGACACTCCGCTCCACTCCCATTCTCGGCTGTGCCTCTGCACAGTTTTTCTATCAAATTATGGGCAGCATTTTTCAATGTCTTAGTCTCTGTCTCTGTCTCTCTGTCTTTCTGTCTCTGTCTGTCTGTCTGTCTGTTTGTCTCTGTCTTTCTCCCTCTCTCTCCCTTTCTGTCTCCACCCCCTCCCCTTCTCCCTGTCCTGGCCTACAGCTTTTTATGTAGTAGGCACTGGCCTTGAATCCCTGGTCCTCCACCTGCCAAGTACTGAGATCACAAGTGTACGCCATCACTTCCTGTATCTTAGGGTTTCTTGTTAGATAATGGTTTCATCTAGTCTCGTGACATCTTTGCTGTATCCTTAATCCACAGGAATATTTTGAGAAAAAAGAAATTAAATAATTCATTACAAAAAAAAAAACCCAAACCAAAACAACCCTGTATCTTTGATGTTCTCAGTGTTTTAGATCTTGCCTATTTTTTTAAATGTAGGGTCTGAAATTGGTTATAGTTAACCAGTATTGCAGATTCACAGAGCCCTTGTCTTTTAACAGACATGCTGTTCTTTTATCTCTATTTTTAATTCATTAATAAAACAAAACAAAAGCAAAAACAGTTTTCGTTTGTGTACTTTCAAAGATGACAGAAGGTCTTCAGGTTTCTGAGTAAATTGTGATCATAAAGCCTGCTTTAAACAGCGAGTTCAACCCAAAGGAAAAATTTAGCAACATTTCCTGTTGGTTTTCATTTCTTTACCTTTTAAAAGAAATCTATGCTTATGAGCAATCATGCTTGCCTAGATCCCTGCACCTGAATTCAGCCTTCGCTCAGTCAAGGCTGCGCTAATACACTTGTGTGGGCCGGAAAGAAAGAACAAAATTGTAGAAGATAAATCTGGTTCCTCCTCTCAGCCCTATGCTCCCAGAAATAAGACTCAGACTCAAAATGCATTTACAAATGCCTTGATCATATAGCTAGACTCTACTCTGACTAGATCATAACTAAAACAACCCAATTATTTTAACCTACATTCTGCCACGTGGCTGATTACCTGTGCTTGGGTACCATGTGTCATCTCCTTGCATCATCCAGAGCACATCTCCCATCTGGCTCTAGCCCAGAATTCTTTCTGCCTCCCAGATGTCCCTCCTGCTATTCTATCCCTTCCTCTAGGCCATAGGTTTTTTTAATTGACAGGTGATGCATCCATACAATACACAAGATATTCTTGCTACACAGAATAGCTCAGAATGGGTTCTTGTATTCCTCTCTCTCTTTCTCTCTCTCTCTCTGTCTCTTTCTCTCTCTCTCTCCTCCTGCCCCCTCTCTCTCCATCCAAAAAATTAAATATATTTTGAGCTATTCGATTTATATTGGATTCTAAATATTTCTTCAGTAATGAGACTAGAGATATAAAGGTACAAAAGTGGATGACTGGTGGATTAGGAGTATTTCTAAAGAATGTGAGATGAAAATATTTCACTGCATAATTAGAGTTTGTATTCAAAAACATGAAAGCAACATCTGCATAGAGAATAACTTTGGAGTCTTTTTATCAAACAATTATTGTTTAAAAATGCTGCACCCATGGAATCTACAGAAATACACGACTTGAATACTGTGGACTAAAAACACACACGGTGCTGATCTCATTTCCAATGCAAATTTCAATCTGCAAGGAATTAAGGGGCAGGATTATCTGGAGGCACATGGGCTTTTCCTTGGATATCTTCTTTGAGTTCAGTTGTTTAACTGGGTTTGGGTTTGCTTCAAAGCTAAGTAGGTCTCCCAAGAGGTATAGAGTTAGGATTGCCATGGCTTCAAATTAGCCAATGAGGGGGGAAAATGAGTGAAAATTCCAAATTTCTGAAGGCAGACTTCTTTCAAAGACCTGGTAGAACCCATGTATAATGGTATTGGCAAATTATTTGAAGTGTTAGAAGGTTATGGCTGGGAGGGATCAAACAAACAGAAAACAGGCAGCCCTCAGGCATGGGTTCCATTAAACAGAAAGCAAGCAGCCCTCAGGCATGGGTTCCATTAGGCAGCTGCTGTGGTTTGAGCAGCGCACCAGCCTCTCCTTTAATCTCTAACAACTCCTTGAGGGAGATACCATGTTCACCTTCTTCCAGCTGAACAAACAAAGAGTTTTGAAGGGAAATAATTTTCCCAGGCTAATTGGCGAAGCCACGGGATGCATTTGACCCGGACTCCATGGTATTTCTGTTAAGCATCTCCTCTTGTCTCATGTTAGAGATGCACAGGTGAGAGAATAAATGAATGCCTTTTATAGTCTACATCTCAGCGGTGGGAGAGCTGGGGCTCTCATCCAGCTGTCTTAGGAAATCCAACAGCAAGAAGTAAAGGTGGCTCGACTGAGCAGTGTTTGCTTAACGTACTCACAAGATATTAAAATGCGTCAGAGCAGGGTGAGAGTTCGCAGCGGTTTGCGGAGCTGGGCAGGCTGCCAGCTCGTCAACGATCAATTCTTCTCAATGGAAATGCTTACAAAACGCTATTAGAATTTTTCTGCCAAGAGGTGACAGTGCACCTCTGATACCTCTAGGTGGCGACCTTTGGCTTTGCCAGGATATGTATTAGGTCTTGTCCTGACAACTTGGTGTGATCACTTTCTGTCCTTCATCTGTCTTCCTGAGAATCTCTGGGGGCCGGGGAGGGGTGGGGGGACGTGGGTGGGTGTCGGGAGGTGAAGGCCCTCTCTCATTCCTCTGATGCAAATCAAATAATAATAATAATAATGAAAGGACAAGGAATTGACAGGATTTTTGGTTGGTCTTCTATTACTTAGGAAACCTTTTAAAAGCCTTTTTGACCTTTTTGACTTTTGTTTATGAGTGACAAGCATTGAGTGGAAGGAGACCTTGTTTAGATGAAGTTTATCTGTACAATGAAAAAGAAGCTTGGGCAAGCAACAACGGTCTTTTTGACATGTTTCTTGTCTACGGATGCTGACATACAGTCCAGGCTCTCCAAGTTTCAACACAATTCAGCAGAATTGCGTGCCGGCGATGGCGAAATCACAGCTCCAAGAACTTGGAACATTCATAGGAAAATATTGGCTTCATTGTAAACAGATCCAAGCACATAACAACAAAATTTTAACAGCCTGGGGATTTATTTAGCCGCATTGAAGTCGTGTGACAGGTTTTTGTGTTGTTCCCGTTTTGAACATCTCTGCAATAGTCCCTAGATGTTGTTGCTGTCCTCAGTGCTTGTTTCGAAGAGGGAATGCTATAATTTGAAAATGTGACACAGCTCAGAAACAGACGCGTTTTTAGCTCTTCCTATCATTTCCCTCGACTCTCTTCTTTTCTCCTTCATGATTTGTTGTCCCTGCTTTTGATAAATGTAAGTAAACTAGAATTATTTTTTTTTTAGCTTTCACTGGTAAGGTGGCACCTTAATTCAAGTCACTGACAGAACAGTAATTTTGTGGTCACTGTTTCTGAAAAACTTGGAAGTGTGCGCGAGTAACGCCATAATTTTTTTTTTTTTTTTTTTTTTTTTGCGTATTATTTTTGTGGATCTAAAAGTTTCTAAAACCATGATTGGTTAAAAAAATGGCATTTTGAGGAGAGGGATATGGTTTAGAATTTGAATACAGACTGTTCTTGCAGAGGACCTGAGTTCAGCTTTCATACCCACATTGGGTGGGTCACACCAACCTGTAACTCCAGGTCCAGAGCGTCCGATGTCTCTGGCCTCCTTGACACTTACACTCATGCACATAGACATACACACATACACACACTTAATTTAAACTAAGTTAAGCATTAAAATGTCTGCATCAAAAACCTGCTGTCCATGTTCTCTGTTTTCCTAAAATGCTTCCTACAAACTTCACGGCTCATCCTATGATTGATGCCACTTTAGTAACATGGGGATCATCTTGCTTGGTGAGTTTCACAGTAGGTATCATCTGGGTAAGCAGAGGAGTGGGCAGGTGATAAGATGATTTTTTTTGTTTGTTTGTTTGTTTCTGTGTTCATTAGCTCTCTGAGCCTTGGCATGCTCTGTAGCTCTTTAGCCATTCTGGACCTCTGCTTCCTCATTTTGAAAAGGATATTGACAGTTATTCATATGTCTGATGGGAGGTTTAGGCAGGGCAGTGTCATAAATAGTTTGAATATTGCGATATAGGGATAATCATCATTATTTTATAACTAGTATTAGGCACTTGACAAAACTTGGATACATTAGTTTCTCTTAATTTGCACAGAGAATCAGACAAGAAAAACTTGGGTGAGCAAATTCTTTTTCTTCAAGAGTGGTAACAAATGTCTATGGTGGAGAGAAGGCCGGTGTTCCCTGGGATGTGGGCATTTAGGGGCTGCCCATGATAAAATGGAAATGATCTCATACACATGCGCATACAGGCAACACTATATAATTAAACTTAGGCAAACTACGTGGAGACAGCATTATAGTGTTAATTAGACTACATGGTCCCTGCCTCCATTTTACCATCCTTGTCCTTTGTACAGTGTTGAATGGTTGACACATAATAGGTATTAAAGAACTATCTAGTAATATTAGAGTGAGGTTTATTAGAGTTAGCATATTTCTTATATATGTTATATATATATGGTGAGGTTTAATAGAGTTAGTATATTATATATAGAGTGATGTCTACAAAAATTAGTATATTATATATAGTATATTATATATTTATAGACAGTGAGGTTTAGTAGAGTTAGTATGTTATAATATACTATATTATATAGTGTACTATATATAGTATATTATTAAAGTTAATAATATTAGAGTGGTGAAATTTTACATTTCAGCATTAACGTTGAATAGCAAATGACTTCTCTCCCCTAGTAGAGATCCTGGAGTTTAGGAGCTAGCACATGAGTTTTGGAGACGCACAATACAGCCCATAATATTAAGATGTCTATAACAATGAGTGGGGTGCAGCACCAATCTAAAGAGGGTCTGGAAACGAAGGAAATGATTTTAGCAGTGCAGCTTTTGGCTCTCACTGATGTTTGCCCATCGTTAATATCATTCATTGTCTTGCATTGATGGTCAATGACAGCATGGAACACACACAACCTTTACTAAGAAGGAAAATAAAACACACCAGGGATCACCATATTTTAAACACAAGAGTTTTCTGGGTAAGGATCTATACGATTTATTGTTTTAAGATTTGTTTTTAGTTTGTTCTAACTTTTAGTGTGAATGTGTATGTGTATGTTTGTGTATGTGTGTGTGTGTATGTGTGTGTGTGTGTGTGTGTGTGTGTGTGTACACCGGTGCCTGCAGAAGCCAGAAAAGGGCATGAGATCCCTAGAGCTAGAGTTACAGGTGACTGTAAGTTATTAGGATCTAGACCTAGGTCTGTTGCAAGAGCAGCAAGCAATGTTGAGCCCTCTCTCCAGCAGCCCTATAATTTATGTTTCAAACATGATACATTGCAGCACTTGGGTCATAGTGCCTTCTTCAAATAGTGCAAATACCAGTATGCTCTATGTTTGCACACGTATTTAAGGTCAGTGGAGATGAGCCAGCTCTTTGTGTAGTTTGGCAAAAAGAGTCTATTTCCAAGCAGAGGATAAGAGCTCTTGTCTTGAGGTCAAGAGATGTAGGCAAATTGGAGTAGCAGAGACGATCACCTGGGAACTATGACTTGTAGGAAGAAGTGTGGTAAATGACGAGAGCAGAAACAGACTCATTCATATGGGGATATATATGTTGCTGAGAGTCTCATCAACACCAGGTTTTTTTTTAGACATTCAATTAACTAGTCACTGAAATCTTACCAATTTGGCTATGAATTGATTTTTTTTTTCTTATCACAATCAGTGGCAAATACAGCCTAGATTTGAATCATCGACATCTCATATAAACTTTACTGCTAACAGTAGCTTAGATATCAGGGTCAAGAATGTTGAAATCCTTTGACGTTTTCATATGTTACCCCTCCTTCCCCAGGCTTCAGGTTCCACATAAATGAGATGGGAAGGAGGTGAGTCATCTTTTCAAATGGTCACAAGAGAAATAAAATGAGATGCCAGGGAGAAGCTGTGTCTCTGACACCTCACATGTAAATCATGAACTCAACCCAGTCTTAGATTTTAATATTTTTTATTATGAATGTACAAACTGCCGTTACCTTTCTTTTTTCCCATAGAGCATCTGAAAATACATCATTATCCTATTCAGTAGTCGAGATTATTGTCTAGTAACTGTTTTATGGCAGGGTTTGCCTGGGCTTTGTACATGAAGATAATTCATCCTATGTCAGAGCACAATAAGATTTGAGAATATTAAATCACAAGAAGAGTTCCAGCTTCAATAATTCTATGATGATGTACATTACTTTTCTGTGAGACATTTCCCCCCTCAGGTAAAAGATGGTGTTCATAATGCAACCAAAGTAGTTTTAATTTCACCTCTACTAGTCATGGTCAACTCTATCTAGAGTACAATTTGAAATTTAAGAGCCTGAAGACAGGGTGAAGGGCTTCAAAATGCCACCCTCAACCCAGACTTAGTATAAGCACTGTAATCATTAACTCACGCTAACTTTGGACACCTATATTGGACCCCCATAAGACTGGCCCTATTAACAGTTAGTCAGAGAATGGGTGGGAGTAGTGGAGTCATTCACTGTCTTTAGCCATGTTCTTTCTGCTGAGCCTACCAGGTTCCAAAAGATAGCTACAAACCCACAGTCACACAGATGACCCTGCTCAATCTTGGTGGGTCAAGGAAGAAAATGAATAGGGGATGGGTATGAGACAAACTTGAGGGAGTAGGAGAGGGTAGAGAGAGGTTGTATGAAGGTGAGGCATTACATAAGCAGCCGGGCAGTGGTGGTACACACCATTAATCCCAGCACTTGGGAGGCAGAGGCAGGCGGATTTCTGAATTCGAGACCAGCCTGGTCTACAGAGTGAGTTCCAGGACAGCCAGGGCTACACAGAGAAACCCAGTCTCAAAACAAACAAACAAACAAACAAAAACCAAACCAAACCAAACCAAACCAAACAAAAAAAAAAACCATAAGCAATTATTCTATTTACTATCTACATAAAGCGCTATAATCCATGTAATTCTGTACACATATATATAATGTACATGTATACATGTATAAATATACACACATATAAACACACACCACACACACACACACACACACACACACACACACACATCATACACATGAGGATTGTAAGAACCAGAGGGTCAGAATGTTTTCTGTGAGGATGTGTCAGAAACTCCACTGATAAAGTCTTATCAACAGGACTGTCCAAACATGAGTTGAATAACAACAACAATGGATCTGCTAACCTGGCTTGGGAGGAAAATCTTTGAAGATGTCAGCCCTGCAGAGAGAGCTACAGGCAACTAAGGAATACCAAGAGTGGGAGAAATAGCCTTCCCCAGGGGACAGGACACTGATCATTTGTCCAATACCAAATGGTAAGCCCTAAAAACATTCATATGAGTAACATTATACAGACGGAGTGGTTATGAATGAAGAGAGAGGCCACAAATTTGAAGGAGGCTTTGGAGGGAGACAAGGGAAGGGGAAATTTTGTAATTATATTATAATCTCACAAGTAAATGAAATAACTAAAATTAAATGAATAAAAAGAAACATCAGAAACAAGTAAGGCATAGTTTCTTAGGACTTTTTTCTTTCTTTTTTACTATCATTATAATATCCTGCAAAGACTTGTGGATGAATTTGAGTCTGTTGAAATACTGATAAATCCAAAATGAAAGAGGGTGCCTTAGAGGAATTAGTGTACTCCACTTATGGAAGGAGCATACATTTATTCTATAAAATTTAAATAACTCAGATGAATGACCAAAATAAAAATCTCCTTAATTCTATGGTGATAAATTCTTTTCTTTTTCTTTTTCTTTTTCCAAGACAGGGTTTCTCTGTGTAGCCCTAGCTGTCCTGGAACTCACTTTGTAGACCAGGCTGGCCTTGAACTCAGAAATCCACCTGCCTCTGCCTCCCAAGTGCTGGGATTAATGGCATGTGCCACCACGGCCCAGTTGTGATAAATTATCTTTTCCCATGACTTGGGCTTTCTGTGCCCTGGAAGTTTAAGGGAAGGGTCAAGAGGCTAAGACACCTGAGACTGTAATTTGCTTCCCCCTTCCTATGTTCCTCTACAAGGATGGGCCAGGCCAGTTTGATTTGAGATCAAAGAGTCTGTAGAAGCCTAGCATGAGCCCACACCTACTAGATACTCTTCAGGCATATCACCCAAGTGTCCCCCATCATCAGGACTGTGTTTTCCATCTATGTGGTTTTGACTGCATCCAGGTATAGCTCCTACTTGAGAAGTCACTAAGCTAACAATTCTTTAGAACCCGAATTGTCCAGTTGTCTGCTGCATATGTAAAAGCTGAAGGCTTTTTCTTCTCCTTCAATACTACCCTAACGGTGGTTATACTGTAAGTGCTTCCAAAGTCTTGCACGTGGCTTTAAAATCAATGAATGGCTGTTGGGGCAGAGGCGAGCTGAATACAGTGTTATTGTGGTTTAGTGTTCTCATGTGTACTGAAGGGGAAGATAAACATGTGGAAATTTTATACCTCCTTTAATTGCCCTTCCTGTGGTGTTTAATTATTGGGTCTCCATATGGGTGTTTATAGTACAATTACATTTATGCCACAATGGTAAGCTCCTACTGAAGCCAATGGCCAATTTGTCAGGAATCTGGGAGGATAATTTATATCTAAAATATTGGATAGTATGCAGTTAAAACAGTCTTCAGTGATGATGGGAGATGGATGTCATTCGAATATTATTAAAGTACATCAATACTAGCATGTGTTCATCAAGAAACCCTTTTAAAATTATCTTATGGCAAAATTATAGCCACAGTGGTCACCAGTTTTGAGCTCGGAACTCCACATCATCTAGGTGTCAAAACCAGCAGCTTAAATTTCAAGTCAAAGTTCAAATCCTCTTTGACTTGTGTGGACTCTCTGATCATCCTCACTACTGTACGGCTGGCTCAGCGAAGCTACTCAATATATGTAGTTCATAAAAAAAAAAAAAGTAACTAAGTAAGGTGAAAAATTAAAATGAGCCTATGCAACGCCCCCACACCCCTCCAAGAGTAACAACGGCAACATCTTTCAAATCGTAATATCTCATGAGTTTGATAACGTCTTATTCTGGGAACAAATTTCAGGTAAAGCACCACAGATTGGGTTGACATTTACGTATAGATCAAGCATTGCATCTCAAGCGTGATGGAGTTTTGTTCCTTTATTTTAACGTTTGTGATGATTATTATATAACTACAGCATTTCTTCCTTTCGTCTCTTTGAAGCCTTGCATATGCCCATCCATGCTCTCCTTCAAATTTATGCCCTCCCTTTTCATTAATTTTTATTGCATTCATATATGAATACATATGTACACACACATACACACATATATATATGAATATATATGAATACATATATACATATATGTATATATGTATATATATATATATTCCTAAATAGAACCTGTGCCGTTTGTTTGACATTGGACAACCAATCAGTGTTCTTCCCTTGGAAAGGCCACCTCTGCTGCCTCCAGCTTTGCTCAATTCCCTGTAGCTCTATGTGTGTAGGGTTGAGGTCTCCTGGACCTTCCTTTGTCCAGTTTGACATGTTCATCGCTGTCAATGCTTTCTCAGTCACATATGGGCAGCCATGTTGGTGAGCATCTGGTGTTGCTAGGAGACACGCTCTCACAGAAGCCCCTGCTCCTCCGACTCTTAGACTCTTTCTGCCCTCTCTCCTTCAATGACCCCTGAGCCTTAGGTGTGGGAGTGTGTGTAAATGAATTCACTGGAACTGGGCTCCACAACCTGCCTTAGGTTTGGTTGTGACTTTCTGTACTAGAATATGTCTGTTGCAAGAGAGGTTTCCTTGAGAAGGGTTGAGCACCAACCCATTGGTTTTTAAGGGAGCCTTTTTGAGTCTTTGAAATGGAACTAATTTTTTAGTTTTTGTAGTTTAGTTAAAAAAAAAACATGAATAAATAATCTAGTGATTCTTTCTTTTAAAAAAAAAAATTCATGTATTTCCTAAGGGATCAGAAGAATCATGAAGACAGACTGGAAACAGGCCTTATTTCCTCCTGTGTACCCAGGCAGCATAGCATAGGATACATGGTATTTCATGGGATGCCCAGCAGTCACCCGGAATTGCCTTTGGACAGACGGTTCCATCCTGCTGCTTCAGTGTAAGTCGAAGTCATCGGTTTCCAGGCATCCCAACCTTCCTCTCTTCTCTGTGTACACGTGTGGCAGGTGACACTTCGAGAAACCTAGACATCATCCATTCCTATCTCTTCTCTTCCAGCCTTGTCTTCCTTCTTAAGTCTGTTGAAATCCTTCCCCTGTCTTTCTGCTCGCTGGTTCAGCTTCTTTATCTCTTGTGTTGGTGACTTGGGGAGTGTTCTGTCACCTTAGCTAGATGGATCTTGGTAATAAAAGTAGCTCTTCACCTCCTTGCTACTTCCTGTCCACTCAGGTTTAAGTCCAAACTCTGGTACATGTTTAGACATCACAGTTTAAGGTATTTCTTGTATTTCTTCTCTGAGTATTACCCGACCTAGTCTCTTTCTTTTTCTATGAAGCCAGGGTATCATCTTTCAGATTCTGTAGATTTCAGTTTGCCAACCCTTATCTCTTCCATTTATGCTATTAGTCATTAACTGATGTCACTTGCAGGTCAAGGTTAGCTACTCCTTTTGTATGTATTTACCCTCTGTTTTAATTTAACATTTCATTTTAATTGCAAGCGTTTTGTATCTCATTGCACTGTAAGAGCATTCCAGATGACACTATAGCTCTCTCAATTAGTGTGATGACCTGGCCTGCAGGTCACATTATTCGGGGGAACGAGGAGGGTCACAACCTGTGAATAAAGAATGGGCGAGAGAGATGACAGGGCTCAAGGAAGCATTGCTTGTCAAGAGCCATTTACTTGGTTGAGGAGGGCATATTTAAAGCAAAAATCTTGGAGGGAGGGGGAGAGGAAGGAGGGAGAAGGAAGTTTACAAGGGGAGGGGGAGAGGAAGGAGGGAGATGGAAGGTTACAAAATCCTCTGGGGTTGAGCTCCGGGGTGACAGGTGAGGAGGGGGTGGATTTCCGTGAATGTTCTTTTTCTCAGGGCCAAGCCGGATCCTTGTGATTGTCAGGCAGGATGTTAATCTCAGGGTTCTCAATTAGCTGGGGCAGGATGTTTCTCTCAGCAATGCAGGGCCAGCTGGGGCAGGTTCAGCCAAGTGTCATTTGGTCCCCAACAGTGTGATGCATGCTAGACACTTCAGCATTTAAACTGACAATCAGATAAAGGATTGGGTAGAGTCTGTGGATGCTGGTATGCTGGCAGTTTTATTTTTTGCCTCAGAGATCACATATACTGTTTATAATGCTCTAACTTGACATTTCCTAAATGGTTTCATGCATGATGCTCTCCTTGTTGGGTTACCATACATATATAAAAAAATCCATTGGATTACCACATGTAATAGAACATCAAGGATCCACTGGGTGTCTTATGCTACACATATATTTTGCCACAGTTCTTGGGGCTGAAAAATTAAATTCATGATGTCAGCAGAATTCAGTTCTGAGTATGTGGCTGTGTGTTATATGTGATATAAAATAGGTTTCAACTCTATACAGCCTCAAGTGAGGCTCAAAGACATTGTCCTAGATAAAAATGTTCAATTTTTCATGAAGATATAATGATTAGGAGTATATATATGCACCTGGAGTGTTTATTAGCTATGTGTTTTATTTGTTCTATGCAGGAACACTGCCCTAATACAATATCAAATATGGGGAAGTCATGGGAAGAAGAGAACAGATAACAGAATACCTGCAACATCTATTTCATTTATTTTTCTTGAATGGAGTTTTTGGACACTCTGCCTTGGAGACCAAACATCAGGATTTCATATTTCTCCTTGTGTCAGACATGGACATATCTTATGAATAATAAACTACAGAGTGTCTGAGAATGTTTCTGCAGGAGACTGGAAACTCAAAGTACAATCTCATCTTCCTTCCAGATTGGTTATCTAGTTGCCAGTGACTAAGCTTCAGCTTCTTTCTACTGTTTTCTAGAGGTCCTACCCTGAGACATTTAGACACAATGAACAGTCAAAATAAGACTCTCCATGGCTCTATGAAAACTCACTTGTTTACCGTGCTGTAAGTTCATTTTTTAGAGGTTAAACAAGGGACTATTTGAAAATTTTATCTTTTGATAAAGGTTTTCATTTTCCCAATGTATATATATGACAATAAAAATATTAAGTCTGTTAAGTTCACTTTCAGTTATTCCATAATCAACTTCTAACAAAGTCTCAAGTTCCTTTGAAAAGAGGTCTCTGTTCATAGTACACAGCTATGTTTGACTCAGATATGAGTGGTACTCAGAATCATTTTTCTATGAGAAGTGGCTTTTAAATCTATCCCAATGCCATAGCTCTTTCCACTGGCATCTTCCCTTTTCATAAGACCAGATCAGTTTGCTTTTACCTGATGATCCCAGCTTTGTTGAGTGTCAACATTGCCTCCTAGAAGGGTAGGGCATAGAAGTTCATAGAGCTCTCTCATGAGTTATGTGGCCCCTCATCCAGCCAAGTTGTATGGAATTCTGTGGTAATGCCTTGTGGTCTTTGGAAGGCTGAGGAAGACTGAGAGGAGGGAACTCATTATGTGGTTATGGGAGAGCCACCTTCCATGTTGAGTGCATACACTTTCCAGTGGTAAGGCTTTGATCTCCCACCATCCTTCTCCCATCCTTTTATGAGGATGCCCAATACACTTCCTTATCTTTAAAATATCCTCAGGGATGCAACACAAATCCAATTCTAATTGTAATGAGATAAGAATGTAACTTTTCTTTTTAACTTGTTAATCATGCTGGGGCGGG